>NC_138903.1:3661237-4126237 GCF_965194825.1 Balaenoptera physalus
GAAAAAAAAACATTGGTGGCATGGGATGGAGACAAAATTCCTTCCTCCCACCAGACTAAGGAGTCTGAAGTCTGGTGACATTTTTCAAAAAATAGCAGTTAATAAAGGACTGAAGTGAGGGAGTACAGTAAGTCCCCTACGTACGAACCTTCAAGTTGCGAACTTTCAAAGATCCGAACGTGCCCCTGTGTACCAGCTGTTGTACTGTACAACGGTAATTTTCAAGGTACTGTACTGTAAGATTTAAAATATTTTCTTTATTTTTTGTGTTTGTATTTTATGTATTATCTGTGTGAAAAGTATTATAAACCTATTACAGAACAGTACTATATAGCCGAGTATGTTAGCTGGGTACTTAGGCTACCTGTGTTGGACTTACGAACAAATTGCACTTACGAATGCACTCTCAGAACAGAACTCATTCGTATGGAGGGGACTTACTGTAGTCATTTACTGAGTCCATGGGTCTTAAGTGTTCCTTAAAATAGTAATACCTCAACAACTGGAACACCTGTACAATAGCCAAGCTGAGTGTTCCAGAAAAACCTAGATTTTTCCTTCCGAAGATTCAGAAAGGATTCCACTGGTTTTAAATCTGGTATCCAGTAGAGGGAACATAGCCAAAGCCAATTCATATACTGCCTTCCTTTGGTAAATCTCAATGTGAAATATTCTCTCCCCACAAGGATTTGAACATATCAGAGCTACTGTCTCCAATTTTTTCCACCATGATCTTCAAATCTACTGAGGAATTTCTTTCTTAAGATATCGTTTCTCCCAACATGGCTTCATAAGTCCTCTGGGTAACATGGATCACGGACCCATTTATCTCACTGACAAGCCCTTGTACTTGCGTTAAAAACTCCTGAGCAAATCGCCATAAGGACACAGATGAGTCCCATAGGTAGATGGTAACACGTGGGAAGAAATGATTTATTGTAATAAATGCATGCTGATACGTACAGGTATTTTCTTTTTTTTTTTTTCATACGGGTATTTTCTAATTATGTACGTCAAAAGATTGTTCTGTATGCTTGCACTTCAAAACAAGAGAAAGGATGCAGGAAAAGATAACTGTGTTCAAGCTATATGATCAACAAGATTAAACCCAAGGGAAACAAAAATCCACCATGTATACTATCACAAGGAGCGAATCATTTTCATGCATATACGATGAGGAAAAGTTATACTAAACATATGCATTGCTTACTTACATTAAAGCTGCATCCCTTCTTACGAGCGAAGTGAATAAATCAATAAAGTATTTTGATACTAGATGCCACCTCAAGTAATTAATTTAGTGAGGTAATCGGATTGACATAATTAGCATACTGAGCTGAATTACTACTTTGTGTGACACCATCCTATCAACTACTAACCAAGGATTGGGAGAAGGCTAACTTTCACATACAGAGGGTAGTAAGTTGGCCACTGAACTAAGAATAGAGTGCCAGCTGCATCAGACCTTGAGAGAACAGAAATAAAGGAGACAGTATTGACTTAAATTGAACAAAAATCACTAGCTATGTAATATCTCTCAGAGATAAGGGCTCAGGAGCTAACCAACTCATATGAGCAAGAGGAAAATGGCAGAAGGAAACTTACCTGGTGAGTGATTGATTCCCATTTGTTCCTTGAGAGAGTGGAACCGATTTCCAGATTTCTCAGATTTCAGCGTCGCAAAATCCCTCTGGAAAGTTTCTTTAAAATGTAGTTTCTGGTGGCTCAAAAGCCATCATTTTCAGCAATGGTTCTCAGGAACATAAGCAAGTCACGTGGCCCGTGGACAATATTTTTGAAGACTATTCATAAGAGACAGAGAAAGAGAAAGAATGAAGGAGAAAACAATGGATTGACTCACAGTTGTATTTTAACATTTCATCAATTATAACTAATGAGAACCTGCTATATAGCCCAGGGAACTCTATTCAGTGCTCTGTGGTGACCTAAATGGGAAGGAAATCCAAAAAAAAGAGGGGATATATGGATACGTATAGCTGATTCACTTCACTGTACAGCAGAAACTAATACAACATTGTAAAGCAACTATACCCCAATTAAAGAAAAAAGATTATAACACAACTAAATTTTTGGACCAACTGCTTTTCTAAAAAATATTTAACTAAAAAGCTAGTGGATAAAAATTCTGAGTGGTTACTGATCTAATACATGGAAGACATGGTGAATTACATCTATTAGCGCCCCAACGGGGATTATACCATATGCCCAGAAAATTTCCAACTGACCAGTTAGAATATTAAAGAGAAATAAGGTGAAAATTTTTTTAAAGTGGTTTGCTAAACATGTGATGCCATAAATATTTCCATAAGCTATATACTTTTATACAAATGTTTGAAAAACATTTCTTGAAAACAGACTTCACTTTGAGTAATATTATAATAATTGGTAGTATTGGGTAGAACAAGAGGTTCTTTATATAATCAACTGAATGATTTAACCAAAAGGCAATTCTTAGGGGAACGTCGCTATCTTCTCTCGGAATAATTTTTTATCATTGTTTTCTTCCTAATTTTTGTCTCCTCCCTTACTCCCAAGGAGACAGATCTTGCATAACGGAAAGGCAGTTAAAATTTGTTTGAAAGACTACTGGATGCGTAAGTGAAGAGAAGGTTTCTACGAAAAATAAATGAGTAGGGGGTGAGGAAAGAAAGGGCTTTTCCATTTTATTTCATTCTCACGTGACGCTGACAATAATTCACGAACCACTCAGTCTAGTGTCTTTGATCCTGAAGCGGTTTGTTGATTTTTAGATGACTCACACTTATTTGAAATGCATGAAAAATGGCCACTTATCTCTGAAAGACGTCTCCACTTTTTGTGTGTGAAATGTGATACTGTCCCTTGAAAATCAAGTCCATGGAACACACAAATTAAGTTATTTCTGAAATATGAAGTTAGACCCTAGAAACCAATAACCAGGCTATTGACTGCCCCAGCACCATGCCTTATAGAGACTTAATAAATGCCTTCCAGGGTCCACATAATAACACTTTATTGAGTTTTAGGGGTGAAAAAAAGATAGCCACCATTTTTCACTCTGCATTAGGCTGATGAATATGGAAATAATAAAACATATGATATGATAATGCCACCACATTTAACTTATCTTGCATGAAAAGGTCATCTTTTGAGCCTTTTTTTTTTTTTTTTGCTAGATTCAAATAAAGTCTCTAGATGTGCAGGATGGATATTTCAAAACTGACTATGAAAAAAAACAAAGGGTACCCTCTCTAAGATAAAGGAAATCTTGCTGTTAGTTCAGTTGTACTCCCATATATATTTTATAAATTGTCGTAATTCTTCAAATATCACCAGAGAGTGGAATTTGAAAAATGCATTATAAAGTAAGTATTTTCACTTTAGAAAAGATGTCGCAATATTTAGAATTATGAATGATTTGCCTTTTAGAAACAGAATTCGATCTATTTTTTAGAGCCGTACTTTCCAGTGGAACTCTCTGCAGTGATGAAAATGTTCCGTATCTGAGCTGTACAATATGGTAACCACCAGCCATTCCTGATTATAAATGGTCAGTGTCTACATTTATGTCGGAGAGTTAGTTTCAAAGAACGAGTTCCATACATGAAATTCCACACATTTCATATAATCACATGCAAATCCAGTTCTTAAAACATCCTTTAAAAGCATCTCTATGCATTTCAATGTGTACTGCAAGAATTATATGTACATACTGGATTATTTCCAGAATTATGTGAACATATGGGAGTTTTTCTTTTGCTCTCTTTGGTCATAATTCTGAGGGTTTTGTATCTCATCTCAACCACAGCACTTTTGGACAGAATACGCTCTTTCATGATAAAATATCTGAAGAAAGAGTTTAAGGCTCCAATGATACACTATCACTTCTCTTTGATGCCAGACCCAAAACTACAATGTTGCCTGAGATTAAAGAATACATTATTGCTATTATTCTGATTATGATCATTGTGATTTCTTTCTTGTCTTCTAAAGAAAAAATAAATGCATATAAAAATCATAGTGTTAAGTCTCAATATGTAGAACAGCTACTGTGTGTTCCCTCAGCACGTTTCTTTCTTCCCCAGTTTTACTGAGAAATAATTGATATATATATCACCATAAGTTTAGGGCATATACCATGACGGTTCAAGTTATGTATATTGTTAAGTGATGACCACAGTAGGCTCTGCTAACACAGCTAATATAATAAGCGTATCGTTTTTAATACACACGCTCTCTGCCTGGATCTAGAACAGGGTGGGAAAACTTTTTCTTTGTAAAACATCCAAATAATAATTATTTTGGGCTTTGCAGACCATAAGGGCTCTGTTGGAACTACTCAATTCTACTCCTTTAGTTCCCATACAGCCATAGAAATGAATCATGGCTATTTTCTGATAAAGATTATTTTATAAATTAGTTGTTAGGTTGGACCTGATCCATGGCCATGGTTCACGAACACCTGATTCAACGTATCAAATTCAAGCAAACTCATTGCTTCTGTGTCATTTTCTCATGGCCAGTCTGGAATGCTGACCTCTTATTTTAAGGCATGTATTGAAACACAGGCACGTCCTCTTTCTTACTAATAACTATTTTCCCCAAACTCAAGCATGGAAGCAGTCAGCAGGCTTGCCGGTCTTGATGGACAAGGTCACCTCGCTTATAACAAAGTTTTTAGGCGTCCGCCAAACTCCTGGAAGACCTCAAAGTTCTCTTTGAACTCTCCAAGGACAATTCTGCAATATTCAACGAGACTGCAGTTAATGTTGCTATAATTATCTGAGAATCTGTCTGACTGGATTTTGAATGGGAGTAACTGCATTAAAACAGCACCTCTGTGTTTAGAAAAGAGAAGAATGGATTTATCTGTCGAAGCCTGAAGGAAATAATGATTCATTTCCGTTGAGCATTTAGAAGACGATAGTAGAAAACCTGCTACAGCCTGCATCTGCTGGCTCTATGTAGACTTCAAGCTTAGTGCAGTGCTGAGAGAGAGAGAGACAGAGAGACAGAGAGACACAGAGAGAGAGAGACAGAGAGAGAGAGGGAGGAATATTCAAATAACCACGTCTTTATTTTCTGTAGTCTGATGTTTGACATTTGGATTTTGCTGTCCATAAGGGACCGCATCTCCCAGGGCCAGTGACTTCCTAGAGACAGTAACTAGCCCCCAAGTGCATTTTTCAAATACAAACCAATCAGTCTAGGACCCACACTCCAATCTCCTCCCCTATGGGGCTCCCATACTCTGCACCACCACCCACCTGCCCTCATCCCCCCCAGAGCAGGTACCAGGCACCCAGGGACAGCCCTCTCTCCCAGATCCCGCTGAAATGACCCAAACTATCCAATCCTAAGCCTGCCTCACCTGTTCCTCGCTGTCATAACCACAGTAAAGGCTCTCTCTCCATGTTTTTCTCCCCTCCCCTCTGCTCCTGACCAGCCCTGGGGCTGTGTGCTGTGCCCCTCCTTCTGGGAGCTGTAGGTAACAAACTAGTTTTTCAATGACAGTCATCTTCTCACTTGTGAGCTTTACAGTACCTCAAATCTTCTGTTTTTTTTTTTTTTTAATTTTACTTATTTAGGCCACACCATTCACCACGTGGGATCTTAGTTCCCCGACCAGGGATTGAACCCGGGTCCCGGCAGTGAGAGTGCCAAGTCCTAACCACTGGACCACCAGGGAATTCCCGCAAATTTTCCGTTAATACACTGCATTTCAAAACTATACACAAATTATATATTATGTTATACATTATATTATGTATATTAGGTATATTTATATAACAGATACTATATAGTATAAATACATACGTGTATTATAAATACATATAAAATACTATTAACATGTGTATATGCATTAATATATATAGTATTTTATATGTATCTATAAAACTTGTATGTATTTATACTATATAGCATACATATACAATTATATATATAATAGTATATATTTTTATATATTGGGATAGTGTATTATTTAAAACCAAAATTTATATATATATATAACATATATACACACACACATATTTTTACACATATATATAGGAATAGTCTCTTATTTAACCAAAATTTAAATGTATATAACATATATATGCACATATATAGGGATAGTATATTATTTAAACCAAAATTTATATATATAACATACACATATACACATAAATTTGTGTGTATATATACAACCAATTTGAACTAGCCTCTGAATTTACTAACGGTCCTCTGTTCTTTGACATTTGTTACAATTAGTGAGACTGACTTTTTCACCATAAAGATTTCTGTTCCATGATAACCATATTGGTGGCCATCAGATCTATCATTTTGAAATGAAATAAAAACAAAGATAATTATGGAGAATATTCAGAAGAACTAACAAATGACACTGTTTACCTTGGTGACCATGCTGGAGCGGGTATAAGTGTTTTGAGCGTGGAAAATGGCTTTAATCTCCACAGGGATCTGCGATAGCAGCCTCTGGCTACAGAAGGATATCTCACACCCAGGAAAGAACCCCTGACTGTCCACCTGTGCAGACATCAGTTAGTTACATTTTCAGAAGTAATTCCCACAGATGTGTTTTCCTTATTTTGACCCTTTCATTGTCCCTTTGTGCATAAATGTTACAGTACACACATATTTTCTTATCTTAGATAAAACTGAATTTCCCAAAGTAAGCATGATCCTTTGTAGGTTCTCACTTCCCTTCAACGGGACCTCCAAGCCTTTCAATCTAAGAGTCTTCTCAGCTGAGACCAGAAACAATAGATCTAAATGATAATGCTTATTAAAAAGCCTTTGTCTCTGTTTATTATGCTGCTATCGTCATCTGCCTTTGCTATGTTTTTAGTCCATGTTGTGTATTTTACTTACACTTTTTATTGCCCTACCTTCCATATTTTCAACAAGATATCCCAATGAGATAAGCTTCTGGGTTTGACATAATATCTGGAAACTTACACAGCCTTGTATGAACCGGGAAGAAAATGGACCAGCTTATTTGAAATATGGACCAAATAGAGTCTTTATAATAAGGTCTATATTTCACTCTTAGTTCTGTCTATCGACCCTGAATATTATTCAGGTCTCTTCAGGCTAAAGAAAATGACAAGAAACTTTTCTTCATATATTCAGCTTATTGGGATAATGTTATAATCTAAAACCAAGTTCAACATCTTCATCTTTGAGGGTTGTGTCACCACCTCGTTTCCAAGTGTCCCCAGGAGATGAAAATGAATCCATGCAAGGCTCAGAGGCTCTATGAGAGGGAGGAAAATCATGGTCATAATTTGCACAATGCTATAATATGTTCATAGAAATGTATTCTGAAATTTAGAGGAGACAGGACAGGGAAACGGCTCGGTGAGACATCACATGACTAGCAAGGACAGGAAAATAATTTTCCAACCTATTCATGAATGGGCATTGAGACCCAGAAGATTTTAAGTACATTTGCATATGCAAAATTAAACTTTTATATTGGTTTATAGACAGACATATGAAAATGAGGAACATATATACATTCATTAATTCCACATGGCAAATGTAAATCTCTGTATCAGTTTCAATACTTTAGAATGACCTTGTCTTTTATCAATTAGGATGTGTTTTCTCAGAAATTATCCATGGTGTTTCCACAACAACCAAGCACGGTAGTAAGGCTAGGGATGAAAGGGATTTTTGACATTTGAGGCAAACGAGGAATAAAAACCACAGGGCTCTGTAGCCCTGATCCACGCTCTTTCCTCCGTCCCATGTTGACTCTCTGTCTTGCCAGTTAAGGGGTAAATGGGGAAAAGAACTCAGAGATGGGAAAAGAAAAACAGCTAGACAGGCAGTAGATCAGAGAAAGGAAATGCAAGACGAAGGTGTAACCGCAAGACATAGAGACACGGGAACAGACAGACACTGAAAGAGGGAGACGTGAGAGAGAAACATAAAAATAGACTCTGTTCCTTTCCTGTGGTTGCTATAGAACAAACTGTCACAAACTGGGTAGCTCACAACCATGGAAATTCGTTCTCTCACGGGTCTGGAGTTGAAGTCTGAAATCCAGGTGTCCCTGGGGCTGTGTTCTCACAATATGGATGGAATCCTTCTCCCCCTGCCTACCAGCAGCCTCGGACATTCCTTGGCTTGTAGCTGCCTTACTGCAGTCTCTGGCTCTATCATCACATGAATTTCACTGTGTGTCCCTCTTTCTACCTGGAAGTCTCCCCTCTGTGCATGTTAGTTTCTATATTTCTTCTCTTCTTATAAAGACACCAGGCATATTGGATTACGAGCTCACCCTATGCCCATATGACCTCATCTTAACTTACATCTTAATTACATCTGCAAAGACTATTTCCAAATAAGGTCACAGTCACAGGGAAAAAAACAAAACTAAACTAAAAATAGAGCTACTGTATGATCTGCAATCCCACTCCTGGGCATATAGCCAGAGAAAACCATAATTCAAAACAATACATGCACCCCAATGTTCATTGCAGCACTCTACAATAGCCAAGACATGGAAGCAACCTGAATGTCCATCGACAGAGGAATGAATAAAGAAGATGTGGTACATGTATGCAATGGAATATTACTCAGCCATAAAAAAGAATGAAATAATGCCATTTGCAGCAACATGGGTGGACCTAGAGATTGTCATACTGAGTGAAATAAGTCAGACAGAGAAAGACAAATATCATATGATATCGCTTATATGTGGAATCTAAAAAAATGGTATAAATGAACTTACTTACAAAACAGAAACAGAGTCACAGATGTAGAAAACAAACTTATGGTTACCAGGGGATGGGGGGGAGGGATAAATTAGGAGACTGGGATTGACATATACACACTACTATATATAAAATAGATAACTAATAAAGACCTACTGTATAGCATAGGGAACTCTACTCAATACTCTGTAATGACCTATATGGGAAAAGAATCTAAAAAAGAGTGGCTATATGTATATGTATAACTGATTCACTTTGCTGTACACCTGAAACTAACACAACATTGTAAATCAACTGTACTCCACATTGTAAATCAACTGTACTCCAATATAAAGTAAAAAGTTAAAAAAGAAAATCACAGTCACAGGTGCCAGTGTTGAGAACACCAACTTTATGGCGGCTGGAGGGGGGGAACGACAATTCCACAGACAACATAGACAAGGATTTTTAAAAGTTGTAGAAAGAGCAAGAGAAACAGACGTGAAAACCTGAGATGTTTGCATATAGTAAGCATGCAGAAAGTTCCGCCCTCACTGGAAAGTTTGCAGGACACCTCTGAAATCAAACATAATCAACATCAAACAAAAAAAGAAAGACCATTCTCTCCACCTTGATGGTAAAAGTTCCTCGTGAAATGATCTTGTAATTTATTTTACTAAAACATTTAAAATGACATTGGTGTCTCTTCACCACACTTCTTCCCCTCTCTCTCTACCGTGGCTTATGTCAATTTAAATTGAGGGCCACTTTCCCACTCAAGACAAGGCATCCACTCTCCTATTTCCTCCTTCTCATCAACTGTGAACAGTGATTTTGCACACTTGATGCTGGATGGATAGACACATTCCTGCTAGCATTTCAACAGCTCAGCAATATAGCTCAGGAATAATATTTACACTCATTAGTAAGCTATACTGTCTATGATCAAGCAGACAGGCATTTTCATTTTACCCTCCAGCACTTAGGAGAAAGATAAATTTAGAATTTAGCACCGCAGAAAATACACAATAAATGTGGGCACGAATAGGATCTGTGTGCACATTTCTTAATTTCAAGGATGTAGGAAATGAGTAAATTAAGGGAGAGGTCGTCGACCTGTATTTTTCTTTGAAGAGCTGGGGAAACTTGCAAAAGGCGTAAACCAATGAATCCCAAATAGAAAGAATCTTGACAAAACCTCACAACTTTGAGGAAGTGTCTCTCGGCTCCCTAGAGCTTTAAGTCAGAGAAGCTAGATGTTTCTACACATCAGAGGGATTTTTTTTTTTTAAGTAGCGAGACCCCAGCAATGACAGCTTGACAATTCCAACAGCGGTTGGTGGTCAAGCATCCCCCCTCAATTCCACCCACTCTCATAATCCCTTCTGTGAGGATGGTCCGCTAACCCTCTGTATTGAACGGTTTTAACATTTCCACTTCACCACCAGCAGAACAGATAAGCCATTGGAGGGTGAATCAATTCTGATGACATAAAAACACTGGCTGTAGTCCTCAAATCCTTACCTACTTCTCAGTGATAACTGCTGACCCCTAAAACGCATGGCAGGTCCAGGTCTCGGGTAAAACACCAAATGCAGCAGAGAGAGAAGGGAAAAAATGCCAGAAGGCTGATGAAACCACCTGCTAATGTAGAAATTGAAACCAAATTTCATATGGAAGAAAGGGAGTGAGGTTTGGGAGACTGACCTCAAATGAGTCCAGCAAGGAAAGAAGGAATATTCTAATTCTAATGCATACTTTCATGTGTAATAATTATTTTATACTGTATTATAGCTATGTCTTTTTCTTGTATGGATTTCTTCTTGCAGGAAGTGAGAGGAAGGAGGTAAGTCATGAAGTGGAGGAAAAAAGAGTGACCTGTATTAGAGAAGGAAACTAGGGTGGTATTGTGGAAATGACTATCTTGATAGGGAAAACAGATCTAGAATCTGCAATTAGATTTTATGTGTGTTTACGCTACCCAACCCCAAATTTGGAAATCAACAATAACATCGGGCTACACTAGCCACAGGAGGATCTTCCAAAGAACTCAAAGGAAATCTAGAAAATGGTTTCTTTTCAAACAATCCCTATGGGGAAAAAATATGCCACACTGAAATTTCCTTCCAATATTTGTTTTGTCTCAGAGTCTAAATGTTACAGTTACATATTCCATTGTAGTTTGCCTGTTTTAACAAGAGTATCAATCAAATGGCAAATACCTGACAGAGTTTAGATAGCACTAAACAAACACCATCAAAAATGAAAGCAGTCACTCAAAATTTCAAATTCAAAACATGGAAAAACAATTTTTACAGGTTTACATCTCTTGGAAATCAATATGTTTTTCATAATTTGATTTTGTGGGCTATCAGCTAGGGAAGGTAGCCGCAGAGAGCAACCAACAACATGCAGATTCCAAAGATGATGGATGCTTTGTCCCTACAACAGAAAGTTTTAAAAATGTGGTTCCTGGAAAAGAAAATTGTAAAACATATTAAATAAAACGAAAAGGTCAGTTCTCCATAAATGAGTGGTGAGCAGTCTTATGGCTTCGGACATTTAATTTGACACCGTAATAATGTTCTATGAACTGCAGTTCTATACATTATGAGTCTTAAAGATAGTAAGATACTAGCAGACATCTATATTTGGGGTGCCTCAAATGATTTCAGGTAACGAATCCTCAACAGATCAAGTTCCTATTTATTCTCACATAGTTTAAACCTTCCAATACAGGTGTGCCCACCTGCACCCACTATAAGGCTAAATTCTACAAGAATGCAATGCCAGAACTCTGGTCATGATGGTTGGATAACTGTCAAGGTTCTACTGAATCGGTCATTTTACAGAATGCCTTTCACGCAAAAGTCCATCTTGCACGTTTATAGTCAAGGTGGAGGTCAAAAGTACTATAGCAAACTCGTTGCCCATTTCTCATTAAGGAAAAAGAAATCTGATGATTTTTAGTATCAGAATTTATTTCAGGAAGAAGCAAACTGCCCTTTATAGGAAGGACTGCTTTACTTGAGCTTTTAAGTGAAGCATAAAAATATGGGTAAGTAATATCACCTTTCATCTTTATAATGCTGTGGAATTTACATAGTGCTTCCCATGCATTTTCTCTTTTTATTCTTGCAGTGAAAAAAAAAAATTGAGAGGAGGATAAGCATTACTAACTAATTCAATTTTATAGAGAAGGAAGTGTAGCCCCAAATCATGAAGTGACTTGTACAATATCTACCATCTAGAAAGCAGTAAACAGAACTATAACTCAAGTTTTCTATTCTTTTTTTTTTATAAATTTACTTTTTATTTTATTTTTGGCTGTGTTGGGTCTTTGTTGCTGCGCACGGGCTTTCTCTAGTTGTGGCGCGCGGGGGCTACTCTTCATTGCAGCGCGTGGGCTTCTCATTGCAGTGGCTTCTCTTGTTGTGGAGCACGGGCTCTAGGCACGCGGGCTTCAGTAGTTGTGGCACACGGGCTCAGTAGTTGTGGCTCACGGGCTGTAGAGCGCAGGTCCAGTAGTTGTGGCACACGGGCTTAGTTGCTCCGCGGCATGTGGGATCCTCTCGGACCCGGTCTCCAACCCGTGTCCCCTGCATTGGCAGGCGGATTCTTAACCACTGCACCACCAGGGAAGCCCCTCAAGTTTTCTTAAACAGTTATTTTTTTCTACTAATCTTTGGCCCCATGAATAAAACAAATTCTCAGGTGTATCTCCCATGTTGCACTAACTTTTTAGGCAGAAGTTCTGGATTTAAACCCCTGATCTGTCACCTACTATATGATGTTGGGTGGACGTTTCCACTGGCAAGAATTTATAACTTTGTGATGGTGCCACGGAGCTGCTGGAATCCTACATATGGGCAAAACTGTACTGGTGTATAAGAATAGGATGTGCCTCACAGAATTATCCTGGGACAGAGAAATATATTCTGGTTCATGGCTTTTCCTTCTCCCCCAAACCATTGCTATGCCTTGGATCTCCCAGAACCTATAAGTATGTGGACTGAAAATAGTAATAGTATGAGAAAATCATAACCACTGAAAAGGATTGAGAAATGACTTGTGCTCTGAAGACTTGGATTTACTACTTCAGGACTTTTCCAAGTCTTGAAATAATGAAAGTTCTAACCATAAAGGTTGCATGTGAGACTCAGTAACTTGTAAGTATTATCACCCAAGTCTTTGTACCATTAACTGTTAGTCCCAAGAGCTTTTTCTAGGAGAGGAATCTCTCCTTTAGAATCAGGGATGAGTTCCTTAATCAACTGAAGAAGTTCTTCAAGCCACAGGACACACTTGCATGGCTCCTTTTTCCCATCTGAGGGTGTGTCAGGAGGGCAGCATAGAAGAAATTTCACTGGGGAGGAGAAATTGGGGTACTTAAATAACCAAGCCACCCAATTCTCCTTCTTTTTTTCTGAGTGTGTAAGAGTAACTCCTGGTACTGATTGATCCCCACCACTGGGTATTCTTTTAGAAGAGGGGTGACACAAGTTTTAGATGAGTAGGTGTAACCCACCCAGGTTTGCTTGCCCAACGCACAGCAAGACAAACGCTGAGATGCTGAGGTTTGCAGCAGAGAAAGGGTTTATTCACAAGACAGCCAAGCAAGGAGATGGGAGAACAAATCTCAGATCCACCTCCCTGAAGGGGAGGGGCTTGAGATATTTACAAGATGAAGAAGCAGGCTGGTCTTAGGTATGGGGAAAGGTGATTGCAGGTTAGGGAAAAGGTGAGGTAATTGGTGTTCTGTGCAGGACTATCTGAGTTACGTGTTTCTCATGGGATGCACGTTCAAAAATGGAGGCATTTTGGGGCTTCCCTGGTGGCGCAGTGGTTAAGAATCTGCCTGCCAATTCAGGGGACACGGGTTCGAGCGCTGGTCCAGGAAGATCCCACATGCCATGGAGCAACTAAGTCCATGTGCCACAACTACTGAGCCTGCGTGCCACAACTACTGAAGCCCGCATGCCTAGAGCCCGTGCTCTTCAACAAGAGAAGCTGCCGCAATGAGAAGCCCGCGCACCGCAACGAAGAGTAGCCCCCGCTCGCCGCAACTAGAGAAAGCCCGCATACAGCAACGAAGACACAATGCAGCCCCCCCCCCAAAAAAAAGAAGGCATTTAGCCATACTACCCAAAAGCAATCTACAGATTTAATGTGATTCTGATCAAATTACCCATGACATTTTTCAAAGAACTAGAACAAATAATCCTAAAATTTTTGTGGAACCATAAAAGATCCAGAATGGGCAAAGCAGTTCTGAAGAAAAAGAACAAAGCAGAAGGCAGAACCCCCCCTGACTTCAGACAATACTACAAAGCTACGGGAATCAAAACAGCGTGGTATTGGCACAAAAACAGACATACGGATAAAAAGAGCAGAATATAGAGCCCAGAAACAGACCCACACACCTACAGTCAATTAATGTTCAACAACGGAGGCAAGAATACACAATGGGAAAAAGAGAGTCTCTTCAGCAAGTGGTGCTGGGAAAGTTGGACACCTGCATGTAAATCATACTAAGTGAAGTAAGTCTGAAAGATGAAGACAAATACAATATGATATCACTTATATGTGGAATCTAAAATATGACACAAATGAACTTATTTACAAAACAGACTCACAGACATAGAGAACAGACTTGTGGTTGTCAAGGGGGAGGAGTGTGGGAGGGATGGAGTGGGAGTTTGGGATTAGCAGATGCAAAGTATTATACAAAGGATGGATAAACAACAAGGTCCTACTGTAGAGCACAGGGAACTATATTCAATACCCTATGATAAACCATAATGGAAAAGAATATTTTAAAAAAAGAATGTTATATGAACCTATTTATTCTCTTCTTTTTTTCTCCCCCTCTCTGATTAACCAGCACGATCTATGCAGGTTGATTTCAGGTTTGTCTTAAAGCATAATATAGGAATAGTTTCTTAAAAACAAAGATGATACAACAATAGTAATAACAGGGTTTCATTCCCTAACTGTTTAAAAATGCAGTCACGTCCCAAAGAGCTCTTCTTTTCCTATTATTCCTTTTTTGCATTGACAGTCTCTTGGCCATTTTTCTACTTATTAGCACTTCCATCAGAAGGGAAGAAAAGGATGTGAAACCAAGACGTGTCAGTTTGAGACACAGAGTCTTATATTAGGTCCATCACCACCTCGAAATGCCTAGACAATTCCTGCTCCCCTGGGAGTGTTCAAAGCCACCAGCCCTACAAAATCCATGTCCCTACAAAACAGCAAAGCATTTCAGCATACATGTCGTATCCTTATTTTTCTGTATGATTGTTGCATTGCACACTTCACCCAAATAGAGGCGATGAGAGAATTAGAACAGGTGGGTTAGATGCAAGAGTATTAGAAACCATTATTTGCTAATATGAAAATTGCCTTAAGAACATTAAGAAACATACTGGTTTACTTCATAGACTAAATTTGAATATTAAGTAAACTTGTGGTCATTTTTCTTTCTTTTAGCTAATACTGACTGAAAATTCCAAAAGAAACAATTCATATAAACCAGGGTGAATTGATTCTTGCTTTGGATAACTTGTGTTGCTTTGATAGCCATTTCATTCCCTACTGAGTTAAATTATTAAAGAATCCCACACATGCCAGAACTTATAGTCTACCTAGAATTATCACACCTTAAAACTGACATCTAATATATGGTCAACTAATATTGGACAAGAGAGCCAAGAATACTCAATGGGGAAAAGATAGTCTCTTCAATAAATGGTGCTGAAGAAACTGGATAACCACATGAAAATAATGAAACTGGACCCCTATCTTATACCACTCACAAAAAATTAACTTCACAAAGGTTAAAACTTAAATGAAAGACCTGAAACCATATAACTCCTAGAACAAAACACAGGGGAAAAACTCCTTGACATTGGTCTTGGCAATGATTTTTCTGGATATGAAACCAAAAGCCACAAAATGAAAAATAAACAAGTGGGACTAAACCAAACTATCAACAGACCCACGAAAAGGTGACGGACATCACTACATGCAAACATCAGGGAATGGACATCACTAAACGGACAGCAGGGAAATGCAAACCAAAACCACATGAGGTACCACCTCACACCTGTTAGAACGGTCATGATCAAAAAGACAAGCAATAACAAATGCTGGCAGGGATGCGGAGAAAAGGGAACCCTTGTATATTGTCGGTCAGAATGTAAATTGCTACAACCATTATGGAAAACAGTGTGGACTTTGCTCAGAAAACTAAAAATAGGATTACCATATAATGCAGCAATATCAGTTCTGGGTATATAGCCAAAGGAAAAGGGTATATATATATTTACATTAGCCAAGATATATATTATATATGTGTATGTATACACATATATGTATATGCATATTGTATATGTATATGTAATATATATAATATATATGTTTATATATAATATATATCTTGGCTACTATAAATTTTATATATATATATATATATATATATATATATATATATATATATAAGTTAGAAAGAAGGAATTCTTACCTTTTGTGACAACATGGGCTGACCTTGAGGGCATTATGCTAAGTGAAATAAGTCAGACAGAGAAAGACAAATTCCGTATGATCTCACTTGTATGTGGAATCTGAAAAAACAACAACAACAAACTCACAGAACCAGAGAGTAGAACGGTGGTTACCAGGGGCTGTGGGGGTGGAGAAAACGGGGAGATGTCGGTCAAAGGGTACAAACATTCAGTTACCAGACGAGTAAGTTCTGGGGTCTAATATACAGCATGGTTACGTATAAATCCAGTAAACATACAGTTAACAATACTGTATCATATACTTGAAAGTTGCTAAGAGAGCAGATTTTAAAAGTTCTCACCACACTTATTGTTATTAACATTTCACAATATACATGTGTATCAAATCATCAGATTGCACACCTTAAATGTACTCAACGTTATAAGTCAATTATATCTCAATAAAGCTGGAAAAAAATGAGAATAAAATAAAATGATAATTTAAAACAGGCATCTAATGTTTTTGTCCTAAATTCTTTTCTGACCCAAATTTGAATGTGATGTCTTAGAGTAGCTAATAAATACATAAAGCCCAACTTTAAGAATCCTTGCTGTGAAAAGAGTTGATGTAGGGATTTTTCTTTCAATCAGTTTATTTTACAAGTTTTTGTTAAATAACAAAGTAAGATGGTGATAAAATTCCAAGGAGCACGTAATTTCCTAAGGGCACCGCCTCAAACCCCAGTGCTAGTCTTATTCCAAGATACCTGGTGTACGTTTACTGAAAACGATCTGGCATGGAGACATTTTCCATTAGTGCTAACATGGGTAATCACACTTCTTCAGTAGAAAGTATTTTATACAGATATTGTGAAACAGTTGAAGGTCTCTATCATACTAGAAACCCAACCTATAAGTGCCCAAATTTACAGTTGAGCTTGTCAGCCAAAAAAAAAAAAGGAAAAAGAAAAAAAGCTGGGTAGCAGCACCAGAACATTTGACTCAAATAGATGGTTTGGATTAATGGAATGAACCATTTCTACTTCAGGTTCAACAAAAAAAGATATATTTGAAACACTCTGGTGTTCTCATAATTGTGCATATGGTTGGAAATTCCTGTCTAGGTCAAATACTGAGTAATTCAAACCTAGTAGGAGAAAGAGGAAAGAAATCAGAAGAAGTAACGTATTAGCACTTTTCATTAAATAGGGTTCTGCTGGTGGAAAAACTTTAAAACTGAATGTTTTCCACTAAGTATCCCTGCTTCCTTCACACTTTTGGAAAACAATACTGGGCTCAAATTCCCAAAGTATATTTAAATTCCTCTGGGTTGGTTGCTGACAGAAATCCATGCTATTTCCTCATACTCATGTTGGGTATACTTTGTGATATGGTCTATGCCTAGTGGGCACGAAATTTTAAAGAGTAATGTTTCTGAATGCTGCAGCCAGGAGTGTTGGAACTGTAAAGAGTTACTTTGAGTAATAGAGTTATATTATTCCAGAAACCAGTTCATGCTGCTGAACAGTGCTGATGCTTGAAGGAAGCTTTCTAACCACACCTTGCATTTGCCAAGCAAAATCCAAAAGACAACAACAGCCCAAAGTACATAGATGCTGCAGGAATTAGAGAGGAATTAATAAAGGCTAAAATTTTTAAAAGATACATGAGGATAGGGACTTCCCTGGTGGCACAGTGGTTAAGAATCCGGCTGCCAATGCAGGGGACGCAGGTTCGAGCCCTGGTCCGGGAAGATCCCACACGCCGCAGAGCAACTAAGCCCGTGCGCCACAACTACTGAGCCTGCGCTCTAGAGCCCGTGAGCCACAACTACTGAGCCCGCGTGCCACAACTCCTGAAGCCCGCGCACCTAGAGCCCGTGTTCCCCAACAAGAGAAGCCACCGCAATGAGAAGCCCACGCACCACAACAAAGAGTAGCCCCCGCTTGCCGCAACTAGAGAAAGCCCGCATGCAGCAACGAAGACCCAACGCAGCGAAAAATAAATAAATTAATTTATTTTTTTTAAAAAAAGATACACGAGGATAAAAGTTAACAAAACTTCCTAGTATGGGTTCTTTGGTAAAGAAAAAAATATGACAGATAAACTGTTTAACATGATCATCATAAAAAAGGGCGGGCAGTCCAAATGTATAATGTAGGAAATGAGCAGACGAAATTTTAGCTATGAAGGAGATTAAGGAATCAAAATCAACTTGTTTGGTCCAGTCCGTGCAAATGCATTTGAAAACTTGAGTAAAATGGATGCTTGCTTTACATCCATTTTTCTCCCCCAGAAGAAAGAGAAACTGGAAACTGACTAATTATATAATCCCAGAGAGACCCAACTTCACTCCCTGCCTCACCCATTCTCCCCTTCAAAGACGGCATTTCCAGATGGCTTCACAATTTTCTTCTTTGAAAATAAGATTTACTTGCTAATATTTACCCTGGTTTAGAACACAGAAAAGGCGAAATAGTTCCACATTTGATTATGAAGCTAGCAAAGCACTGACAAAATCCAAGAAATACCAGACAAACAACAACAAATTGATAGATATGTTTTAAACAACTAGCAAATAGAATCCAGCTGATGTTTAAAGAAAAATTCACTGTGATGACTTGAGGTTTATTTCAAGAACAAATGTAAATTCTTCTGTTAATTTATTAAACGTACGACTATCATCACCATATATATGTAATTGCTATAAGTGATGAAAGGCGTTGACTAAATGTCACTAACTTTTCATTTAAAGAAAACCCCCAGCAAAATAGAAATAGCCGTATTATATATAATGTTTATACTGATATATATACAATGTTAAGATATTTATCTAATTCATATACTTATTATGTATGGGATGGACGTTAGTTAATTGTACCTGCCACTTACTAACCTCAGTTTTCCTGTAATGTCCACATTTTGGTTTAGCATACAGAGTGAAACGTTCGTTCATCAAAGTGAACCCAACTTTGTCAAATTTACATTTTTACGTCTCCAGCTCTACATAAGGGGCATGGAGTAATGGTAAAGGCAATAATAAACGTACTGAACTAAAAAATCAAAGTAATGGTAAAGGCAATCATAAACACGGATATTTCTACCATTGTGTGGATGTAAAAGTACATCATCTGTACTTATGCTGGAAATACAGGCACTATATTTATGATGGAAGTCTTTGACACCACATTATTTTAAATATGGAAAATACATCCTGCTTTCCTTCAAGGCCTCCAGAAATGTGAGTGATGGAGAGTTGGTTTTCTTCTCTCCGTCTGGGATTTTTCACCATGCGTCCTCAAAAGGCAGCAAGGAAGAAATGGATTAATTAATACCATAGGGAAGTGCTCTCCCCTGCTCAGGAAACTGTGCAGTATTCTAGAAAAATGCATCTTAAGATAGTTCCCAATTAAGATAGAACTTTTGTGACCCAAAGAAATGAAACAAATTATAAAGCCAATGCAAGTTTGATTTATGGTACTCGGCGTTTAAGACCATTGACTCTGAGCCTCTAGGAATTTACTGCTATGGGGTAAAACGACCAGAACTGAATTTGCAACAGAAAAAAAAGAAAAAAGAGTAGTTTACTTTTTGTAGGAGTGAAATACACGACAGAAACATGAACAGAAACATTAATGTGCAAGTGATAGATACACTTCATTACTGCCCATACTTACCTATTTTATAAAATATGATGTGTTCTCAGTTCAAAAAGTGCAGTCGTACATAAAACAATTCTAAAGACTAAATGTGCCTGGTTCAAATTGATCTATGTTTCCGTCCAAGAATTCCATTAGAGAAAGATTAAGGGATTTTTCCACATAAGGTAGAAAATAAGAAATTAAAGTCTAAATAATTTCAGGGGGAAAAAAATCAAACCTTCATATTAAGACATGATTCTGAACAAAATATGAATGAAACACATCTGTTTAGATCTCTGCAAATGGCATAAATAGCTCAGGAAGGCAAGATAAACTCAACCTTTTACTGAGAAAGGATGAGGCGTAGAACCGGAAAAACTCTTGTATAGTTTCCAAAAACTCAATTCAGTGACTCCTTTTTCATAGTTTCACTGAAATAATTAAAAACAAAATAGGAAGAGAGATGTCTCTCGGCAACTGCCTTTCTTCATAGCTATGCATTTAACATGAAGATTTCCGATTTAAAAGTAAAAACAGGCAAAGCCTTGTCAGTTCACATAATTGCTGATTTTTGCCTACATTTTAGAAGAAATACAGCGGAAAAACCACAGATACATTATTAATGGGGTGAACTGCTTTGGACATACATATTTCACATACTGAAGGTGTCTCAAATTGACCTCTGGAAAGAAATAAAGAACAAAAATAAAATACGTTCTTTCTCCTTTGCATTTTATTGTTTTTGGTCTAACACATTTTGTTTTCACAGAAATGGATATGATAGGATTAACAAAAAGCAGTAGAGACAGCTGGTGATGCTGAGATGGATATTTTTTTTAAAGAAAAAATTGTAAAACGCATGATGGAAAATAGGACAGAGTTCATTTTGAACCGTTGTGCCCTTACCCAGATACCTTATTATTCAGGAGATGTTCACTCTTATATCCCGGCTACCCCTTGATATATTTGGACATGCTGAATATACTTATATTATCTGACTTATTTAACAGGATCGTGGGGTCACAGGACATTTTGAATGTTATTTTCTGAGATCTATTGGACCCCCGCGAAATCACATTACTGAAATAATAGTTCCATAAAATTCTTCTGATTTTGACTAAAACTAGAACTACCATATGACCAGCAATCCCACTACTGGGCATATACCCTGAGAAAACCATAATTCAAAAAGAGTCATGTACCACAATGTTCACTGCAGCTCTATTTACAATAGCCAGGACATGGAAGCAACGTAAGTGTCCATCATCAGATGAATGGATAAAGAAGATGTGGCACATATATACAATGGAATATTACTCAGCCATAAAAAGAAATGAAATGGAGGTATTTGTAGTGAGATGGATGGAGTTAGAGTCTGTCATACAGAGTGAAGTAAGTCAGAAAGAGAAAAACAAATACAGTATGCTAACACATATATATGGAATCTAAGGGAAAAAAAAAAAAGGTCATGAAGAACCTAGTGGCAAGATGGGAATAAAGACACAGACCTACTAGAGAATGGACTTGAGGATATGGGGAGGGGGAGGGGTGAGATGTGACAGGGTGAGAGAGTGGCATGGACATATATACACTACCAAATGTAAAATAGATAACTAGTGGGAAGCAGCCGCATAGCACAGGGAGATCAGCTCGGTGCTTTATGACCACCTAGAGGGGTGGGAGGGAGGGAGACACAAGAGGGAAGAGATATGGGAACATATGTATATGTATAACTGATTCACTTTGTTATAAAGCAGAAACTAACACACCATTGTAAAGCAATTATACTCCAATAAAGATGTTAAAAAAAAAAAAAAGACACATGCACCCCAATGTTCATTGCAGCACTATTTACAATAGTCAGGTCATGGAAGCCACCTAAATGCCCATCAACAGACGAATGGATAAAGTTGTGGTACATATATACAATGGAATATTACTCAGCCATAAAAAGGAACGAAATTGAGTCATTTGTAGAGACGTGGATGGACCTAGAGACTGTCATACAGAGTGAAGTAAGTCAGAAAGAGAAAAACAAATATCACATATTAACACATATATGTGGAACCTAGAAAAATGGTACAGATGAACCGGTTTGCAGGGCAGAAATAGAGACACAGATGTAGAGAACAAATGTATGGACACCAAGGGGGGGAAAATGGGGTGGGGAGAGGGGGGTGGGATGAATTGGGAGATTGGGATTGACATGTATACACTAATATGTATAAAATGGATGACTAATAAGAAACTGCTGTACAAAAAAATAAAGTAAAATTAAAAAAAAAAAAAAAGACACAGGTACCACAGTGTTCATTGCAGCACTATTTACAATAGCCAGGACATGGAAGCAAGCTAAATGTCCATCAGCAGAGGAATGGTTAAAGATGTGGTACATATATACAATGGAATATTATTCAGCCATAAAAAAGAATAAAATAATGCCATTTGCAGCAACATGGATGGACCTAGATTACCATACTAAGTGAAGTAAGTCAAAGACAAATACCATATGATATCACTTACATGTGGAATCTAAAATATGACACAAATGAAGTTATTTACAAAACAGAAACAGACTCACAGACTTAGAAAACAAACTTATGGTTACCAAAGGGGAAAGTGATGGGGGATAAATTAGGAGTTCAGGATTAACATAGACACACTACTATATGTAAAATAGATAAACAACAAGGACCTACTGTATAGCATAGGGAACTATATTCAATATATTGTAACAATCTATAATGGAAAAGGATCTGAATTTATATACGTGTGTGTGTGTGTGCATGTGTGTGTATCTGAATCACTTTGCTGTACACCTGAAACTAAAACATTCTAAATCAACTATACCTCAATAGGAAAGAAAGAAAAGAAAAGAAAGAAAGAAAGAAAGGAAGGAAGGGAGGGAGGGAGGGAAAAAGGAAGAAAGAAAGAAAGAAAGGAAGGAAGGAAGGAAGGAAAGAAGGAAGGAAGGAAGGGAAAAAGAAAGAAAGAAAGAAAGAGAGGGAGGGAGGGAGGGAGTAAGGGAGGAAGGAAGGAACAAAGGAACAAAGGAAGAAAGGAAGAAAGTTGTTCCTTAAAGTGTCCAAGTAGGCACAGAATATACTGTATTGATAACCAATTGAAGATGGTACTCTACATGTTTTTCTGAGTCATTCTGATAATTTTTTTTCCAAATTTGTTGCCTTTTGCTGCCTATAAATTTGTCCTGCGTGAAGCTCTAGAACCTTATTACTATAAATATGTTAATTTCTATTAATCATTTATATATAATTCATTTATACATATAAATAAAATTCCAATATAGAGAATTTTATTTACCTGCCTTGTTTTCACAAATGTTGTATTTTTGTTGGTGTTGTTGTTTGATCATTTTGGTGTTTCATTATGTTAGCTTCTTACACATCCACTTTTTACACAAATAAAAGGAAATAATTTGAGTTTCAACCTGTGTAATCCGCAAGATGAAGGACGTTTATTACTATCAAGAGAAAGGGCATTTCCATCACCTCAGATTCTACAAGATAAAAGATAGGATAGTTATGGTTTCTATATCATTCAATCCAAAATATTTACAACTTCCCCTGTGATTCCTTATTTGACCCATGGATAATTCTGGATGGTCAATGACAACAACAAAAGATGTTACATCTCATTCATATTTTCATTCACTACATCCTGAAACAATGTTTTGGCCATATCACATTATATAACGTATATTCTTAAAACTGATCTCACCCATTTCAGTTTACTTTTTGAATGATGGCTGCAGGTAGAATATTTAAAATTACACATGTAGCTCAGAGTTCTGGCTCACTTTACATTTCTCTTGAAATAGTCCTGGAAGAGGCCATTTACTTTAACGCAATTATAAATATTATAAAAATATGTCTACCATCTTGTTATTTGTTTTCAATTTGTCATGCATTTTATTCTTCGGATTGGGCCTATTTTAGCATTTCATTTTAGCTCCATTATTGGCTTTTTGTGCCTCTTTGTTTATTGATTTAGTTGTTATTTAATGGTTTACAACATTTTAACTTATTACCGGCAAATTTCAAATAATTTGTACCACTTTATATATAATGTAAGAACCTCAAATTTTAAACATCCATATTCCCCTCTTTTTATTTGTACTATTTTTGTCTCACATTTTCCTTGTACATGTATTATATAACAGAATATTTTATACTGTTTTGCTTTACATGATAAATTATGATTTAATGAATTAAAAGAGATAAAATTATTCTATATTTACCTGTATAATTACCATTTCTAACTGTCTTCATTCCTTGTGTAGGTATGTTTCTATCTGGTTTTACTTCCCTTCAAGATAAACTACAAGAAATCCTAATGAAGGTGCAATTGTCTGCTGAGCTCTGAATTTTCTCAGCTTTTATTCATCTAAAAATATTTTCATTTTTCCTTTAGTTTTGAAGTATAATTTACAGATCTATTCCTATTTTCTATTTCTTCTTTCATCAGTTTTGGTAGTTTGTGTTTTCTAGGAATTTGCCCATTTCATCTATGTTACATAACATTTGGCATATAATTGTTCATAGCATTCTCTTATAATCCATTTCATTTAGATAAGTTTTCATGTCTGATTTTAGTAATTTGACTCCTGTTTTTTCTTGGTCTGTCTAGGTAAATATCTGTCAATTCTGTGGATCTTCTCAAAGAAACAACTCTTGGGTTCATTAATTCTCTGTATTGGTTTTTGATCCTCTCTGTCGTTTTTCTTTATGATTTCCTTCTGAAGGCTATTTTTACTAAATATTTAATTCTAGATAGATAGGCATTTCTTTCCTTTGAAGATATGGTTTCATTCCTAAGATCGTAAGTAAGAAAGGTTTGAGATTTCATACACCCTGTTGGAGAATTGCAAAGCTCTGAAAGAATATTGCTAATGAAGACATAGTACTTAAACTCAGAAATTACATATGCCGAAACAAATAATTTTCTGAAGTTTATCCTAAGGTGCAATTCCGTGGCAACAACATCCCAGGGTATCTCACCACGAGACACGGATAGCAAGGGACACCCAGAAGAGGCTCAGTAGATCTTAGACAATTAGGAGAAAGTCATGATTGATAGGGCAAAGCACCATCTGTTTCCTTAGCTGCAAGTGAATTACAGAATTTTAGCGATTCCTGAATAGTTAGTTGTAAATAGGATTTTTTAAATCAGAAACTTAATTTCGAGTCTATCCCTTAGATATTATCTTCTAAAGCTCTATTTCAAATTGGCTGGTCAATAAAATCTATGGTGTTCTTTAAACATCTTTATTGTTACCATTTACGAAGGTTGAAATTCATCCGTTTTAAGTGTATGTTTCAATGACTTCTAGTACACATAGGAACTGTGATAATTTAACTATTTAAAACGAATCCTTTTTATAGCCATTATCAAGTTCTTTCCAAAAAAACTTCCCCAGATTTTTTCATCAGTAGGTCTCTATATAGGGCAGGCTTCCTCAAATGTTGCACAAATGTTGATATGCAACATGGAAAAGACAATTAAGTAGTCTTAGTATAAGGATCAGAATAATAATTGGATATATTTTCTTCCAGGAGCAAACGAAAACGTAAAATGAATACAGTATAAAATAACCCGTGCTAACAGACATTTATGGAATGCTTCTTTCAGGGGAGCATGGTCTCACAGGCTCAGAGGAGTGATTCTGTAATCAGCCCTCTCCGAAGGAGGACAGAGAAAGAGAAGTAGAGAGAGCTATCAGGAGAGGAAAAAGGACAAAGGGGAGAAGGAGAGCGTTGCCTGAATGAGGGTCCTGAGGCCCTCAGGGTGACGAAGGCAGACTTACCAAATGGTGATGCTGAAACAAGGGGTTCTGGTGGTCGCTTGTCACCCATGGACCGGGGGAAGCTGCATTGGGTGGTCCCGAAGGGGACTGGACACTCTCCTGGGCAAAAGACCCCAGGGGCATCCCATCTGGGGTGCCACAAAGTGTGATACTGACCTGGGTCCTCAGTCTCTTAAATCAATAAACATTGATGAGGTCACATAAGCATTTCAGGCAAGGCTTTACTGGGACTCGTGCTACAGCAGGAAGGAGTGAGAACAAGTAACAGGTGCCCTTTCACGCTCCCCGAGGTCGGCGGGCTGGTTCCTTCAACGGGGTAAGGGTAGGGGACGGATTGGTGGGTCGGGCCAGAGCGGTGGCTCAGGTGGGCTGCCCACCCCCTGGGTGGTGCTGTGTGCAGGGATCACTGCACAGGACCCTGCTTTTGCTCCTGGCCCCTGAGAAGAGGCAGTTGGTCTGTAGCCCTTCTGTATCTTATTATTCCTAATTCGCCCCAGCTGTGCATGCAAGCAGTTATTTTTAGTCCCTCTTAGTTTCTTTGTATCTATTGCTTGCGGAGATGTTTGTCCAGGTGCAAGCACTGCAGCAAAGGCTCCCAGGTCCCAGCCCGTCTCACTCTGTGCTCATTTCCCCCATTTCATCCTCAAAGCAATACTATGATGTCGGGATCCTACCTGCCCTCTCTACACCCCAGAAATAAAAGCTCTGGAAACTCAGCTTCAGTGATTAATAAGCTCCTACCTAAAAAGCTTAACACAATGAGTTCCTTGCTAATTCCAGGTTCATATAATTACACATTTGTGTAATGAGGACAAAAAAAGAGCTATTTTCAAGTTGCTATGCTTTCATATTCAGAATACTGAATTATTAGCATTTTAAGATCCATAATGAACATAATGTGTGCATCAGTATTTCAGAACGTAATGTTACGTTCTCTGAAATGCAACAAAGTTTTATGAATTAAACGCTGTGTCTCGTGTGTGATTTCTGCTTTCAAAACGTGTAATGCGTAGGGTTTGAACTTTTGCAAAAAACAATGTAATGATCGTTATCTATTGAATTAAAGTAAGCCGTCTTATGGCAGGCATGCGAGATGCCTCAGAAATATCCAAATAGAAAAAACTAAGGCGAAGGAATGAAAAAAGCAATACAGAGTATATATTGCTGTTCTCCTTTGATTGAGGTTAGGAAAAGTTGGTAACAGTGAATACTGTGTTTCACAGATACATGAAGGTATCATTCACTCCCCAAAGTGTATGAACGTATCATTCTGCTGTATGCACTTCACAGAAGCCATGATTGCAAAAGTCTTTGGGGATACAGGTGGGAAAGGCACCCCATAGTGTAGCCAAAGGATTTAGCCAAATACCCTCAAAGTATTGTAATCCCCCTTCACTGCAAAGTGGAGCTGTTGATGGTACCTCTCAGATTGGGTGTCAATTATTCTACTAAAGAAAACTGTAATAATGACTTTGGATTCCTGGGTAACTAAGAGTAGAAAGAAAAGGGGAGAGAGTGGACAGATCCTAATCACATTTTCACGAGCCTAAGGTCAATACTCATTGTTTGGTCGAACAAAAAGCTACCCATTCTGAACGTGGTGCTGGCATCATTTACTAGGAAAACTTGGGTATCCCGGGCAAGAAGCCATGCCCTATTATGCAACGGCCAAATACAAAGGAATAGGTACAATGCTCAGTTATCCCTGAATGCCCACCTCTCAACCACCCCTTGCTCTACAAGTACGGAGCACATTGCTTTGGAGCTGCAACTCTAGAAAAATCTGCTGTGGTTTGGGGCCAAATTGGGAAACGAAGTTGCATAGTTGGTTAAAGGTACTGAACCTCAGATGTCTCGCTGGTTTAAGCAGGAAGAATTGGTTTTGATCTCTAAACTATGATGTGTGTCATATGTGCAACTTTCCATTTTTTGTTGATTTCTGCTCAGAAATTACGTAAACTCTGGAGGTCATTTCCTAGAGTTCAGAATCACTGCTTTGCTTGGGTCAAAACGGCGATCCTATATTCTGTAAATACACAAGAGTCTCTTAGTTATAATATTCACGAGTATCTTTGTTTCCTCTTGTCCCAAAGAAGACATATATCTAGAACAGTTCAAACATTCATTGTTTGCGCATGCCCCTTAAAAGAGTTCATTATCAACACACTATATCAGAGTTCATTTTCATGGTTAATCTTAATACTTACCAACACATTATATGGATTTGTTATACTGAAGCCCTGATTGTACGATAAAATTAAAACTCAATGACAGGACTTTAAGATGATCTTTTCTAAAGCTGCATGATTAAAACATCTCATTTTAATAAATGCAGGATTTTCATAACCACATTCGTAATAGGTACACACGTGGAGATCAAACATTCAAACATAACTGAAAGATATTTTGAGTACAGGAAGGAACATTTTGGCTGATATTTTTTAAGATCTTTTTTCTTTCTGCAAAGGATTTAAAAACACCTAGTTCTCACCACACTTCCACGTTTAACACGCTAAAAAGCACAGGGCGACCTTCAAAGAAGCTATTTGTAGTCGCATCCAAAGTATAGCAGAGAGTACAAAATTAAAATGTGAGATGTGAAAATATTGAGTAATTTGTCTCCCATGGTCCATCACTCTGAGGCATCAGGTTTCCTCATCACAGTTCTAAATTAGTATCTTTATGTAACCAAGTCTGCCTAGGAGGAAGGAGTAATTTAGTAACATACAAGAAATTCATCACTTCTCTGGGATAGCTTAGATCCAGTTATTAATTACCTCTCCTTCAGGGCATCCATTAGCATCAGGGAAGTGTGGAAAAGGTAATGCAGAGAAAAACAGTGAAAAATCTCTACCTGATAGATCCGGAATCAAGGTGTTTATCTAGGAAGGTCAGATACAGGTTCTTGGACAAAGCAGACGGAAATAAACCTTGGCTCTAATTGCTTCAGCTTCATGAGCTACATCCATCCAGGACAAAAGACGCAAGACAAATTGCCCTAATGTCAAAGCTAACGTAAATTCAGCTGAGTTCAGTAAGCCCTCGTGGGGCATCCAGTCACAGTAAGGCAGTATATCTCACACTCTATCGTACGTATGAATCCCGAGGTATCTCCAAACCGAACAGATGATGATTCACAGATCTCGGATGGTGGGGCATAAGAACTCCATCAATTCATATTCACTGCCACATTCTACCCAGGACACAAAATATCCCATTTATCTTTTGGGAAAAAAGAGAGGAAAAAAAAAAAAACATGCATGTGGGACTTCCCTGGTGGTCCAGCAGTTAAGACTTTGCGTTCCCAATATAGGGGGCCTGGGTTCAACCCCTGGTCGGGGAACTAGATCCCACATGCCGCAACTAAGAGTCCACATGCCGCAACTAAAAGATCCCACACGCGGCAACGAAGATCCCGCGTGCCACAACTAAGAGCCGGTACAGCCAAATAAATAAATAAATATTTTTAAAAAGCATGCGTGTGTATTTACTGGGTCATCCTAGATGAGTTGTTTCCAATTTCCCAAATTAAGTGCCTCTGTTTGATACTTTCTCTTAGATTTTTGTGTGTGTGTGTTTTGCATTTGTGCCTGCATGGTGACATACGAAGTTGTGTGTGACTTTGGGGTTGTTTACCTTTATAGTTAATACAAATCTGAGCAGCTATTTTCCATTCACGTTGTCCTACGCAATGACAGAGATTGGGTTTGTTATACGCATGGCTGGATGTGACCACTCCTCAACATGGGATGTTTTCCAGATTGGCGTTTCTCATTAAGATGGTCCTACAAACCTAAACTGGATCTTAATCCAAACAAACCAAGTATAAAAAAGTCATTTGGGGAGAAGATCAGGGAAATTTGGATGTGAACAAGTGTTAGATGACTTTCAGAAACTATCGTGAAAGTTGTTAAGTGCTGGATTAGTTTCCTAGAGAAGGCTGTATTAATTCCCACACTCTGGGTGGCTTAAAAGGATAGAAATATATCCTCTCACAGTCTGGAGGCCAGAAGTCTGAAGTTAAGGTGTCAGCAGGATTGGTTCCCTCTAGGGATGCTGAAGGAGGATGGGTCCCATGCCTCTCTCCTAGCTTCTGGTGGTTGCTGGCAATTCTTGGTCTCCTTGTCTTGTGGCTTCATCACTCCAATCTCTGCCTCTGTCTTCACACTTTCTGCTCTGTCTTTCTTTCTCCTCTTTTCCTGTCTCTTAAAAGGACACTTGTCATTGGGTTTAGGACCCACTTGACAATCCAGGAACATCTCATCTTGAGATCCTTAACTTTATCACTCTGCAAAGACCCTTTTCCCAAGTAAGGTCACATTCGTGACATGAGTTCCAGGTGGACACTATGGAAACAAGTCCAGATGTGATAGTAGCATCGTGTTTATTTATAACCTTCATTTCTGTAAAAGCTGAGTGTTAAAGGGATGACAGGTAAGCGTGTGCTCTCTGGAACTGGGTATAACAGACTTCCTTTTTTTTTTGGCCGTGCCGCGACACATGTGGGATCCCAGTTCCCTGACCAGGGATCGAACCCATGCCCCCTGCAGTGGAAGCATGGAGTCTCAACCACTGCACAGCCAGGAAAGTCCCCCAAACAGACTTTTAACAAGGACAAACCTATAAAGCAGAAGCAGGGGAATGAATAACAAAGGTTGGCAAATATTTATATTGGGACATCCGTGGTAAATATTAATATGGGACATCCATGATAAGTCTGCAGGAATTCACTCTTTTCTTGGGCATGTGTTTGAGAGTTTCCATAATAAAAAAAAAGTTAGTATAAAAGTATTAAAGAGTAAGTCAGTTTTCCTGGGTCTCTCCTATGTATACCTGTTATTAAACTTTGTTAGATTTTCTCCTGTTCAAAAAGAGCTTTAAAGACAAGAATGGCATTAACTGTTTTCAGGACCAGCATGTCAAGATAAACCAAGGTAGGTGGAATGATTTGCTTCTATTCCTATGTGACAATATACTATTAAACACACACACACACACATACACACACACAGACTCCAGTGGCATAATGAGGAGAGACCACTTAAGGGGAATGGGATGTCCCTTGGGGATGACGAAAATGCTTTGGAAGTAGCTAGTGGTAATAGTTGCAAGACATTATGAATGTACCAAATGCCACTGAATTGTATACGCTAAAATAGTTAATAGTTTGCTTTTACGTTATCTGAATTTTACTGCACTAAAAAAGAAAATGTCCACCTCTATTTCAACAGTTAAAACACAGTAGCCTATACCATTTCCCCTACTAGCCCACCCCAAACCTGTCTACATTTATTCCATTTCTATTGCTTTTAGGGGTAGAATGCAAGAGCATCTTAAAATTTTTAGATTTACACACACTCAATGAGCTGCATTAAAAGAAGAGTGTAATCAATATTTCATTTAAACGGCAACCAACGCAGTTCTTTTCCATCTCCGCTTAGTGACCTGCCACTGGCATTGCCAAGCTCTGAGCGCACCTGCAAATTTTTATGAGGCAAACGATGTATTGGAAGTGATTAGAGAAAACGTTCTTAAAAATCAGGTGTTCTCTCTACTTCAGGGCGTAAGGATGTCATAACAATAAGCACATTTCTGCCTACCTCAGTGACTAGTGGGTACAAACAGAAGCGTAAGAAAACAATAATAAGCTAAATCCCATTTGGTTTTGCCTCCACCAGTTAAAGTTGGGCTGTTGGCAGATGGACAGAAAAATGAAGAATGGTGATGGAGAAATGCAGGTATCATCGCCAATCGGGTCTTCTTACCATGACCAGAGAAGCAGACTGTAGCCTGTGTTACTTGTTTCTCCCTTTATACTCTCTTTTATCTTTTTTATTCCAAACAACCAACTTTTTATTGGAGTATAGTTGATTTACAATGTTGTGTTAGTTTCAGGTGGACGGCAAAGTGATTTAGTTATGTGTATATATTTGCAGCAACATGGATGGACCTAGAGATGATCATACTATGCGAAGTAAGACAAAGACAAACATCATATGATATCACATACGTGGAATCTAAAAAAATGATACAAATGAACTTATTTACACGTCCTTTCATCTTTTATGTCAAGGACAGGGTGATGGCTGACATTTAAGGTTATGGGTAGACCGTGAACAGATTGGTATCCATCCCCAATGATTTGGAGGTTGATGGAATATTGAGGTCAGGATATTGTCCCAGATAAAGGATGTGCATGCATGTTGAGGGGCATGGAGGCTGAATGATGCTGGGAATCTTCTATTCACACAGGCAGATATGCTTGTCACCCTCACCCTGCTGCCTGTCCAGAGAGGTTGAGTTGTATGGATTTCATCAATAGGGTCCCTGCCTGTATGGTCTTGCTTGGGTTTGGCCAATGGGGAGCCCTGCCAAGGAGATCAGAGAGGGGGGTGAAGGGAACATGACTTGAGGGTATTTATTCTCTTGGCTTTCTCCCTGTGATGCTTCCTAGGATGGCAGTGTCTCTCAAGCAAAGGCAATGCTTATCATGATCTTTTCTCCATGGGACCATCTCCTTCAGGTTCTGGTAACCTCCTTCCCCTTCTCCCAGTGGGCTTCGGAGCAGTAAAGATCTCCAGTATTATGATTACTAGCTGCTTCTTTGCAGTTCCCCTGTAACACAGCCACTCTTTTGTATGGAGTCCTGGTGCATTGTAACTGGCATAATGGACCCCCAAAGATGTCACTTTCTAACCCCAGAACCTGTGAATATGTTATGTTCCATTGCAGATATAAACTTTGATGATGTGACAAAAATTCTGGATCTTAAAGTAGGGGGATTTTAATCACAAAGGCCCTTATAAGAGAGAGGCAGGAAGATAAGGTCAAAGAGAAGATGTAAAGATGGAAAAAGAGGTGACGGAATTCCTGGCTTTGAAGACAGATGAAAGGCCACATACCAGGTATGCAGGCCCCTCCAGAAGCTGAAAGAGGAAAGGAAATGGATTCTCTGCCAGAGCCTCCAGATGGAATGCAGCCCTGCCTAAAACTTGATTTTAGCTCAGAAAATTCCATTTCTGATTTCTGACCTCCAGAATGACCACTTCCAACTGTAAGATAATAAATTTGTGTTATTTCAAGCCATCAAGATTGTGCTCATTTATTACAGCAGCCATAGGAAATGAATACACTGTGTAAATATCTGTTCTGTTAATTAATTAATTAATTAATTTATCTATTTATTTTTGGCTGCGTTGGGTCTTTGTTGCTGCACGTGGGCTTTCTCTAGTTGTGGCGAGCGGGGGCTACTTTTTGTTGCGGTGCGCAGGCTTCTCATTGTGGTGACTTCTCTTGGTGTGGAGCAGGGGCTCTAGGCGCGTGGGTGTCAGCAGTTGTGGCATGTGGGCTCAGTAGTTGTGGCTCGCGGGCTCTAGAGCGCAGTCTCAGTAGTTGTGGCGCACGGGCTTAGTTGCTCCGCATCACGTGGGATCTTCCCAGTCCAGGGATCAAACCCGTGTCCCTACATTGGCAGGCGGATTCTTAACCATTGTGCCACCAGGGAAGTCCCTGTAAATATCTCTTTTAAATTATCCTAATTTGAGTGTCATCTGTTCTGAGTTGGGACCCTGAACTGACTAGTAACTCATTGATAAAACCAGATAACATGGAAAGACAGGAATTTATTTTTTCCACTACTAGAAGCCTACCATGTGCAGTGTCCATAAATCATAAGAATCACCTCATTTAATGTTTGCTCTTTGCCCCCAAATTCATCATCCTGTGAGATGATGGGTGCCTTTGTGACAGTGTCATGGCATGGTCATTGTCACATGCCGAGCTGTTACCAAGGAGATGCTGAGATGGAGGTTGAGTAAGGTATTTGGGGGTCAAGGCAGAGAAAGCAGGACTCAGAAGGACAAGGGAGCTTGGGAAATGGTTTAACAAAGTGCCAGCCAATCCAGGTGAACTCTGGGGTCTCTGAGACCTTGTGTAGAGGAGTTGGGGAGGGGGGCTTGGATAGTCAGACTCTTATGCCCCTGACATGGAAGGAGCATACCTTTCTGAGGTTACTCCCTGCAGAGGAGTCAACCATGAAGTTGCTGAAGCTGCAGAGTGTTGATAGCTCAGAAACAATAGTACTTCCCTAAAAAGGGCATCTAAACGTTACCTATACCCACTTAAAAAAGGAAGGACTCCCCCATACTAAAACTGCAATCCTAGCATAATAATGGTGATAATCAAAATGACTAATGCTCATATAGCTCTTACTACGTGTTACAGAGGTGGGTAGGATCATTACCCTTAATTTTTACAGATGAGGAAACTGAGGCCCATAGACATTGAATCATGTGTCCAAGATCACAGAGCGAGTGACAAACTCAGGAAGGCTGACTCTAGACTCAATGGGCTTGACCACTACGCTATCCTGTCTCCGGGACGGAGTTCCCTTTGCTCTGTTGACACACCCGAGGGGAGATGTCTTCATTTCATCCCATTGGTTTTATCTCTTCCAAATATGGTTCCAAACAAGAGTAGTCAAGGTCATTATCTCTGGAGTCTGTCCTTGTCCCTCTTCTCTCTTTCCTTCCTTCTAAATTCTCTCCTGGGATCATGACACTCATTTTTACGACTCGAAAGGGACCAATATCCTGATGAGGCCCCCAAAATGTGTCTCTAAGCACATCAACTCTCCAAGGTACCAAACATATACAGCTCCTGTTCCTTCAGGGGCTGCCGACACCTGGAAATGTCGATGTCTGAAAATGAAATTTCTACAGCCTCCTTGAAGTTGGTCCTCGTGAATTGCCTTATCCCTGGTGAATGGCCCCACTGTCCACAAAGCTGCTCAGTATCACTATGGACCATCATTGATTTTTCCTTCTCCAGCTTCCTACATTCAGATGACCATCGTTTCTCATGGAACCAACCTTTTGTTCCCCTATATTTTGAATCTCACGGCTCATTTCCATCCCTGCTGCTTTGATGCAGGTTCTCATTACTCCACCCTGCATCCCTGGATGGTCTTCTTAAATGCATCCTTCTGTCCAGTTTTTATCCCATCAGTTCTTCTCCACATCAGGCACACAAACTCAAAAGGCAACTCTTATCATGGTACCCACAGGATGGCAAGTATCTCACGGTCCCACCCCCCAGAAATCTTCAGCAAGAGGCTCTTTCAAGATTTGTCCCTTCCCTTCGTCTTAATCTCGTTTTCCTGCCATTTCTGCCACGTCTCTGTTGTACCACCTCTCAAACTGAGATCGTACTAAATTATTTGCATATCTTAGAGTGGGACATGTTGTATCTTGACTTATACCCGTGCTATTATTGTACATACAAAACACATGGGGGTCTTGAAAAAAATGCAGATTCTGACTCAAGAGGTCTGGCATAGAGTTGGGGCATCTGATTTCTAATGATCTCCTGAGGGATGCTGATGATTGGTGTAGTGAGTTGAACGGTGTCCCCCCCAAAAGATGTGTTGAAGTCCTAACCTTAGTGAATATGTCCTTATTTGGAAATAGCGTCTTTGCATATGTAATCAAGTTAAGAGGAGGTTATCCTGGGTCACGATGGGCCCTGTATCCAATGACTAGTGTCCTTCTAAAGAGGGGAGATTTGGACACAGAAACACAGAGGGAAGAAGGCCAGGTGAAGATGGAGGTGGAGATCAGGGTGATGTGTCTATAAGCCAAGGAATGCCAAAGATGCTGGAAATCACTAGACAATGGAAGAGGCAAGTAAGGAGTCCTCCTTAGAGACTTTGGAGGAGCTAGGCACTGCCAACGTTTGGATTTCAGACTTCTGGACTCCAGAATGGCAAGAGAATACATTTCTGTTATTTTAAGATCTCTAGTTTGTGATAATTTGTTACAGCAGCCTAGGGGACTTATGCACTGCAGGTCCTCTGGCCATACTGTGAGTATCAGAATCTATACCTTTCTACCAAGAAGCTGGACTAAGGTTTTCCTTTAAACCCTCCACATCTGTGCTCTGGTTCCCAGGACACACCTGAGTGTTGGTTCCAGGAAAGACACACACTCTAGGAAATGTTTCCAGACACGCTCCTGATGGCTTTCAGGAAAGTTTAGCAACTGTCCGATTACTTCTGAGTATTTCCTATATGCAAGACTCTTGAAGTCAATGTCCTAGACATTCCCATCTTTTCGAGCACTGTCCTTAGCACAGGGCTTGACACACCATAGGCTCCCCGAGCCTTTCTGAATAAATTTATGTGTCTAGCAGCTCAATAAGAGGCACAGTTGATTTCTACAACTAAGGAACAGTAAACACTTTTCTCTCTTATGCACTGAAATGGTTAAAGAATCGGGGAAAAAAAGTACTACTAAGTTTATGAAATCATTAGAGGTCAGAGTATTTTGAATAGTGCTCCAATTATGGGATTTTAAATCTCATTCTAACTCTCTTCTTCCTGCAACAGTGTTAAAATCGTCCTTCGAGGTTGAGCGATATGGCTTTGTTATTTCTAAAATTCATCAAGCAGTTAGGAATGTATTTATAAATATAGATTGCATCACAGGACATTTACTGCATACAATAAGTAAGATGTCATCCATTTTCCATGCCTGGAGAGCTGAATGATCATTTGTGAAAGCAATCGCCCTTTGAATATTGCTTCTAATAATCCCACCCATCAATCATATATTTTTTTTTTCTTACTTCATCCATACACCATGTTAAATGCAAATACAGATCACCTTCCCAATATCTATGATAATTAAATCCCAACACAAATGAAAATGTACAGCCCCAGCTTATACAGAGAAATATTTCTGATAGTTAAAGCATTCCAACACAGTTAAATAAAGTTAAGTGACAAGTCTAACTGGCTGTTTTAGTTCAGCCTTGCAGTCTTTATGGCTCTTATTCGCTGTGTGAAGTGAGAGCCACCAGGTGCCCGCCTTGGCTGTTTATGTATTTGGAGCTCAGAACTGGGCATGGCAGACAAAACTCTAATTCAGAAAGATACATGCACCCCTGTGTTCACAGCAGCACTATTTACAATAGCCAGGGCATGGAAACAAATAAGTGCCCATCGACAGATGAATGGATAAAGAAGATGTGGTAAATATATACAATGGAATATTACTCAGCCATAAAAAAGAATGAAATATTGCCATTTGCAGCAGCAGGGAAGGACCTGGAGATGATCATACTAAGTGAAGTAGGCCACACAGAGAAAGACAAATATCATATGATACCACTTATATGTGGAATCTAAAATATGACACAAATGACCTTATCTACAAAACAGAAACAGACTCACAGACAGAGAGAACAGGATTGTGGTTGCCAAGGGGGAGGGGAGGGGAGTGGAGGAGAGATGGATTGGGAGTTTGAGATTAGCAGATGCAAGCTATTATATATAGGACGGATAAACAACAAGGTCCTACTATACAGCCCAGGGAACTATACTCAATATCCTGTGATAAACCATAATGGGAAAGAATATGAAAAAGAATAGATATATGTATGTATAACTGAATCACTTTGCTGTACAGCAGAAATTAACACAACATTGTAAATCAAGTATACTTCAATAAAATAAATTAAACAAAAAAAGAACTGAGAATGGACCTGTGGGGGGAAAATAACAACCCTCAAAAATGTGTACATCCTAATCCGTGGAACCTGTGAATGGGTTACCTTACCGGGCAGAAGGGATTTTGCAGATGTGATTAAGGACCCTGAGATGCTGAGATGATGCTGGATTATCCAGGTGGGTCCAGTGTCATCACAAGGGTCTTTCTAAGAGGGTAGCAGAAGGGTCAGAGCCACAGAAGGACCTGCAAAGACAGAAGCCGAGGGCAGAGTGATGCGCTCTGAAGTTGAAAGCGGGGTCGGGAGCCAAGGATTACAGGCACCTCTAGAATTACAGGCACCTCTAGAAGCCGCACAAGGTAAGAATATGGATTCTCCCCTAAAGCCTCCAGGAGGGATGCAGTTCTGTGGACACCTATATTTTAGCTTAGGGAGACCCCATTTTTCTTTGCTTTGTATTTTTGAAAGATTTTTATCTCTTTGGATGTGGACTATTTTTAAAGTCTTTATTGGACTTGTTACACTATTGTTTCTGTTTTATGTTTTGGTTTTTTTGGCTGCGAGGCATATGGGATCTTAGCTCCCTGGCCAGGGATCGAACCCGCACCCCCTGCATTGGGAGGCGAAGTCTTAACCACTGGACCACCAGGGAAGTCCCCAGGGAGATCCCATTTTGGACTTCTGACCTCCAGGACAACATGATAAATTAGTGTTGTTTCAAGGTGCTACATTTGTAGCGATTTCTTACAGCAGCCCTAGGAAACTCATGCAGACCAAACCCCAGATTGCCTTCATTTTGGTGGTTTTAATCTCCAGTGCAGATGTCAAGGATGACTCAGATGGCAGGCATCACTCCTCAGATGATACGAGAACATGCAAGAAAACAGTGAAATCTAACTGTCCCTTTAGTCTTGCAGTCCTGTCTCTCTACAGGGACTGAAAACCCCATCATCGGTGGGTAGGACGATGTGGAACCCAATTACTGTGTAAGGAAAAAGAAACACAGAGCATGAGAGAAAGGAAAGACCACTGCACGGTTCCCTCCAGATCTGAAGTCTCATGCAAGGAGAGATTCCCCTCTACCCTGTTGCCCATCATCCACTGACAAGCATCCTCTCATGCTGGAGAGACTGAGGTTGATTTGTGCCTTTCTCCTCAGTCAGGTGTTTGCAGCAGGCAGCATGAAGAATGATATCCCTTCATTTTAACCCAAGCAGCAGAATCACAGCTTGACGACCTAACGCTTCTGCGCACCCCAAGGCAATTCAGCCCCTTGGCCACCTGCTTGGTTGTAATTACAGCTTTGACGAAGATAAAGCATGTTTGGATCTTTCTATTGAACAAGATATCATTATCCAGCCATAAAAGTGTCACTCTCCCCAGAGCCAAAGGTCAGGGTACCTTGGGAGTGACGAATCTCTACTCCGCTCACTGTAGATGCTCACTCGGCAAATATTAAATATCTATGAACCTTCTCGCTGACAATGGATGGTTTCTAATTGCAGGGGGATTGTCTCTTGAGAATAATGTGCAAGGTAGAAAAAGCACAGAGGCTGATTTTTCTGCACTCCAAAATAACATACAGCAGGGGAAAGTATTACTCAGAAATTATCTAGCTCCACAAAATATGTATTTTTTCAATTACCGATGATAAATTCTTATATTTACAATGTCATCTCATAGCTCCTTTCACAACCATCTGTGGGAAGGAAGCATTGCACTCAAGTTAAATAGCCTAACAATAAATCATGGTTTTAAATGATATGACCAAATATGACCATTATGTTCAGTAAGCAACATCTGTTTCTTTTCCTTAAAAGGGTAAACTGTATAAAAATAATGCGATTCTAAAAATATGAAGACTTTACAATAAAGCACATTTATAAAATAATGTATCTTTTTGGTGATTTTTTAAAGGAGGGGATTGGGAAGAGGAAATCGGATTTTTGTTATGGAATTGGTGTGAGGTCACTGCATGACCCTGGCCACGTCAACAACTACAGGAAATTTATCCTCAGCTCTAAAATTCTAATATTCTCATTTGCAAAACAATGGCTTTGAAATTAAAATTGAAAAGTTCTGCTGTTTATGCAGAACTCAATGGACCCACACACTGGACTGAAAAATATATATATTGTGTGAATACATTATACATACATATACATATTTATAATGCCATTTTTATATAATACACATGTATTTATTTACATATGTAAAATATTCAATCTATGCATGCATATTTATATCATATAATAGCTTATTAATATATTATGTTAAAATTACATTCATATTATATAGAGCAATATACAGTATAACTTTATATTGCATATAGATGTATACATATATATTCTTTAATTTCATTTCATCCTAATGTTCATACAAGGTGTTGTCATAGTGTCTTCCCATTTTGTAGATAAGGCACCTGAGGCCCAGAGAGTTGGGTGAAATTTCCATTGAGGTGGAACTGAAAAGGCCAGAACTGGAATATAAATACGAGATGGTACCAGAGCAGTATCCTCTTTCATCAACCTGTCTCACTCATGTACAAGTGTCTTAGTCTCACTCCAGACCTACAGAAGCAGACTCTTGGGCAGGGCCGGGATCTATAATTCTAAGGCATTTTACAAGTAATTCCTAAGTATCCCCCAAATCTGAGAATCGCTGCTTTCCCAGTTAAATTGGTTTCAAAGCCATTTTATGTTCTAAGGACTTTAGATGTTCAGTGACAATTTTGCAATGATATTTGCAGATCTTTTGGCTAATTATACACTATATTTTTCATAGAGAGATTTACAAAATGTGATTGTTAATCCTCTTAAAATCTCCACAGGGAAGATAAATGATGAGAAGTGTATCACAGATTTGCCTTAATATATTTTTAAGGAAAGATAAAAACAGGAAAAGACATTGAAATTCTATATCAATTTGTATACAGGGAAGAACTTAATCTGATGCAAAATTACTTGTTATTGTATAGATCCAACATTTGCAGCAACGTGGATGGACCTGGAGATTATCACACTAAGTGAAGTAAGCCAGACAGAGAAAGACAAATACCATATGATATCACTTATATGTAGAATCTAAAATATGATACAAATGAACTTATGGTTACCAAAGGGGAAAGTGACTTGTGGTTACGAAAGGGGAAAGTGAGGGGGGATAAATTAGGAGTTTGGGATTAACACATGCACACCACTACATATAAAATAGATAAACAACGAGGTCCTACTGTATGGCACAAGGAACTATATTCAATATCTTGTAATAACCTATAATGGAAAAGAATCTGAAAAAGAATATATATAACTGAATCACTGCTGTATACCTGAAACTAACACAACATTATAAATCAATTATACTTCAATAAAAAGTTGTTTGGGGGAACTATATTCAATATCCTGTAATAAACCATAATGGAAAAGACTATGAAAAAGGATCTATGTATATATAACTGAATCACTTTGCTGTACAGCAGTAATTAACACAACATTGTAATTCAACTACACTTCAATAAAAAATAAATTTTAAAAAAGTTGTTTGTTTGGGAAAAAAAATAACTGTGTTAGTTTCCCAGGGCTGCTTTAGCAACGTGCCACACACTGGGTGGTCAAAAAATAAAAAAGAGAGAGAGAGAGAGGGAGAAAATACGACATATTCCCTCACAGTCCTGAAGACCCGAAGTCTGCAATCAAGGTGCGGACAGGAAAGCATGCCCTCCAGAAGCCGTAAGGGGAGATCTTTCCTTGCTCCTCCAGCTTCTAAGGGTCCCTGGTAATCCTTGGCATTGTAGCTGCATCACCCCAATCTCTGCCTTCACATTTACATGGCTGTCTTCCCTCTGCAGGTCCCCATCCAAATTCCCACTCCTCCTAAGGACATCGGTCATTGGAGTAGGGTCCACCCTGAGGCAATATAACCTCATCTTAACTTGATGCCATGTGCAAACACCCTCTTTCCAAATAAGGTTGTGGGTGACCATGAACTTGGGGAGACACAGATCAACCCAACAGGTTGACCTTCAAGGTGAAAAATAATTACGGAACTTCTGCATCATTGTAGACAAGTTTGGGAAAATGGATGGTGGTACTTACTTTGTAGAGGGGACTGTTTTAGAAAACAGAGCTCCCCACTTCTAGAGACCTGCAGGAGAGCAGTCTCTGCAGGGAACAATGTTGTATTACGCGCTGAAAAATTTGTTCAGAGAGTCGAAATCAAGTTAAATGATCTTATCATAAAAACGGGCAGGAGGAAACTTCTGGAGGTGATGGACGTTTACTGCCTTGATTGTGCTAATGACTTCATGGGTCCCTACATATGTTCAAGCCTATCAAATTGTATATACGTATTAAATATGTGCAGTTTTGGGTATATCAATCACAACTCAATAAAGCTGTTACAAAAAAAAAAAAGAAAAACAAGAAGAAAATGCATATGCCCATAGGTCAGAGGTAAAACTATGATGGCATAAGTCAGGAACAGGGGTCCATGTGTGTACGCTGGATTCCTGTGAAGGAGGATGGAATGTGTATTGGGGTTCATTTTCTGATACTATGCACAGTTTCCTGGGTGTTCCACTGACCTTTCCATAAATCCGTTATTCTCACATTCCTCTCCACAGACCTTTTATTTTTTTGATGGTATTTCTAGAAGGAAGGCACAGAAATCTATTACATCTTCCTTCCTTTAATCTTTTACGTAAGTGATTTTTTTCCTTCCTTTCTGCAGTGTGATAGCATCCTTTCTCTAAGTACAAACCATGAAAGCATGTCACAGCCAAGTCACTTCCTTGAATGTTTATTACATAACCAGTTCTACTGAAGTTGCATAATTCTGCTAATCAACATACATCACTGAAATAGGATTTAAGGGTAGAGCTACATTTTCCTGCTTATTGACTATTTTCCTTTGCGCGCATTTGATCCGTCCGTCTAGATATATTCGGTGTAATTTGTTTTATCACGGTAACTAATTTGTTGTTCCATAAGCCAGATGCACACTGCCCTTACTGTCTACCTCACAAACTGATTCCCTTAAGTGTGAAATGGAAACGTGACATGAACAGCACACTTTCACCAACGGCTTGGCATACCTTCTGATGGATGCTCTAGACCCACCTCCAAGTCCAGCTTCTTCTGTTTCACTGACAGTAAAATTACCAATGATTCACTTCTGAATATGGCAAACAGCACCCTTCTCTATTTTCTAGGAGAAAATTAATCCTACACAAAGTAAGCCTATCTGTCATGTGTCAAAGTGCTATTTAAATTTTGAACCAGGATTTTGTTTCAAAATGTAGTCCTTTGGGATCATGCTTTTTTCCCCTGATGGGAGGAAGAGACCATTGTAAGTGTTGATGGGAACGAGTGCATGCAGAGGGTGTCAAGGAGGATGGTCTATAACATGGGACATCCTACATGCTTATCTGGTCCCATGTGCACAGCCCTGAGTTCAACTCCACAGGGATGAGTAGCCTGCAAATGAGATCAGGTCAAAAATACCTCCCACTGCAGGTCTACGAGTATTAGATTTGCTCCGGAGGCTTAATCCGGCTCAGCCGTTTTATCCATGAATGTTCGTGCTCCTAAGGACGATTGGGCAGATCACTCAAAGCCTGAAACCCTATTATCACCATCAGGAAATGTCAACATTTGCAGAGTTGGTAAGGACTCCAGGTGGAATATACACCCTTTTCTACAAAAAGAAGGTGACATCCTGGAAAGATCATGGGCTTCTGAAGGCTTATGACCTCCAGGGGCAGCCAGTTTCTTGGCTTAAAGAAAAGATACAGAATAATTTTTACTTCTTGCATCTATATCTCAGGTAATCACATCTGTATCAATGGTAATACATGCCTATTAAATGCACTATCTGTTTTTTAATTCTTTTTTTTAAATTGAAGTATAGTTGATTTACTACGTTGTGTTAGTTTCAGGTGTACAGCAAAGTGATTCAGCCATATATATATATATATATATATATATATATATATATATATATATATATATATATATACTTTTTCGGATTCTTTTCCATTATGGTTTATTACGAGAATTTGAACATAGTTCCCTGTGCTATACCGTAGGTCCTTGTTTTTTTTTTTAACCTATTTTATACATAGCAGTTTATATCTGCTAATCCCAAACTCTTAATTTATCCCTCTCCATCCCTTTCCCCTTTGGTAACCATGAGGTTATTTTCTCTGTCTGTGAGTCTGTTTCTATTTTGTAAATAAGTTCATTTGTATTATTTTTTTAGATTCCACGTATAAGTGATATCATATGATGTTTGTCTTTCTCTGTCTGACTTACTTCACTTAGTATGATAATCTCTAGGTCCATCCATGTTGCTGCAAATGGCATTATTTCATTCTTTTTTATGGCTGAGTAATATTCCATTGTATATATGTACCACATTTTCTTTATCCTTTCATCTGTCGATGGACACTTAGGTTGCTTCCATGTCTTGGCTATTGTAAATAGTGCTGCTGTGAACATTGGGTTACATGTATCTTTTCAAATTAGAGTCAAATACATGATCTTATGTTGTTAAACTACGTAGTGATCTAAGTGCAAAAGAAATGGATAGGTTTCCATCTCAACCATTCTGTTGACTACCCTCCTGACTTTGGACAATTTAATTTTTCTGTGCCTCAATTTCCTCAGATATTAAAAGGGGAAGATGATTGGACTTTTCTTACCATGTGACAAATAAATGGCATAACACGTATTGAATGCATTGAACCGTGTCTGCCATATTTTAAACACACACATATCTTGTTTATTAATTATACAGAGGAAACCCTAACGGTGACAGCTTCCATCATTTGTCAGTTTTCTCAGGGACAAAAATAAAGGCTGCATGGAAGAAGAGTACATTTTTGCTGTGGAGTCTCAGAGGATACCTTTGAGATCTTCAAAGGCAGATAAAAGAGAAAATATAGAACCCAATCAAATCACACTTGTTATCAATGGTTGTACTTGGAGGATGCAACTGGGGTCCCTGTTATGATCAAATAATGGAAACCCTTTTTATCATTAAATTTTTATTATGGATATAGTTCTCCCCAAGGGAAAAAATATCATTACAGAGGAAAGTATTACCATTTAGTTATAAGATAAAAATCTAAATACATGATTTGGCAATAAGCTCAAAGCAGTGGTTAAACATTAAAATGAAAATTTTAAAAAAGCACTGTTTCCAAATAATGATTATTTCCAAAGTATAGTTTTTTTAGTTTAGGTTTTTTTTTAAATTGTCCTTTTGAGAGAATGATTAAACTGAATCATGTTCAATACTTTGTAATGTTTCAATAAGCAAATAGCATTTCCCCAAAGGGCACTTCTGGGACTAAATTGTTTGTTTATAATTTGTCCTCAAAATGTTTTTACAAAGGAAATATATGCCCTATTTAATTTCCTATTTAAATGATTCTTGAATTCTTACGAAAATCACATTATACTGAATTTTTATTCTGGTATTCAGATGTGTACAGACACAGGTATGCATACTCAAACACTGGCCACTAAGTTCATTTTTAAACTATATTTGACTTTTATTTTAAACATCCTTTCACCACTGGCTTTGAAGTTTCTTCGATACTCCCTTTCTTGTATGTCCATGTTGAGCAATCATGCTACTTAAAATATTAATCATTTAGCAAACGGGAAAGAGACAAGGCATCAAAAAGTGAAACTGTGTAGTTAACACTAGTTATTTCTGTGGTGGTAGGATAATGCTGATTTTGTTTTCCTTTGTATGTTTTCTTCATTTCAAAAGTGTTCCCCCTTTAATTTACCTTTTAAAATAAAAGATCTATTTTTTCCCCTACAGGCTCTTTGTCTTCATCTGGTAGTTACAGGATTTCTGTCATATTATGATCATTTGGCATTAATGTACTTTTCCCCTTGAATTCTTTACAATATTAACTTATACTTCTACAAAAAAAAAAAAATCAAGGGCAGTTTTTGAGCTAATGATTGAATATCCTGTATCAATTTACACAACTTTATTTTACATGTATCTAACAACCTGTGCAATTTTTACCTAAAGTCTTTTTTGTCACTGTTCCATTCCATTTTTTTATGTTTATGGCATTTTTTTTTTTTAACTTTTTATTTTATATTGGAGTATAGGTGATGAACAATGTTGTGTTAGTTGCAGGTGTACAGCAAAGTGATTCAGTTATCCATATACGTGTATCTCTTCTTTTTCAAATTCTTTTCCCATTTAGGTTGTTACATAATTTTGACCAGAGTTCCCTGTGCCATACAGTAGGTCCTTTTTGTCCATTACATTTTGCGAAACGCCCTCTCTCTTGCTTTTTCTAGAGTGTGCTTGGAAATATCTAACATAGAGTATAAACCGTCTTACCATGAAATTACAAGTCTTAATTAAAAGAAAAATGTTTCTGTCACATACACCCTTTATTCAGGATATAGCTCTTTTGCTCGCATCACAAAGCCTTTGTCTCTTCCAACTTTATACTGGGAAGGTAGACAGAGAGAAAGAGAGAGAAGTGTCACTAAATGTTATAAATACGACAGAGAACCCGGTGCGAACACATCTGGGAAGAATTCAGAACAGGAAGCAAAACAAATGAGAAAATCTACACGGTTTTTGCTCACAGCAAACCCCAGCTTCATCTTGCAACTTAGGAAAAGGATTGTCATATTTTTCTACAAGGGGACAGATTATCAGTGTTTTTGGCTCTGGGGGCCAGGTGATCACCTCTGAACTGATAAGATAAAAGCAGACCTTGGCCACAGGCAACAGAATGGGGGTATCTGGGTTCCAGTAAAACTTTACAGAAACAGGTCACAGGGCCCGAGGGCCGTGTGTAGTTGCTCAACCTCTGCTACGGACGCCACCTAAGAAGAAGTGAAAACAGGCTTCTTGCCATTTATGCAAAGCCGAGGCTTAAATTAAAACCCACCTCCACAAAAAAAAAACAAAAAACAAAACCGAAAACAAACTGTGCAAAATTTCTCCAGCCCTCCAGAGCAGGACACGGGGTGGTTCTTTACCCACAGTATCTGCCACCCATTTCCGTTTCTGCTTCTCTACATCCAGGGAGAGGGTGCAGATTCCACGGTGCTCCGTGCACAAGGGTGCAGAAAGCCATCAGCGGCACGGGGTAGGAGAATTTCACTCTAAACAGAAGGATGCAAGTGCAGGCAGAGGAAAAGAACCCTGGGGGCCATGCATGCCGTGAATCTGGGAGTAGCTTTAAAAAAATGTACCAAGTTCATCTCAGAAAACCACGGAAACAGAGTGAGCAGTAAGGAGAACAATGAACCAGCCCAGGAAGTCATTCGGGCAGTGACTTTGGACCAGCGAGGATGTGAGACTGTCCACGGCTACTCCCACGGTTAGAGCAGCTGTGAAGCCCCGAGGCTCAGGCACTGCCCTTCTCCAGCCTGTTCATAGCTGTCACCTTACCCAAGACGAGTAAGGGAAAAGCACACACACAAATTCAGAATAAAAGAATGGGAACTACATCCAGGGCATGCAATCCAAGGACGTAAATCTAAAATAGCCCATCCCATCAGAATAGGAAAAAAGCATCAAAAAACTGCATTAGAATCAGGATTTCCTATGACTAAATTAAACCCCAAATGTGGAGAATCAAACAGGACATTTCATTACTTTATTCAATAACTCTTTGGCAGCATCTACCGGGCGCTGCTTTACGTCCATGAAGGACTGGGAAGACACTATGTCAGATGAGGTATCCCACCCTTCCTGGGAGGGTGGGGGGCTTCCCGCCTAGTAAGGGAAGCACACAGGTAAGCAACTGGTCATGACCCAGGATTCTAAGCGAGCAGACAGATGAGGGAGACGAAGGGAGATTTCACTGGGGGGATAAAATGCTTTTGCTGAGACTTGACAGATGACACATCAGACAACGCCAATCTCTGGGCAACCAGAGCGTTTGTCAGGTCAAGGGTCCAATTATGGGGAACGTGATATGGATCCAGTTACCGGACTTTGTTGGCAAAATAAAGACTGTAAGAAATGAAGAAGAATCCATGTCATCAGATTTGGAGGTCCATGAAAGATGGTGTAACCTGATGGTGAAAGCCACGGTTAAAGCTGCAGCATGTTCAACAGCTGGTCCAGATAAGCATCAATGAACTCCTAGATAAGCATCATTGACCTCTTGGATAAGGGTCCATGACCTCCTGGATACGGGTCCATGATCCCCAGAAGTAAAGAGGATAAATGGTGAAGACTGAAATCCGTGTAGCCTGATAAATCAATTCATTGGTATGCATTGGAATATCTTCACTGGATACATCTTAGAAACATTTTTTACTCTGTTGAGCAATTGTGTAAGTTGCGATTCTTACCCCATATAAATAGCATGTTTTAAATACTGTTATTCAATAGAAATGACTATACTTCCTAATTATCCAGATAGCAGCTCATTTCCTGTGGAATCCACCTCCAAGGTGTATTATTCAAAGACAGCCTGTAACTAAGCAAGTGGGATGAAAGAAATCATAGAAACAGGTCAGGTTTTAAAAATTAAATTTTATCCCATGGTTTCAGGGAAGCTAAACTAGCAGAAAATGAAATCCCAGCCAAAAAAAAAAAAAAAAAAAAGAATTGGAAAATGAAGTTTTAGCCTCAGGGGAAATATCAGAAAATGACTAATGGGATGAAAAAACCACAGCTCAGATTAAGAGGGTGGGAAAAAATAAAGGAATAGAAATCACTAATCAAAAATGTATGACCTAGTCTTCAATAATGTATGATCTATAAACACTAAACTAATGTGACCTGTGCATATGGTGGTTTAAAAAAAAAAGAAGAAAAGTCATGAAGGGTAAGAGGAAATAGGTGGTACAAAAGAGGTGATTGCTTTTTTCAAGGAAGGTGATATTTTGGCTACATAGGTCAGACAAGGGATAGTTCCTTTTATCACTGGGCTTCTGTCAGATGGTTCTGTTACTTGTGATTGAAGATGCTCTTTCCCTTAAGACTACTGGTCTCAACAAGGAACATATACATCCCCTTTCTCCTTAGAACTGCCTTGTTATCCCACCTGAGAACTGTTCAGGTTTCTTGGAACCTGGATTTCTGCAAGAAAATTTTGGTAAGAGTACCATAAACTCAACCAAGTTATGGGTAGCTTTGGTCAAAGACAGCTAGAGCTTCCTGTGTCTTGGTTTTCCTGGTGACTTCGTTGAATGTTTTGTATTCTTCAGACAACCAGGTGGGAAACATTTGGGAAAACTCTTCTAGTCATTAGGGCTAATCCTTCAAACAGCCCAGGGTGGGTTAGAAAGACTTGTGAACTACTGAATCTGATTGTTTTGGGTACAGTTTTGCATACACCACTCGTATTTCCTATCAGCTCTTCATATATTGCTACTCTTTCTTTGAGAGCCCAAATAGATATATTTCATACCATCTGTATTCATCTATTTTGCTTCTAACCTTCTGCTTGATAGTTGGACTATTTTTGTCTCTGTCCTCCATTCTCTGCAAATTCCTTCATAACAAATTTCATGTTCTTCTCTTCTTTTCTTTTTTACCATTCTATTCCAATTTCCTGATTCTTTCTTAGACACTTCTACACTATGTTTAATTCTCATCATCAAAGTATATATTTTAAAAATAAGATCTCTCGTTTTTCTTTCCAACGTATCTGTTTGGCTCACTTTCAGATTTATCATCTTGGTTTAATTCTGCCTTCTTCTGTATCTGTTTTTTTTTTTTAGATGAGCCTAAAATATTTTTAGCAATAAATCATTGTAATTATAGTAGTGATGATCACCTTGTATTACAGAATAAGGATATGTGATTACACCGGTAAAGATCTTTCAAGAACTTCACTCAGTTCTGATTTTGTACCCCAAGCATAAAGCATGATTTCAAGTTGTGTGTGCAACTTTTTTATTTTAGTGTCTGATGTTTTGACTCATGGTTTATCATAGACTAGAATCTCTTTGTCTCATTTTCTCTTCAAATCTTCATTTGCCTCTATTTTTCAGATAAAACGCTCACATCCCTAAGAATCTACACCCACCTCTTCCAAGGTTTAGTCGCTTCTTTATTCCTTTTGTATATCTGGTATAAAATGTCTATTTTTTTATAGACTTTATTTTTTTAATTATTATTTTATTTATTTATTTGGTTGTGCTGGGTCTTAGCTGCGGCAGGCGGGCTCCTTAGTTGCAGCTCGCTGGCTCCCCAGTTGTGGCACACAGGCTCCTTAGTTGTGGCATGTGAACTCTTAGTTGCAGCATGCATGTGGGATCTAGTTCTCTGACGATGGATTGAACCCAGGTCCCCTGCACTGGGATCGTGGAGTCTTAACCACTGTGCAACCAGGGAAGTCCCAAAACGTCTATTTTTATAATTGATTTTAACTCATCACTTATATATGCCATCATCAATGTACATCAACCAATCAGGGGCAGAAACTACACAGGAGTTTTCTCCACTTGTCTTATAACACAGAACTTTCTACACAGTAGATACTCAAATGTTAGATGAATTGAATTGTAAGTTATATAAATTCTTTTTGAAAATGTTTATGTATAATCTTAATCTTAGAGTATTTCAATATTTTGAGTCATAATAGGAAACAAAACAAAAAGAACACTATTTTTTGAGAGAAATCTAAATATTTCCTCATGTAAATACATAATTAAAACAGATTTAATTATATATATTTTGAAATTTTCATGTGGCAGAGACAAAGCTAGTACTTTCTCAGAAATTACAGGAAGGAAAGGTGGGAAATGAAGACTATAAAGAGAAAACAATCATTTCATGGAATGAAATGAATTCATTTCAAGAAACTAAACAACTATATTGGACTTTTTAACACTTTACTCCATCCTCACTTTATCTGACAGGATTGCCAGCAATGTGGGTTTAAAACAAAGGTAGTTTTACTTAGAAATAAATATCACCTTGTGCCAAAAGAGCAAATGTGCATGATAGAAACAAAAGCAAAAATAAACAAACGGGACCTAATCAAACTTCAAAGCTTTCGCACAGCAGAGGAAACCACCAACAAAACAAACAGACAACCTACAGACTGGGAGAAAATATTTGCAAATGAAGCAACTGACAAAGGATTTATCTCCAACATATACATGCAGCTCATGCAGCTCAATATCAAAAAACCAAAAAACCCAATCCAAAAATGGGCAGAAGATATAAATAGACATTTCTCCAAAGAAGACATACAGATGGCCAATAGGCACACGAAAAGATGCCCAACATCGCTAATTATTCAAAAAATGCAAATCAAAACCACAACGACGTATCACCTCATACCTGTTAGAATGGCCATCATCAAAAAGTCTACTAACAATAAATGCTGGAGAGGGTGTGGAGAAAAGGGAGCCCTCCTGAACTGTTGATGGGAATGCAAATTGGTGCAGCCACTGTGGAGAACAGTATGGAGGCTTCTTAAAAAAACTAAAAATACAGCTACCATATGATCCAGCAATCCCACCGGGCATATATCTGGAGAAAACTAATTCAAAAACATACGTGCACCCCAGTGTTCAAAGTAGCACTATTTACAGTAACCAGGACATGGAAGCAACCTAAATGTCCATTGACAGATGAGTAGATAAAGAAGATGTACATCTATACAATGGAATATTACTCAGCCATAAAAAAAGAATGAATTATTGCCATTGGCAGAAACATGAATGGACCTAGAGATTATCATACTGAGTGAAGTGAGTCACATAAAGATAAATATTATATGATACCACATATATGTGGAATTGAAAAAATAATACAAATGAACTTATCTACCAAACAGAAACAGACTCACAGACATAGAAAACAAACTCTTGGTTACCAAAGGGGAAAGAAAGGGGGAGAAAAATTAGGAGTATGGGATTAACAGATACATACCACTATATATAAAATAAACAGTAAGGATTTACCATATAGCATAGGGAACTATATTCAATACCTTGTAATAACCTATTATGGAAAAGAATCTGAAATATATATATATATATATATATATATATATAACTGAATCACTTTGCTGTACACCTAAAACTAACACAATGCTGTAAATCAACTATACTTCAATTTTAAAAAAAGAGTGGAAAAAAGGTACAGGGAATGGGTATTATTCAAATTTAATCAAATACAGTTTCTAAATTATAAGGAAAGTACAATAAAGGACTAAAACTTAGCTGGCTATAATTAAAAGGCACATACTCTTCTAGACACCATGAAAATATCCCCTTGAATCTACACATCAAATATGAGAGGGAGAGATTATTTTCTTCCATTTACTGTTGAACAACTGACACAAAAAGATACTGTATAGCACAGGGGGGTCAGCTCGGTGCTTTGTGATGACCTAGAGGGGTGGGATAGGGAGGGTGGGAGAGAGGCTCAAGAAGGAGGGGATATGGGGATGTATGTCTGCATGTAGCTGATTCACTTTGTTGTGCGACAAGGCTAGCACAGTACTGTGAAGCAGCTATACTCCAATAAAGATCTATTAAAAAAAAAAAAGATACCCGGTAATTGCCCCAATCACACAACCAGTAAAGCGCAGAGCTTCTGCAAAAATCCAAGTCTTGCAAACTATTATATATATAGGATGGATAAACAACAAGGTTGTGCTGTACAGCAAAGGAACTATATTCAATATCTGGTGATAAACCATAACGGAAAAGAATACGGAAAAGAATATGTATGCATAACTGAATCATTTTGCTGTGCAGCAGAAATTAATACAACATTGTAAATCAACTCTACTTCAATGAAATAAATTTTTTTAAAAACCAAGTCTTTTCCATATACTACACTGCACTCCCCACCCCCCGTCATCCCAAATTCTTTTTTTTTTTTGAATTTTAGAATTTTATTTATTTTTTTATACAGCAGGTTCTTATTAGTTATCCATCTTATACATATTAGTGTATATATGTCAAGACTTGCCTCAAGTACTGCATTGCTCTGGAGTTCTGATGCAGAGAGAAGTAATAAGACATAAAATTATTGGTTTCTATTCATCTACTCTCCATGTCTTCTTCTTTCCTCCCTTCCTTCTTTCCTTTCAACTTCCATAGTAATTGTTGATTCATAAGTCGCAATTCGAATTAATCCTACAGAGGATTAATATGTCAAGTATCTTCGTGATGACCCATCTCTTTTAATAGCAGAAAATACTTTCTTTCAAAATATACAAATATTACATACGATATGTCCTCAAGAAACATCAGGGTTTTCTTTTTTTCAGGAAATAAACAAAATAATACTTCCACTATGCATTTCTTATCATTGTTTATTCTGAATAAATAACTATATATGTGTGTGTGTTTTATATATAAATATGCTTTTATAAAACCAGATAGATAAGATATAATATGCTTAAGGTCTAGACCATCAGAATGGTCCACACACACATATAAATTCTTATTGTTGACATGAACTGAAAAACAAACAAAAACACGTAGATATATAGGCTCCTTTTCTTGCACAGATAAAGCGGATTTTTCCAAAAACACCATCAAATCCATTGTCTTAGGATACCAAGCGGTGGCAGGACAAAAGGTTCTATTACTCCCTCTCTGCCTCTCTAATTTCATACCCCGTGTCATGACGTATTTATGTACAAATTGTCTAATTGTCACTAGATCATCTTCATACTTCAGTCTGTAAATCTCCACGACAGAGTTCAAAGGTGGCCTTTCTTGTACAGACATGTGCTTTAGAGGTACTGCTTTCTACCCAGTCTCAAATATACTTTCCTTTTGTTCATAAAACGCTCACGAAGTTCAAGGGCAGAAAATGACATTCAAATGTGTCACGCAGAAAGAGCCCCAGCAAAGATGATTCCTGTGCTGTTTGTGTTCATTTATGGCGTTTTAGGACAATGATTACGTAAATGTGTGTTTGCGGAATTTTAAGGTCTGATGTATCCTGTTGGAAGGGGAACGGAAAAATTGACTAATCAGACTGAGGTCATTACCTGCCTAACCTAAACATTTACTTGGATGATCATTTTTTTAAAATAATCGAAAGCTGATAAATAGAGAGCAGTGAAGGGAGATTTATAATAGGACATAAACTTCATTTTTAAGCCTCTGTCTGAGGGCACTGATAGAATCAAATACTTCTGCGTTCTTTGAAGAATATAAATTGTTTCATGGCTGGCTGTTCCCGGGGACTTGCTTATTCACTGTCGGGGATCAAAGATAAGGACTGGGGTGTCCAGCTGAAGTGAGAGGTGTGTACAGTGTTGATAAAAATCAGAGGCCCTTCTGATACTAATGGGCCCATCAAACAGCTCCCCTATACAAATAGCTTCCCTGGCTCTTTGGAATCAAGCAACTTCACTTTCTTAGAGGCGAAGGAATTGCCCTACCTGTCCTGCCTTCCAAGATGGGGCCAGGCTTCAGGATATTATGTAGCTAGCTTTTATGGGGCACTGGGGAGCTTTCCTTCAATACATCCCCTGGAAACAGCAAAGACTTTTAGGATTCCACTTTGGAATTCTGCCATCATGTACTGCTCAGACCAGGGGAGAACTAAAGGAAACTCTTAATCTTTCATGCTTCCTCCCAATCTAGCATTTGTAATAGACATGGGTTTCAGGTGAAGTGGACGGGTATGGAGTCCATCTAAATCGTTTTCGCTCACAGCAACATGTTCAGATTTGATTAATAATGAGATGACTTGAGTAGAGCACAGAGAACTCTGCTCAATATTATTTAACAACCTAAATGGGAAAAGAATTTGGAAAAGAATAGATACATGTATATGTTATACCTGGATCACTTTGCCGTACATCTGAAACTATCACAACATTGTTAATCAGCTATACTCCAATATAAAATAAAAAGTTAAACTATATATATATATATATAAATTAATGAGATGACTTGTAAGAGAACATTGGTACATGTGGTCCACTCTGGCCCACAGTGCCGTTTACTAATCAACCCCGAGTATTTGGGAAAATGTTGGCATGTCCCTCCTAAAGAGTTATTAGCAAGTTTCCTTAACATTCGGTCTAGTTTCCCTAAGTCCTATGGAAATATTTGCTTTTGTTCTATATTAATTTTTCTGACCCAGACAATATATTAGCATTCCTCTGCTTAAAATGAAAGATGGTATTCTTTTGAGAATTTTGTAGCAACTTGAGAATAGATACAGATTTAGATGCCCATATACAAATATTAGGCTACACACACAGAGCTGCACACAAAATCTGGTATAAACCACCCAAAGCAAACCACAAACATTTACCCCCGACTCCGTCTCCATCAAAAGTCTCAACTCCTGTGCTTCCATCAACCACCCAACCCCATAGAAACAGGCCCACATCACTTACTTAAGGCAGAATCAGCACTATTTGCTTTGCTTCAGGACCTCAGGCTTGCCAACACATATGGTTCACACATGTGGAGCTGGGGGGCCAGGAGCAGTACAGCTGGAATCTGCGAGTTCCTATAATTAGACCTCATCCCTCAGAGGACAGAGGAGGAAATTACAGTAAGCGAGGTTTCCTAATTTTTCCAAAGTTGCAGAGTTCATCCCGTTAATCCATTAATAAGAGGGCAAACTGAGACAGTGTACACCTACAACGAATATAATGTGATATGTCAGTTATCTCTCAAGTAAATCAAAAAAGAGCAAAGGTATTAAAATCTAGTTCTTAGCCTTCCAGCTCTCTCTCTCCATTCAGAAAAAAACTGACTGAGTTTCTCATGTGTGTGAGGTCTTTAGCTGAGTTCCATTGATGAATTAGATGACTAAAATAGAACCAGTCCCTTTCCTAACAGTATTTGGGGAGACAGAAGGTAAACAAGAAATTAAAAGGTCGTTTAAGTTCCATGGTAGGAAAAACACTGATTTCAGAGAGGGCTACCTGCCCCTGTATGGCTTGAATGGATTGTAGGAGAAATTATAATGCATGACCACATATATTTATTCTAATCAGGGCACTAATCCTGTGTGAGGACCCCACCCTCATGAACTCATCTAAATCTAATCACCTCCCCATGTCCAAATACCATCATATGGGGGGTTAGCACCTCAAAATACGAATTTGGGGAAACACAGATGTTCATCCAGATCATGTATATAATGTATGTCTGTTCCTCAGAAAACTAAAAATAGAATTACCATATGACCCAGCAATCCCACTCCTGGCCATCTATTGAGACAAATCTATAAACTGAAAAGATACATGCATCCCTATGTTCACTGCAGCTCTATTTACAATAGCCCAAACATGAAAACCACCTAAGTGTCCATCGAGAGATGGATGAAGAAGATGTGGTACATATATACAGTGGAATACTACTCAGCCATAAAAAAGAATGAAATAATGCCATTTGCAGCAACATGGATGGACTTAGAGATGATCATACTAAGTGAAGTCAGTCAAAGACAAATATCATCTGATATCATTTATATGTGGAATCTAAAATACTGCACAGGGGCTTCCCTGGTGGCGCAGTGGTTGAGAATCTGCCTGCCAATGCAGGGGACACGGGTTCGAGTCCTGGTCTGGGAGGGTCCCGAGTGCCGTGGAGCAGCTGGGCCTGTGAGCCACAACTACTGAGCCTGCATGTCTGGAGCCTGTGCTCCACAACAAGAGAGGCCACGACAGTGAGAGGCCCGTGCACCGCGATGAAGAGTGGCCCCCGCTTGCCACAACTAGAGAAAGCCCTCACACAGAAACGAAGACCCAACACAGCCAAAAATAAATAAATTAATTAATTTAAAAAAAATATATATATCTATTAAAAAAATAAATAAAATAAAATACGGCACAAATGAACTTATCTACAAAACAGAAACAGACTCACAGATGTAGAGAACAGGTTTGCGGTTGTCAAGGGGGAGGGGGGTGAGGAAGGGATGGATTGGGAGTCTGGGATTAGCAGATATAAACTAGTATATATAGGATGGATAAACAATGAGGTCCTACAGCACAGGGAACTATACTCAATATCCTATGATAGGGGCTTCCCTGGTGGCGCAGGGGTTAAGAATCCGCCTGCCAATGCAGGGGACACGGGTTCGAGCCCTGGTCCGGGAAGATCCCACATGCCGCGGAGCAACAAAGCCTGTGCGCCACAACTACTGAGCCTGCGCTCTAGAGCCCGCGAGCCACAACTACTGAGCCCGCACACCTAGAGCCCATGCTCCACAACAAGAGAAGCCACCGCCATGAGAAGCCCATGTACTACAACAAAGAGTAGCCTCTGCTCGCCGCAACTAGAGAAAGCCAGCGTGCAGCAACGAAGACTCAACAGAGGCAAAAATAACTAACTAAATAAAATTTTTTAAAAAATTTTAAAAAAGAGAACAGAATGTCTCTATGTGTATAACTGAGTCGCTTTGCTGTACAGCAGAGACTGGCACAGCATTGTAAATCAACTAGACTTCAATAAAAAAATGTATGTCTAGACACATTGGATATATTTATTTATCATAAATATAACTATTTTATGCATAATATGTATTTATACTTAATACAAATATTTGTGCTTTATTTATATACATATGTATGTATGTATATGCAATAGGTATGGATATACTCATACACATTGTATAAAACATATATGCACACGTCACATACATATGTGTACACTTGCATGTGTGCCACAATGAATCAAGCTTCATGCTCGCATGGGGCCACCTGGAATGCAGCTTTCTGAATTATATGAGACAATTCCATTCTAACCCGATATATTGAGCATTTCCATTCTGCCCAAATGCATCAGACAGAAAGATGAAAAGAGCACTTTTGCTGACCCCAATGTGTTCACAATCTACTGGGCAGAAAGAGCCTTTTCTGTATTGCCTGGATATGCACATGGATGGATTTCTAGCAGAAAAGGGACGTCTGAGGTTAGGGACTGGGGCGGACCCAAAGTGCCCCGTTAAAATAAACCAGCATTTATTTACGAAGGGCCTGCTACGTACCAAGTGTTTTCTATGCTTCACCTCATTCTATAGTCTTTGTACTCTTGGAGATATTACTATCCTGGTTTTACTGGAAAGGAAAACACAGCACGGAGAATTGACGTAAAGTTGGGACTGGAGAACTGGTAAGTCGGGGCCTGATCTGAATGCAGCTGTGCTTGCCACTAACTGCCATCAGCTTCCCTCCACCGGTGGTTTCCAGCCTGTGCTCCTCTGAGCCTTGAGATTCCACAGAGGAGGGAGACCCAGGGACTGGGGAACAAAGCCCTTGATTTTTCTGTCACGTGCGTTTGGCTCAGCCTACAATCCAATTGGGAGGAAATCCCACTGCTACGTTTGCACTTGGAATCCACTTGGCTGCACCGTATTGAGGTCTGAGAGGCACATCCCACACCCATCTGTACCCCGGCTTTCTGTGTCCTTTTAGAATCATTTGATCCATGCTATCTCTATAATGCAGCATTCTCTTTTTCATTTTATGAGGATCTTTCTCATCTTCAGGGTCCCTACTCAATGATTTATTATGGGTCAATGAGATATACTTTGTTTCGAAACAAAATCAGGGACATAGAGAACAGACCTGTGGTTGCCAAGGGGAAGTGGGAGAGGTGGCAGGATAGACTGGAGGAATGGATTGGGAGTCTGGGGTTAGCAGTTGCAAACTAGTACAGATAGGATGGATAAACAACAAGGTCCTTCTGCAGACCCCAGGGAACGATATTCAATATCCTGTGACAAACCATCGTGGAAATGAATATGTAAAAGGATATGCATATGTGTGTGTGTGTGTGTGTGTGTGTGTGTATATATATATATATATATATATATATATATACACACACACACGTATATATATACATGTATAACTGAGTCACACTGTAATTCAACTATACTTCAATAAAAAATTTTTAAAAAAGAAGGTACACCTGTCTCCCTTTTTCCTATAAAAACTAAGGCATGGTCCCAACTTAATGATCCAAGGGAAAAGATACATAAAAACAACTTAACCAAAGAAGAGAACGGACACGAAGGGTCCTGCTGATGTGATGTGCTCTCGGTAATTGTCGGAGACAGGCTAACCACCGGCCTCTTTGAATTTGTCTTAGCTTGTGGATTATCAGTAAGCACCGGAGGAGTCTCCAAGGAAACCACGGTGTCTCCCCACAGCAACAGCATTCTCTTTCCCTACCCTCTCTTTGGAGGGTCTATTTTATAAACTCCATATCTTCCATCCCCTCAAGGTAAGCGAAAGGCATCACTGATTTGTTTCATGTTCTAAAGCAGAAAGTTCTCCTGGGGTCAGGGGGCAGGACAGAAGACACTAAGATTTTTTCTTTCTTAATGATATATTTATTCAGCTCAGCCGTAAGAGCAATATTTTAAAAACAGTCCTCATTTTCCCTAGCCAAGGGGTGTGATGTTGACTAAAATACTAAATCCAGTGGACTGGTGGCTCTTGAGAAGTGTCTCTATCAAAATCACTAGATAAAAATATCCTTTTCCTCCTTTATAAACTATTTTATTCCTATTTCCACGACTCCTGCTCCCTGAACGCCAGTCTGGAAATATTAGGGGCAGAGTGGCTAGGAATGTCGCCTGCCATGTCAGCAAGCAAAGATGTTGCAGCCATCAAGCCCTCAGTCACTGCAGCCGCCCCCAACTGGGCACCTTGAGGGGATTCAGGATGGAGAAAAACAGGATACTGGCCCCAGAGAACTAAGGTGCATATCAAAGGAATGATTTCAATGAGACCAGACTCTTGCATCTTCCCATACACAGAAATGCGATACATTCATTAACTTGAGATGTCTGGTTTTCTCTAGTTAAATTAACAGTAACCTTTTGATGTTGGAACGACTAGGTCTTTGTGGCAGAAACCCCTACATATCCAGGCTCCACCCCTACCTTTTTGGAGCAGTCCCTCAGAGCTATCTGAGGTGCTGCTTGCTGGGCTTAAGTCCTCAGAAAGTCCACCAGAGAAAACATTATTCTCAACTTTCAGGTTGTGCTTTTTTTTTTTTTTCAGTTGAAAGCAGCAACTGTCTATGTGGGGATCAGAAATGATTCTGTGGATAAATGCATTTGAAATGTTCACTAATCAGACTCTTCTGATGGATTTTAGTTGGTTTTTAAAAAATTTTTGTTGGAGTAGAGATGATTTACGATGTTGTGTTAGTTTCAGGTGTACAGCAAAGTGAATCAGTTATACATACACATATATCCACTCTTTTTTTAGATTCCTTTCCCATATAGGCCATTACAGAGTATTGAGTAGAGTTCCCTGTGCTATACAGTAGGTCCTTATTAGTTATCTATTATATATATAGTAGTGTGTATACGTCAATCTCAATCTTCCAGTTTATCCCTCCCACCCCTTACCCCTTGGTAACCATAAGTTTGTTTTCTACATCTGTAACTCTATTTCCATTTTGTAGATAAGTTCATTTGTACCCTTACCATATGATCCAGCAATCCCACTCCTGGGCATATAACCGGAGGAAACCATAATTTGAAAAGACACATGCACCCCCATGGTCACAGCAGCTCTATTTACAATAGGCAAGACACGGAAGCAACCTAAATGTCCATCGACAGATGAATGGATAAAGAAGATGTGACACATATATACAAAGGAATATTACTGAACCATAAAAAAGAATGAAATAATGCCATTTGCAGCAACATGGATGGACCTAGAGATGACCATACTACGTGAAATCAGTCAAAAACAAATATCACATGATAGCACTTATATGTGGAATCTAAAAACAGGATTTTAGTTTTATAGAAAAAAGGTATGTACACATTTCCCTAGTTGTTCAGTGTCGTGTATGAGGTAGGTTTGGAACACTGCATTTAATATCACTGATACATCTCCTTAGAAGAACTGTTTGCATGAATTAGAATCCATTCCCACCATCTCCCCAGCGTGGAAAAACACGAACGTGAACGTGACATCTACTAAAATAAAACGAAGGACAATGGATTTTTTTTTTTCTTTAAAAATAATTTAACAGGATAATTCACTTTTACAGTCTTCAGTTGAATGTATTATCAAAATTCTCCCACCGAAGGCTGCTTGACTGGAACACGGGACATGAGCATTGTGTCTAGCGCTCTCTGCAAAGTGTACTGACTTTGCATGCGGGCAAATTAGCCCTCCTGATCGTGACCACAGTCGAAGGATCATCAAAGTGTCTCCCTAGCGTTAAGTTTTGTTAGCCAGTACACAGAAGTACGTGGTGTAATTAAAAGTCCCCTTTTTTTCTAGGACAGGAAGAGGAAGGAAGGGGACAAAACAACATGAGAGGCAGGAGGTAGGAAGTCAGGAGGGAAAAGAAGAAAACTCTCTGGGAAGACATTTTTAATAACGGGAGAGAAACAAAAACAAAAACAGACATACCTGCACATTTGTGTCCAGATGTGGCATGATTCGTTGGCCCTGGCTTTGGAAATGAGTTTCTGAGATGCGCTGACTGTTGTAACGGTCCCTTCCCTTGGGGCTACCGTGGACTCCACACTCCTAAGCCCATCTGCCCACGGGGAAGTGATGTCTTCTGTGCAAGAGTCCGGTCTCATTGAAATCATTCCTTTGATATGCACCTTAGTTCGAATATCCTGCTTTTCTCCATCCTGAAACCACATAAGGTTATCTTTAAAAACCACCTAAAATCATTTTGTTGAATGAAGGGCAAGTTTTAAATTTACCCCAAATAATAATTCTATGATTAATTAATTCTAGCTAATTTCATGGCTTTTTGATCTTTAACTGATATTCCAAAATTATAACACTTATCAATAGTAAACTTAAGTATGTTATATTTAACTATAAACATTTAACTATATACGTAATTATATATATAATCTATCAATCATCTATCTATATGTCCATCTTATGTATCCAGCCATCCACCTTATCTATCTTATCTCTATCTATCTATATAGCCATCTATATCGATCCATCTATCATCTATCAATCCATCTATTTATATCTATCTATCTATCCATCATATCTATCTATCTATCAGCTATATGCATACACATCAGCTATATAAAGAAAATTCACTCTTGAAATGATTGCCTATTTCTTCAGCATGCACGTGTCCCAGGAAAGATTTCCACAAAATCTGCAGAGTGTTTGAAGCATTCTGACCAAAACTACAGGGGATGTGGCACACCAGAAGCCATTAGGGGCATTCTGAGGGCCCCTCGTAGAACCCAACTGCCTTTGCAATCTGGATGGACATGGAGAGAGCAGTCCCCTTCTGGCCAGGAGAAATGTGCTCATTTTAAGCCTCTCTGGGCAGAGAAAACCATCCAGGAGTTCTTCTAGGGGCCCCGAATCACAGGGTCTCACCAGGGAATAAGCTCTGATTTGCAGCTGCTGGTGACTCAGCTGGTTCCTCTCCATCCCCTCCCAGCATCGAGGCTGCCTTAGGGAAAGCAGCAGCTGGATGTATTTATGAGGCATCTGTAAATGATTCTCCCGGGCAGACACTAGCATGGCCCGCTATTCAGTAAATAAAATGCAATCTCTCCAGGCTGCGCCAGTTGCCTCGCAGGACTGATATCTACCTGGAGGCTAGTAGAGTTCTATCCAATTTTGACCATGAGGAATTATATTCCAGATTTGAGGATTTGAAGCTGGAATACCGTACTCTTGAAATAATGGCCTGGATGACCATAGTTTATAACTCTATCTTATGCTATAACTCTATCTCCCGCTGTTAGAAATAAAATCTCTTTCTCAAAATAAAGATACAGTGGTATCAGATCAAACGTGGCAGAGAACAAACAGAAATATGCTGGTCCAGGGACAGTGTCGAATTAGCACAGGAGGTTGTGTGGAATTTAGAAATACAAAGAGCTTCCTCGCCGCAGAAATGTAGCAAGTCAGTTACTCCGGATGTTTGTGGATCTTAAAGGGGGAGATGAGTCTGGATATTAAAAAAGGAACTAAGATGACTTCAACCCTCATTTACCTTCCCATTCAAGAGAGATCACTTCTGCATGGTGAATTAAATCAGGGGGCTGGGAGCTCAAATGTAATGATGTTTTGTGGACCTCGAGACCTCTTGCACAGAATCACAGCAAACAAAGGGTTCAGTTCAGACCCTAAAACTAATTACTGGGCAGTCTCTCTGCAAAAACACCACCCCGGAGTTTCTGAATGTGCAAAAATGGGCACAGATTTCAGACCTGTGGATATTCATATGTTTTCACATGCAACCATATGTTCCTTGCTGAAGTTTTCAATCCATTTTATGAGAGCACGCACACACGCACACACGCACACACACACACACACTGTAATGCATGTCTCATATATTTCCTCCAATGAATTCTCGTTCTGTCCTGAAACAGGTACTTGTCTTTAGAAATAATCTTTGCATACTACTTGAATCTAAATAGGAAGAGATGATCAAGATAGTTGTTTGTGGGAAATACTGTGTGTAATTCATTTTTCACTAAATATGTGCCCGTTATCAGGTAGCAAAATGAACAGCTAATGGGTAGGGCGCTTTAGAATTTCCACAGCCCTTTGGCATGGCTTATGTCCAGAATTATTTTTCAAATGTGGATCCAAGTCACCTCCTATGTGTCACGAATAAGCCATAAGCCCATGGGCAAGTTTCTTCACCCTTCTAATGCCCCCTGTTCTAAGGTATAGACATGCTATGTAGATAAGAATTAACATGTGTAAAATATGTGATGTAAAATCTGGTGATAGTGCCTATTTGGATGATGAGGAGGATGAGAAGGAAGAAGATATTGAAATACACTGTTCTCTTGGGCAGAATTCCAGTGAGGCAGCCCCTGATGCAAATGACTTATTCATAAAAGATTGTAAGCAAGTAATGGAAGCAAGACATTGCCAGGAGATTTGTTCAAGATGGCGGAGTAGAAGGACGTGCGCTCACTCCCTCTTGAGAGAGCACCAGAATCACAACTAACTGCTGAACAGTCATCGACAGGAAGACACTGGAACTCACCAAAAAAGATACCCCACATCCAAAGACAAACGAGAAGCCACAGTGAAACAGTAGGAGGGGCGCAATCATGATAAAATCAAATCCCATAACCACTGGGTGGGTGACTCACAAACTGGAGAACACTTATACCACAGAAGTCCACCCACTGGCGTGAAGGTTCTGAGCCCCACATCAGGCTTCCCAACGTGGAGGTCTGGCAACGGGAGGAGGAATTCCTAGAGAATCAGACTTTGAAGCCTAGTGGGAATTGATTGCAGGACTTCAACAGGACTGGGGGAAACAGATACTCCACTCTTGGAGGGCACACACAAAGTAGTGTGCGCACTGGGACCCAGGGGAAGGAGCAGTGACCCTGGGGGAGACTGAACCAGACCTACCTGCTAGTGTTGGAAGGTCTCCTGCAGAGGCGGGGATTGTCTCTGTTTCACCGTGGGGACAAGGACACTGGCAGCAGAAGTTCTGGGAAGTACTCCTGGGCATGAGCCCTCCCAGAGTCTGCCATTAGCCCCACCAAAGAGCCCAGGTAGGCTCCAGTGTTGGGTTGTCTCACGCCAAACAACCAAAGGGGAGGGAACGCAGCCCCACCCATCAGCAGACAAGTGGATTAAAGTTTTACTGAGCTCTGCCCACCAGAGCAACACCCAGCTCTACCCACCATCACCAGTCTCTCCCATCAGGAAACTTGCACAAGCCTCGTAGATAGCCTCATCCACCAGAGTGCAGACAGCAGAAGCAAGAAGAACTACAGTAGTGCAGCCTGTGGAAGGAAAACCTCATTCACAGAAAGATAGACAAAATGAAAAGGCAGAGGGTTATGTAACAGATGAAGGAACAAGATAAAACCCCAGAAAAACAACTAAATGGAGTGGAGATAGGAAACACTCCAGAAAAAGAATTCAGAATAATGATAGTGAAGATGATCCAGGGCCTCGGAAAAGAATACAGGCAAAGATTGAGAAGATGCAAGAAATGTTTAACAAAGACCTAGAAGAATTAAAGAACAAACACCTAGAAGAATTAAAGAACAAACAGAGATGAACAATACAATAACTGAAATGAAAAATACACTAGAAGGAATCAGTAGCAGAATAACTTAGGCAGAAGAATGGATAAGTGACCTGGAAGACAGAATGGTGGAATTCACTGCCGCAGAACAGAATAAAGAAAAAAGAATGAAAAGAAATGAAGACAGCCTAAGAGACCTCTGGGACAACATTAAACGCAACAACATTCGCATTATAGGGGTCCCAGAAGGAGAAGAGAGAGAGAAAGGACCCGAGAAAATATTTGAAGAGATTATAGTTGAAAACTTCCCTAACATGGGAAAGGAAATAGCTACCCAAGTCCAGGAAGTGCAGAGAGCCCCAGGCAGGATATACACAAGGAGAAACATGCCGAGACACATAGTAATCAAACTGACAAAAATTAAAGACAAAGAAAAATTATTGAAAGCACCAAGGGAAAAATGACAAATAACATACAAGGGAACTCCCATAAGGTTAACAGCTGATTTCTCAGCAGAAACTCAACAAGCCAGAAGGGAGTGGCATGACATATTTAAAGTGATGAAAGGGAAGAACCTACAACCAAGATTACTCTACCCGGCAAGGATCTCATTTGGATTCGATGGAGAAATCAAAAGCTTTACAGACAAGCAAAAGCTAAGAGAATTCAGCACCACCAAACCAGCTCTACAAAAAATGCTAAAGGAACTTCTCTAAGTGGGAAACACAAGAGAAGAAAAGGACCTACAAAAACAAACCCATAACAATTAAGAAAATGGTAATAGGAACATACATATCAATAATTACCTTAAATGTGAATGGATTAAATGCTCCAACCAAAAGACACAGGCTTGCTGAATGGATACAAAAACAAGACCCATATATATGCTGTCTGCAAGAGACCCACTTCAGACCTAGGGACACATACAGACTGAAAGTGAGGGGATGGAAAAAGATATTCCATGCAAATGGAAATCAAAAGAAAGCTGGAGTCGCAACACTCATATCAGATAAAATAGACTTTAAAATAAAGAATGTTACAAGAGACAAGAAAGGACACTACATAATGATCAAGGGATCAGTCCAAGAAGAAGATATAACAATTATAAATATATATACACCCAACATAGGAGCACCACAATACATAAGGCAAATGCTAACAGCTATAAAAGAGGAAGTTGACAGCAACACAATAATAGTCGGGGACTTTAACACCTCACTTACACAAATGGACAGATCATCCAGACAGAAAATTAATAAGGAAACACAAGCTTTAAATGACACAATAGGCCAGATAGATTTAATTGATATTTATAGGACATTCCATTCAAAAACAGCAGAATACACTTTCTTCTCAAGTGCACACGGAACATTCTCCAGGATAGATCACATCTTGGGTCACAAATCAAACCTCAGTAAATTTAAGAAAATTGAAACCATATCAAGCATCATTTCTGACCACAATGCTATGAGATTAGGAATCAATTACACGGAAAAAAACGTAAAAAACACAAACACATGGAGGCTAAACCAGACATTACTAAATAACCAAGAAATCACTGAAGAAATCAAAGAGGAAATCAAAAAATACCTAGAGACAAATGACAACGAAAACACGACGATCTGTAACCTATGGGATGCAGCAAAAGCAGTTCTAAGAGGGAAGTTTATAGCAATACAAGCCTACCTCAAGAAACAAGAAAAATCTCAAATAAACAATCTAACTTTACACCTAAAGGAACTAGGGAAAGAAGAACAAACAAAACCCAAAGTTAGTAGAAGGAAAGAAATCATAAAGATCAGAGCAGAAATAAATGAAAAGGAAATGAAGGACACATTAGCAAAGATCAATAAAACTAAAAGCTGGTTCTTTGAGAAGATAAACAAAATTGATAAACCATTAGCCAGACTCATCAAGAAAAAGAGGGAGAGGACTCAAATCAATAAAATTAGAAATGAAAAAGGAGAAGTTACAACAGACACTGCAGAAATACAAAGCATCCTAAGAGACTACTACAAGCAACTCTATGCCAATAAAATGGACAACCTGGGAGAAATGGACAAATTTTTAGAAAGGTATAACCTTCCAAGACTGAACTGGGAAGAAACAGAAAATATGAACAGACCAATCACAAGTAATGAAATTGAAACTGATTAAAAATCTTCCAACAAACAAAAGTCCAGGACCAGACAGCTTCACAGGTGAACTCTAGCAAACATTTAGAGAAGAGCTAACACCCATCCTTCTCAAACTCTTCCAAAAACCTGCAGAAGAAGGAACACTCTCAAACTCATTCTATGAGGCCACCATCACCCTGTTACCAAAACCAGATGAAGATACTACAAAAAAAGAAAATTACAGACCAATATCACTGATGAATATAGATGCAAAAATCCTCAACAAAACACTAGCAAACAGAATCCAACAACACACTGAAAGGATCATACACCATGATCAAGTGGGATTTATCCCAGGGATGCAAGGATTCTTCAATATACACAAATCAATCAGTGTGGTACACCATATTAACAAATTGAAGGAGAAAAACCATATGATCATCTCAATAGATGCAGAAAAAGCTTTTGACAAAATTCAACACCCATTTATGATAAAAACTCTCCAGAAAGTGGGCATAGAGGGAACTTACCTCAACATAATAAAGGGCATATATGACAAACCCACAGCAAACATAATTCTCAATGGTGAAAAACTGAAAGCATTTCTTCTAAGATCAGGAACAAGACAAGGATGTCCATTCTCGCCACTATTATTCAACATAGCTTTGGAAGTTCCAGCCACGACAATCAGAGAAGAAAAAGAAATAAAAGGAATACAAATTGGAAAAGAAGTTAAACTGTCATTGTTTGCAGATGACATGATACTATACATAGAGACTCCTAAAGATGCCACCAGAAAACTATTAGAGCTAATCAATGAATTTGGTAAAGTTGCAGGATACAAAATTAATGTACAGAAATCTCTTGCATTCCTATACACTAATGATGAAAAATCTGAAAGAGAAATTAAGGAAGCACTCCCATTTACCATTGCAACAAAAAGAATAAAATACCTAGGAATAAACCTACCTAGGGAGACAAAAGACCTGTCTTCAGGAAACTATAAGACACTGATGAAAGAAATTAAAGATGATACAAACAGATGGAGAGATATACCATGTTCTTGGATTGGAAGAATCAACATTGTGAAAATGACTATACTACCCAAAGCAATCTACAGATTCAATGCAATCCCTATCAAATTACCAATGGCATTTTTTACAGAACTAGAACAAAAAATCTTAAAATTTGTATGGAGACGCAAAAGACCCCAAATAGCCAAAGCAGTCTTGAGGGGACAAAACGGAGCTGGAGGAATCAGACTCCCTGACCTCAGACTATACTACAAAGCTACAGTAATCAAGACAATATGATACTGGCATAAACACAGAAACATAGATCAATGGAACAGGATAGAAAGCCCAGAGATAAACCCATGCACTTATAGATAGAAAGCCCAGAGATAAACCCATGCACTTATAGTCAACTAATCTATGACAAAGGAGGCAAGGATATACAATGGAGAAAAGATAGTCTCTTCAACAAGTAGTAAAGTAAAGGAATGAAATTAGAACACTCCCTAACACCATACACAAAAATAAACTCAAAATGGATTAGAGACCTAAATGTAAGACTGGACACCATAAAACTCTTACAGGAAAACATAGGAAGAACACACTTTGACATAAGTCACAGCAAGATCTTTTTTGATCCACCTCCTAGAGTAATGGCAATAAAAACAAAAATAAACAAATGGGACCTAATGAAATGTAAAAGCTTTTGCAAAGCAAAGGAAACTACAAACAAGACGAAAAGACAACCCTCAGAACAGGAGAAAATATTTGCAAACGAATCAACGGACAAAGGATTAATCTCCAAAATATATAAACAGCTCATGCAGCTCAATATTAAAAAAAGAATCCAATCAAAAAATGGGCAGAAGACCTAAATAGACATTTCTCCAAAGAAGACATACAGATGGCCAAGAAGCACATGAAAAGTTGCTCAACATCACTAATTATTAGAGAAATGCAAATCAAAACTACAATGAGGTATCACCTCATACCAGTTAGAATGGGCATCATCAGAAAATCTACAAACAACAAATGCTGCAGAGGGTGTGGAGAAAAGGGAACCCTATTGCACTGTTGGTGGGAATGTAAGTTGATACAGCCACTATGGAGAACAGTATGGAGGTTCCTTAAAAAACTAAAAATAGAATTACCATATGACCCAGCAATCCCACTACTGGGCATATACCCTGAGAAAACCATAATTCAAAAAGACACATGCACCCCAATGTTCATTGCAGCACTATTTACAATAGCCAGGTCATGGAAGCAACCTAAATGCCCATCGACAGACGAATGGATAAAGAAGATGTGGTACATATATACAATGGAATATTACTCAGCCATAAGAAGGAATGAAATTGAGTTATTTGTAGAGACGTGGATGGATCTAGAGACTGTCATACCAAGTGAAGTAAATCAGAAAGAGAAAAACAAATATTGTATATTAACGCATAGATGTGGAACCTAGAAAATGGTACAGATGAACTGGTTTGCAGGGCAGAAATAGAGACACAGATGTAGAGAACAAATGTATGGACACTAAGGGGGGAAAGTGGTGGTGGGGGATGGTGGTGGGATGAATTGGGAGATTGGGATTGACATGTATACACTAATATGTATAAAATGGGTAAGTAATAAGAACCTGCTGTAGAAAAAAATAAATAAAATGAAATTCAAAAATTCAAAAAAAAAAAAGACATTGCAGGGGAAGAAGTTAAGGCACATTGTAGCCTCAGTTGGAGTTCAGCTCCACCCTGATCCTACAGAGAGCTCTGGAGTGTGAAGAATGGGGATGCTCGTCAACAACCTATTAATTCACTGAGCAGCCCCCAGAACCATGAATGATGCAGCCTCAGATGCCAATAGCACCAAAGCTGGAACACTCTCGAAGGACATTTTTCTGGAGAAGAATAATGCTGTGTGTGATCAGCAGTGAACACTCAGGGCAGCTGGTGATTACGTACAATGACCCCATGAAGGGAATCCAGAGGGGTGACAGAAGTAGTGTCCACTAGCATTGGTCTGTCTGTATTGGGCAACTATTTCAGAAGGGGAACCATTTTTACAATAGTTTCAAATAAATCTCAAGGTTGCAATTCTTTCAAAGTAATGAACTTATGTTTGTACTCCATGAATGGCTTCTGAAGAGAGACAGCAAGGTGATGGTAACCCAGCGTAGCCGGAAACTTCGTTTTGCCAAGGACTTGACCCCAACTGCAAAATTAATGGAAGTGCTGCAGGGAAATCGGAAGGAGCTGATGTACCTTGAGGAAGCAGTGACAAGTCACTGCTGTGAGGGGGTTTCTCTGCAGAGTCCGATGGTTGTTCCCCTAGGGATTCCATTAACATAATTGAAGGGAGGATTTATTGTGCTCTGGTTAAGTGGAATGAAAGGGGCTAATTAGAAGCTGCCCTTCTTGGGACATTAATTTAATCTTGAAATTCTTAAGAGCAGAGAGGGGACAGGCTTAAATGTTATACACAATATACGTCTCCAGTTCTCTTGAAGAGAGGGACCGTGGCTTCAGTCCATCTGAATTAGTCATGAATCCATAGTATATTTTTATGCATTTAAGTAGTGAGACTATTTCCCATTTTTCTCCATGATTGATACATCAGAAACATGACAAAATAAAGGAAAGAGTACCTCTTTGGGAAATACGTAGATTTTCCAGAATGATATAACGTCTTGGTCTTTCTTCTGTGACTTTGAGAATACACAATAGAATGTGCAGTAACACATTTTTCATATTAAAGTGTGTTCAGGTTAATCACCCCGATCATTTGTGATATCATTCATTTCTAAGCCAACATGTTAATTTTAAAAATATATGTATTAAATATATAATATAAAATATATTGAAATTAAAAATATATTGATGGAGAAATCAAAAGCTTTACAGACAAGCAAAAGCTAAGAGAATTCAGCACCACCAAACCAGCTCTACAACAAATCCTAAATGAACTTCTCTAGGTGGAAAAGAAAAGGCTACAACTAGAAATAAGAAAATTACGAGTGGGAAAGGTCCCTGGTATAAAATGATACAAATGAACTTATTCATAGAACAGAAACGGACTCAGATTTCAAAAACAAACTTGCGGTTACCAAAGGGGAAATATGGCTGGGAGGGATAAATTGGAAGCTTGGGTGTAACATATACACACTACTATATATAAAATAGATAAACAACAGGGACCTACTGTACAGCACAGGGAACTCTACTCAATATTCCGTAATAACCTATATGGATAAAGAATTTGAAAAAGCATGAGTATATATAAATATATATATATACACATATATATATGTATATATATATATATGAATCACTTTGCTGTACACCTGAAACTAACACATTGTAAATCAACTATACTCCAATAAAATAAATTTAAAAAAAAATATGTACATAAAAGCTAAATTGTCCCCTGCTTCTTAAAAGGAAACATTTTTGCAGAAACACATCCATTTTATTAAACAACTAAAATTGGAACTAGTCTTCTTGACTCTTGTTAAAGAGTAAAAAAGAAAGAAATCAGCAGTAGATAGCATATCCAGCAAGAGGGGGACTCTTCTATGAAAATATTGATGCAAACCAAGAAAAAAATTGCTTCCAATTTTATCATTTTCTGAAATGATAAGAATCAGATTGCTTGTGTCTCTACACAAATGACCCGGCTTCTCTCAGAAGTCTAGCTATAAAATGTTGAGTTATGGTATGTTCTTGCTAGGATGGGCTACTCTAGAAAAATTTCAGAGCAGCAGGGATGCACAAAAAGTGATGTCACAGGGTTGCAGAAAAAAATAATAATTTAGAAGAACTGACAGGAAAAGGATCAGACATAGGTGATGCTGAAAGGTGTACGTTGAGGTGAAGTTCTGTGAAAAGAAGGAGTGAAAAAAACACCCGGGGAATGAATTGCGAAACTATTAAGTCTTCCTGAGATAAGCAACATTTTGATTTTAACAGGTGAATTTTAACTCCCTAGTAGCTGAAAATAACCTATGTTCTTGACTCAGGTTTTGATGTAATCATATTTCTGGATGGATGTCGTACTTAAGAAGTGTTATTGAGCGTGACCGGCGTTTAGGGTAACATATAAATAAAGTAAATAAATGGTCATGCTACCTTCGGGGATGGGTCTGGGCCCTGACCCCCAGATGGCAGGCCTAAAAAGATGACTTCATCAGTCAATCAGCTGCACTTTATCAGGTATCGGGGTGAGAGGGAGGGAGCTTTGGGACGCAAACACCATAATGAAACTCAGCGGAGACCTCCACATCCAACAGAGCGTGCTTGCCGTGAACTTTCCTGGTCTTCAGAATTGCTGTAGAGTTAAAATGGTCATCACACCTGTGATTGAAGAGAATAAAATCAAAACAAAAGGAGTTAGCACAGACATAGAGAGCAGACTGGTGGTTGCCAAGGGGGAGAGAGTTGGGGGAGGGACAGAGTGGGAGTCTGGGATTAGCAGGTGCAAACTAGTATATATAGGATGGATAAACAACAAGGTCCTACTGTAGAGCCCAGGGAACTGTATCCAGTCTCCTGGGATAAACCATAATAGAAAAGAATATAAAAAAAAATTGTATACATGTGTATAACTGAGTCACTTTGCTTCAATAAAGAAAAAAATATATGTATCTGTCATGTATCTCTATGCTCAGCTAGGGGCAATGCTTAAAATTTGTTTTTTTTTTTTAATATTTTAAAAAATTTATTTATTTTATTCATTTTTTTTTTTTTTTTGGCTGTGTTGGGTCTTCATTGCTGCGCACGGTCTTTCTCTAGCTGTGGCGAGTGGGGGCTACTCTTTGTTGCGGTGCGCGGGCTTCTCATTGCGGTGGCTTCTCTTGTTGCAGAGCATGGGCTCTAGGCACGTGGGCTCCAGTAGTTGTGGCATGCGGGCTCAGTAGTTGTGGCACGTGGGCTCAGTAGTTGTGGCACACGGGCTTAGTTGCTCTGTGGCATGTGGGATCTTCCCGGACCAGGGATAGAGCCTGTGTCCCCTGCATTGGCAGCTGGACTCTTAAGCACTGCGCCACCAGGGAAGCCCCTAACATTTGTTATATAAATGTGTGAATGAGTAAATGAATGGTTAAAAGAGTACACGGCAGCGGAGGGCCCTTTAAAAAGCTCTGTTCAGGTATGCATTTTCAAATCTTTGCCAGTCCTGGGCCTCGGCCACAGAGTAATAGCTACACTTTATTGAAGAGCTACATTGTACCAAGCATTTTAGCTTCATTAAGTCAAATTCTCACAACAGCCCAAAAAAATAGGTGGAGTTTAGTCCATTGGCCAAGAATCCACAGCTAGTAAGTGCCAGCATTCGACTTGGAACCCAAGACTAACTGGCTGTTAAATATGGGGGATTACAATTCATCCCTGTTTCTTTGGGGAGGTAACAAAAATAATTTATATAAAAATAGATTCCTACATACTCAAATCATCATCTCCACATATGAGGAAATCCTAAGTCAGCTCTAAGGAATCGATGGGCATTTTTTTTCTTTCAATCCCAGCACCTGTTCTGACCGACATTTTTATGACCTTGTTATTACAGGTTACATTTTGTGCTATAAAACTAGATGGGTATTTAAAAGTATAGGCGTTTAAAGGTCCAACTCTCTTTTCTCAACAGTAAACAGTAAAGCCTTTCATGACAATAGTGACAAGGAGATTAATTAGCCTGCGTTTGTAGAATACTTGGTGCTTCTGGCACCTGATTCTTTTCCTTTGGTGTGTTTCCAGTGGAGAGCAGAAAAAATGATGAATTCTGGGAACAATGCCTGGAATATTATTAAATTATCCTTGTCCTGTTCATTGATTTACAACCTGTGGGACTTCAGACCTTCAGAGCATTTGTGTTCCAGTGATATTCCCAAACTTCCATAATTGTATCCGTTTCCCTCCGATTTAAAATGTCCATTTGTGTTAAAGTAAGGTTTCTTTAAAATATGGCATGAGCTGTAATCACCATGATGGCTCATTTTGCTTCTGAGTAAATTTAGGAATTCACACAGGACATAATAAATGAAGCTGGAAGTTAAAATTATGATATCTGAAATTATTCCATTTGTATTTTTAAGAGGGTGGTTATAATTTATTTCATATTTACCTAATTTTGTCATTATTCATTGGATTCTTTCATCTCACCCTTATTTTGTTGGACTTTATTTCCTATTAGAGGCATTGGAATCATGAGGAAATAATTCACACCACAGGTAATAATGAGAAGTTAATATGCTCCAAAAAACTATCTTTATTTCTTCTGAAGTTATACCCAAAGATATATACTATGTGCCACCAGCCAACAAAGTAGGAAAACTACTTTCCTCCAGACACAAAAAAACACAACTTTGACTAGCTATTGGAGTTTCATGGTAAAACAAAACAAAACAAAACAAAAACAGCCCAGTGGGTTCCATACCACTGTTAAAATGCACCATGGTTGCTTTGGTTTTTAGGGTGTTTTTTTTTTTCTCATCTTATTTCACTGTGAGCACATTACACTAACATGAATAATATATGTGGTTAACAGATTTATATAGGAAACTGAAGATCTATGTTTGCACACGAAGTATCTCAGAGGGATTCAATGAAAACCTGAATAATTGAATTTTTAAAAATTAAAATTCCATTGATCAATCTGAGCTTGAGTTTTTATAGGAAAAGTAGGATACATGCTTGTTTCTTTACCTTTATTTACTAGTTTTCAAAGTCATGAGCGGATTCTCAAGTATTTTCTAAAGATGATCAGTGTGGCTATTTTTAGCATTATCATGGACTCATACATGTAAAAAATTTGTATTTTAATACATTAAAACTGCTATCCTTATTAACGGTCAGAGTGTGTCACCTTTAGCCAGTGGGAGCCCATTCAAGTGGGCTCTAGAAACCTTTTGACACCGTCCTAGAAGTCTTAGACAGTTTTGCTTTCTTGTAACTGTACAATTGGTGAAGGAAATTCTCCTTTATAGATCAATTCCAAGTGAAAAGTTAAGAAAGATGGGCATAAGGAAAGTATCCCTATTCTTCAGCCCCTTACGAACAAATGGATCTCGCCAATGATCATCAGGTCTTGTTAACATCCCCCAAAAGAGAGACAACCATGCCTTTTGTTGATCCTGGTGGAAGAACTCAGTACCATTAATGAAGCAGTCTTGCTAAATTCAAGCTAGTCTTGAAACTGATCAACATTCTAGACCCTGCCATGTAGTTGCAACATAGGTTCAGCCTACCTGATGGGAAGCTCTGGGGCTAGAAGGGCCAATCAGAGTTCTCCCAAACTGAAGGAAGTGGCTACCTGCTTTTATCCCTACACCAACCCATCATGGATAAAGGTCCACCCCTTGGGGAGAGGTACAGACTTGAGGGTAGGCAATGCCTTGCATTCTAGGGTAGTTCTCAGGAAGAGATGAAGCTAGGGGCCGCCAGCAGCCAAAATTTCCAGCAAAGAGGGATGAGTACACCACTCTGAAGACGGGGTGCATTAGGAGCAGAGCATTGCCTCTTTCACCAGTCCATAGTAACTTCTCCATATCAAGCTCTCCCAAGTCTTTGAGATTTTCCTTAATACATCTCATTGCCAATCACTCCCTGGCAACCATTCCAGGCCCATTTAAGGATATTCTGAAAGCCACATGTATAGTGTATAAGATGAGAAGTCCAAAGGAATATTAACAAAAATAAAGAAAAGTTGCTTGAGCTTGGGGAGTGATTTTTCAGGTTCATAGGCTTTGCAGTAGAGTCTAAGTTAATAGTTACCTCTTCTCTGTGGTGTATCTCCAGTCTGATACGACTCTGATGTTTCTTTCTTACCTTTAATCTGGAAGGTTTTCAACTGTGCATCATCTTTTCCCCTTCATCGCCCTCCAGGTATCCGTGACCAGGAAGGCAAAGTTGACTGTGAAAATACTAAAGAAAAAGTGAATATTGTTGTCATTGTACGTTAAATTACAATATACAACCTTATGTTTCTAGACCCACAATCCTGTAACTGTACTCTAAGCTGTTCAAAATAGTGGCAATATACATTTCCAAAAACATATTTTTAATGCAATTTCATTCTTTTGTTATATAAACATAGACACTGTCAAAAAATCCATATTGCACCAAAAAGCCCAAAGGAAAAAAAAAATAATCTGCCTACCTAAAGATAACTATTCTTTTTTTTTAAGAGATATCTATTCTTAACATTTTGTTTTATATACTGCCAATCATTCTCTACAAGTAGAAATACATACTAGATGATGTTTTACCATAATATTTACATGCTGTACACATTTTTTGAAATAAGCATTTTTTCAATTGCTATTATAAACAATTTCCCCTTTGCTATGAAACATTTTTCTGTCCAACCATAGTAATTGATGGAATATATATATATGGATATATTACAAATAATTTATCCAGCAATCTATTGCTATCTATTTAGAAAGTTGAAGAATCCTTTTTATAAGCTATAAAAGGTGGTGGGGCTGGTGGTGAATATTCTCATTAAAAACCTTCACACTCTCTCCATCATTTCCTAAAGGAAATTCCTAAAATAAATATATCATCCCTTTTTTTTTTAAATGAAAAAATTACGTTGATAATTCTTCCAGAAAGGGCAAACAACAAATCTCACCAAACCTGAACTGGGATAGATAGCTCTCATCTACAAGTCTTAGGGAAACAGATGCTTAAAAAATTGTGATGTTTTAGCAAACGCACCAGATTTTGATTATTTTGAATGACAGCAATATATATTATCTTTTATTATTTCATGGATGTTTGGAGAAAATTAATATGTAAAAATGGATGTAAGGCATTCACAGTCTAATTTTCCTGTGAATGTCTAAAAGGTTAAAGACCACTTACTATGTATGAGTTTGTCTGTAACAGGAAATTAACTACTCATGCAATTAAGTCCTCTGTTTGGAGTTCTCCATCTGACTTTGAAGTGCTAATAAGACAAAATTACCCAAATCCAGGAAAGAAATTAAGAAATGTAAAATGTTAATTAAATTCAGAAACACAATTAATAAGAAAACCAATGTGAAATGGAAATTAAACAAGGGGAAATAAATACATATATATCTGTTTAGACAGCAGGAAAAAAGAATCCAAAAGAAGTACAGAATTAAAAATAAATCTTCAAAACGTCTTCGAGTGATTTTGTCCACCTTTAATAGATTCATTGATGGTTTCTGAGAAAGTAAATAAGCATCCAATTTCAGTAACCTTGTGGATGTTTCCTTCACAAAACCAAAGTCCCGTAATCACATCTAATCGAAACGGAAAATCAATTTATTGTAAGATGTCATTGAAATGCCTTTTTTGGATGGAATTTGGTAGCTAGGATTATGGAATAATCCTTAACTTCCTTTCCAAGAACGGGAATCATAATTCAAATTAAACAGAAGAATAGAGGCAAGATCTGCTAGAGAGGCAAGATCTACTATATTAACTTCTCATGGAAATCTAATCCCTGATAACAGTTCCGTAAACCTTCCAGGCAATTTGGGTTTTGACAAAAGTTCAGTGGATTAGGGATCCTTCCAAATTGGCAATGGGCATTGCAGAGAAATGGCATTTACTGAGGGTTTCCTGATAATTATCTTGTGTTACCACCTTTACCCCTTTTAATCCAAATCTGTTTTTAACATTCTGGGTTGTTCTTTTTTTTTTATTATTAGTGCTTTTAACACATGGTGAGCAGGAAGAAAATGCAATTACATTTTCCTACTACCATATATTTCAGATGAAAAACATTATTGAAGAGGACGATGGATTATGTTTTTTATATTTAACATTTGATAATGTTACTAAGATCCATCCCTATGATGATAGAGCTGTATCAATATTTCTTAATAAATGTTGTGTCTTTTCAATATGTACTTGTTTTAATTTTTACTTTGATTTTGTTCTAATTTTTACTTTGATTTACTAAGTTTTTGACTTTTAATACTTAAGTGTTTGTTAACACTTTAAATATGATTTCCTGATGAAAAACTCATGTGTCAGGAAATCATATTTAAAGTATGAAATTTTGCTGTTTTCCTTGTTCTTCGAGGTCATCAGATACGTGTGTGAGACAGCTGTCTCACCTCAAGAATGTGTGTTCTCTGTTTATTTTGTCCAACTTTTTCTTCTTTCCCTTTGAGATGCCAGTTACAGGTGTGGTTACTGCTTCACAGGTAATGGTAGTGTAAACACACCTAGTAATCAAAGTGGAAAAGGATTTTAACTAATGAGATTGATGAAGCTGGGTCCAAGAAAATATTTCAGAAAAAAAAAATGAGATTTAGAGAGTCAATGCTATAAACCTTGTCTTTTTTTGGATGCATCTGGGTAACTATATCCAGGCACAAGTTCTATAGCCCAGGTGAGTAGAAGGTGAGTGGACAATTTAGATACATATAAGCAAATACATATTTATATTTATATAGAAACATTATATGTAATATATATAGCAATAGCAATGGGATATCTATATAGATATGGTGTCTATGTAGCAGTGATATCTATCTATATTTAGAGCAATTATATATACTTATATGTTATATGTATACATGTACAAATATATACAAATATATGTGTATATTTATTTATTATTATTTTTAAAAACATTTTATTTATTTATTTATTTTTCGCTGTGTTGGTCTTCGTTGCTGCGTGCGGAGTTTCTCTAGTTGCAGCGAGCAGGGGCTACTCTTCCTTGTGGTGCATGGGCTTCTCATTGCAGTGGCTTCTTTTGTTGTGGAGCACAGGCTCTAGGCACACGGGCTTCAGTAGTTGTGGCACACGGGCTCAGTAGTTGTGGTGCACAGACTCAGTAGCTGTGGCACGCAGGCTCAGTAGTTGTGGTGCATGGGCTTAGCTGTTCCGCGGCCTGTGGGATCTTCCCAGACCAGGGCTCGACCCGTGTCCCCGGCACTGGCAGGCGGATTCTTAACCACTGCGCCACCAGGGAAGCCCCTATGTGTATATATATTCCTTTTCCTATTGAATCCATCCATTCGAAGCCCTCTCAGTGAGCTTAGGAATACTCTATCTTCTTAAGGATCATGAACAGATCTGTCCATCCGAGACAGAAAAGAGGTGTAGTCTGAAGGATGTCCTGTGGATTCATCATCTTGGACCATTCCGGGACATAGTCTGGAGGGGTAGAAATAACTTGGGTCCATTGGAAGCTGTCACTCTCTAGGGAAGGTCATGATGGAGTAAGGGTATAACGTACAGCCATGCTTTCTAAAGTGTATTATGACTCAGAACACTCATTTAATGAGATTCTCTGGGGGAAGAAGGTGAGGGTAGGTTCTGGGGTCAATTAAGATTTATAGATTTGCAATATACATTAGAATATTAAAATCTCCTAAATATCCTGCATGAAAGATCCTGCTTTTCCAGCATTCACACACTTATGTAAATGGAATTTTCTCCTCCCTACTAAATATGGGCATAACTTTTTGAGAAATACAGTTAGAAAATAAAAACATTACTGAACAGTAATTATTTTTATTATTGAGAATAAAAATACAACACAATCTTTGTCTTCAGTGTTCTCATCTATCCATTAAGTTGGTTGGATAAAACAGTTTCTAAGATTCCTTTCACATTGGAAGATTTATATCTGATGACAATAATTACCTGATTTGACTCTAATTATTTTTTCTGCAACATAAAAGTCCTTTGCCTCACTTTATCTTTTTTCCATTATGCAGATTTGTTTTTGATAATAGGATGTCTTATCTGGAAATACCTGTATATTATATACAATATATCCTTTTTCCATATGGCCTTACCGTCCTCCAATTTAGTAAGAACACAAAGAAATGCATCCTTTAGAATATCTTTGGTTGAATTTTGAAATCTATCCATTAATGCTAATTTTTCCAGCTGCAATTCATACATCATGAACACACTCATATATAGAGGGGTCTTGAAAAGATGCAAGACTTTGAAATCTCCCATCCTTCTGGAAGTTGCCAAAAGAACATTGTCTTTAGTTTCAAATTTGCTTCTCTCCTGGAAAAAGAAAACTGCTGACAAAATGTAAGTCTAATTAACTCTCAGGTTTGTAGGAGACATGTGTGAAATTTTTAAAAATGTGAAAGGTGGCACTTTTCTGTCTTCATTTATAACATGTCCTGTCATCCACCTGCAAGGTTAGTCATTTCTAAATGTCTCACCTGGAAAATGCACGCGGCTGTCACAAAAGTAGGCAATGATGCTCAAAGTCATTTTAAGTGGAAGGAGTGGATGAAGTTGAAAATGCTTCTTACAAAAATGCAGAAAACAATTGGTTCTACCACATTATTTAGTCCACTGCAAGCAACTTCATATAGACTGGTGTAATATGCAGCTGAACTCCAAAGCAATCTAGCAATTGCAGTGTTTCTAAAAGGTTTGGGCAAACATTTAAGGAAAGATATCAGAGGCAACTATCCATTACAGGAAAGCATTAATATCCCAGATCTATATGCAAGTGGTGTATCTATCGTCTGATCCAGCAAGACTGATGGTTTAATACCAAGGGGTTAAGAAGGAGTGGTGATGGGGGCTTCCCTGGTGACGCAGTGGTTGAGAATCTGCCTGCCAATGCAGGGGACACGGGTTCGAGGCCTGGTCTGGGAAGATCCCACATGCTGTGGAGCAATTAGGCCCGTGAGCCACAACTACTGAGCCTGCGCGTCTGGAGCCTGTGCTCCGCAACAAGAGAGGCCGCGATAGTGAGAGGCCCGCAAACCGCGATGAAGAGTGGCCTCCGCTTGCCGCAACTAGAGAAAGCCCTCGCACAGAAACGAAGACCCAACACAGCCATAAATAAATAAATTAATTAATTAATTAAAAAAAGAAAAAAGAAGGAGTGGTGATGAAATCAGGATCTCAAAGGGGTACCTGCATTACCAAGTTCATCACAGCCCTATTCACAATAGGCAAGATGTGGAAACAACCAAAGTGTCTGTGGATGGATGGATGGATAAAGCAAAGATGAGATAGATAGGTTGATTGCTAGGTAGACACATAGATAGACAAGACAGATAGTAGATAGATAAGATAGATAGACACTTAGAAACATAGATAGATATAGATGACAGATAGATAATAGATAGACACACACACAATGGAATATTATTGGGTCTTCAAAAATAAGTAAATCCTGACATTTGTGACAACTCTGAGGGACCATGAGAACATTATGCTAAGTGAAATAAGCCAGATACAGAAAAACAAATACTGCATGATCTCACTTACATGTGGAATCTAAAAAAAATTGAGCCACAGAGAGAAGCAGAGAGTATAATGGTGGTTTCCAGGGGCTGGGGGCTGGTAGAAATGGGAAGATATTGGTCAAGGGATAAAAAGTTCCAATTATGCAAGGGAAACATGTTCTAGCAATCTAATGTACAGCATGGTGGCTATAATTAATAATACTTCACTGTGCGCTTGAAATTTACCAAAAGAGTAGATCTCAAGGGTTTTACCACACATGAAAACATAGTAACTAAGTGAGGTGATGGATACATGAATTAGCTTGATTGTGGTAATCATTTCAAATGGATACGTATCTCAGATCATCATGTTGTACACATTAAACACATAGAATTTTTATTTGTCCATTATACCTCCATGAAGCTAGAAAAACAAAAGAAATGGTAAATTGCACCAGACTATACTAGCAGGATATGTTTGTCACAGAAATGCACTGTGGGAGATTCAAATCAATACAGTGGGAGATAAATGACAAAGTACTCACACTCTGTCTTTTCTTTTTAAATTAATTAATTGCTTTATTTTTGGCTGCATTGGGTCTTCGTTGCTGCGCGCGGGCTTTCTCTAGTTGCAGTGAGCGGGGGCTACTCTTCGTTGTGGTGCGCGGGCTTCTCATTGTGGTGGCTTCTCTTGTTGCACAGCACAGGCTCTAGGTGCGCGGGCTTCAGTAATTGTGGCTCGCGGGCTCTAGAACGCAGGCTCAGTAGTTGTGGCGCACAGGCTTAGTTGCTCCGCGGCACGTGGGATCTTCCTGGACCAGGGCTCAAACCCGCATCCCCTGCATTGGCAGGCAGATTCTTAACCACTGTGCCACCAGGGAAGTCCCCACACTCTGTCTTAAAAGTTGTGTAAAGAAAAGTCCTGGCAAGCAGAACACATGGTATTTTCTAGAATTATCAGGAGTTCCAGGTATGATCATTTGCCTTCTTTAAAGGTACTGGGAAGCATCAGTTCCATATTTTGGATATTCCATTTACTTTCAGAGTGACTTCAGCAAACTCATGAAGCTCTAGGGGTCTCAGTATCATAAGTATAATTTGCCAGTTCCTCCATCAAATTGTGAATCCTGCTTTAGAGTATGTAAACCCTAGAGTGTCATCTCACCCAGATTTACTGTTCTCATGGACATTTGATATGAAAAACACTGAGTCCCAGTGGAATTATTTGATGAAGGCAGACCTAGTATCCCAACGTTCATCTTCCAACTTTGAATCCTAGGCTCCTTCTGAAATGTCATTCTACCTCTAAGCTTCCATATTTTGTGTAAATGTACATCCTTCTCTTGTAGAAATCCCCCTTTCCCTTTACATCAATTCACGTGTTCATGTTTAGATCCATGGAAGTGTTGGGTCAATGCCCTTGCCTTGGACTTTTCTCTGTCTCATGCTTGACTCAGAACAGTTCACTCAGTGACTTCATCCTACTCCTCTGTGATGTCCCCTTATCCATCTCTCAGAACATAAGTGTATGTTTGACTCTCGTTGATCAGTGAATATTTTATCATCCAAGTTACATGAGAGAGTGCTTATGCAAGATTCCATGATCTGTCCCATTTTTTCTACTTCCCTGCCATGAATTTTATATCCACAACATTGTCATGTAAGGATGAAAAAAAGGCCAGCACTGGTAGAATTATCCTTGAGTTCCAGTGGTATGCCACTGCCACCTCTCACCTGGGCTCCAGGAGAAATACAGAAAGGACGTACCGGAAACAAACTACAGCCCTGACCCTAGTTACAGGCTGGAGCAGAGTGGCTCAGACTAGCCCATGTCGACCATCCTTTTCAGAATTCAGAAGTGAGGTCAGGTTGAAAAACTGATGGCAAAGGTGACAAACAGAGTGACCATAAATGTTTTTGGAAGTAATTTACACATATTTTCAAGGAGTGGCCTTTACTCTTAGTACCTTGTATAGAATATCAACCTGCACTTTTGCCCTAATAAGTGGCCACTTCAAGGCAGGAGAGCACGTCAGTGACCAGGATCTACAATTGTGTTTCCAGGAAATCTTATGGACGAAATTAATGCATGTGTAATCTATCTCAAGTCTTCTTAATGCTCCAGTGTGTGTCAACCATTTTAGCTTTGGCCTTTATAAAAATCAGGTCTTAGAAAAGAGAAAAGGCTTATGCATTCTCTGTGAGGCACAGGCAGTAAATTGATGTAAGTAGCTCACCTAATGGGAATACTTTTCATGATTTCAGAATTGGGGCCAGCAATGGCTGTCATACTAATGTTCCATTTTCCTTCTATTACTTGCCAGCTGTTGCTTTTAAGTTCTTAAAGAAAACATCACTAGGTCGTCTGAAACATTATCTGAGAAACCAAGTATTAGACTATAGCGTCCTCTCCTCAATTTTCCCTGGACTTAATCCCCTTTTCCAAAAAACTGCTCTTAAGACAGAGGTTAGCCTCTCCCTGGATCCACCCTCCATGTAAGTCCATCTTTAATTGGGCAAAGTCTTCCAGTCAACGACTCAATCCTTTAATCTACTTCGGAAGGCAAGATCTGTCAACATGAGAAAGAAAAATAGGATTTCTCCAAATGCATCAAAGGAATCTCTAATTTAACTCATTGACCATTTAAATCATCCAAACCATGCATTTTTGAATGGCATGAGCTTCTCTTTTTCAGGAGGATATGAAAATGGTCCTTGAAAAATCTGCAACAGAATGATTTACCTACCTGCATCCCAAGAATGTTTGGATAGCTATGTCACAACTTTAAGAAATACTCTCCTCAGACAGAAAGAAGGCACCTATCCCAGGACTAGCAAGAAGTTAGTGATGTATAATGTTCAGTTGAACATCAACCTGGGTATACAATGTTTCAGCTACTAGCCTATGAATAAGACCAAAATTGGCACCAAAGTCCAGCTTGATTTCTCTATTACATGGGTACTACTTAGAGTCCGCTGAAAATCGTACTTCACTGTTAACTTACGACGTGCTAACAACTGAAAGAGTAATTAGGGCATAAAGCAGACCAGCTCATGTGTGAGAGCTAAGGGTCATTTTTGAGGACCAACCGCCAGCTCTTCAACAGATTTAAATTATCCACCTGAATGATTTCACTCTAAATCATGTATTAACTACAAGGACAACATCACTGATAAGATTGCCCTTTGAATGGAAACTTGCAAACCACAAAATCATATTTGGGGACTAGGAGGGATATACGTTTCACACCAGGGAGAGGTTAGAATAAACAGGGAAATCTGGGATGAACCAGAGCATGGAAATGAGGTAGGGAGTACAGAAGTGAAAGGTATGAGTTGGTCAAGAATACCAGCTGGTCTAAGGGGGTACACAGCCTGGTAGATTGATTATAATCTTGGTCATGCTTTTTCATCCTTTTCTGTATCCATGTCCTTTCAATATATATTCCTTCTATAAGGAGGTGGAGTCTATTTCCCCTTCTGTCTCCTGAATCTTTGCTGTCCCTTGTCACCCCCAGACAAGTTGTTCCATCCAGGCCATCGTAGACAAGGAATCCCTCAGGCAACTGTGAGCCAGCCTCCAGGAGGAAAGACAAGTGTCTGATGTGTACTGGCCAAAGCCATGAGGCAACTCAGCCCGGCCTAGAACCAGAAGAAACAGGCAGATGAACCCTCCCTGAAGGGATCAGTCAAAGAAAGGGCAAACTAAATGATAATCGTTGATGTTTTAACAGCAGCAGGTTAAGAAACACCACAGGTGGATGTTTGGCTAGGCAAATTTCATCAAACAAGGAAGAGTATTAGGCAATGGTTGTGTTACAATGAAAGTATAAAGTATCGGGAATTCAGTTAGGAATGTCAGAAAGTGGGCGACTGCATGGAGGTGACATCAGTTCAACCTCTGGTCTTGGGGAAAATGTCTTTTTCACTTTCATAGTGTCTGAGCCAGGAGGGCATTGTTTCCACCTGCTCCTCAATAGAAAGGATCGTAGACACTGTAATTCCCAAGAGATTCTTCTTCAACAGAAAATTCTTAATACCGTTATCTTCACTCTACACGTGCATCCTTCAATTTATAAAGTCAAATATGCCACCTGCCATCACTGTAGAAATATAATTGTTTGGACATTTTAATATGTGAGGTTACAAAGGACTGAATGCTTTCCTAAGATAGGAATTTTGAATAAAACCTATTAATATAACTTTATAGAGACTTGAATGAGCAGGGATGACAAAATAGTCTGGGAAATGGAAGGGTCTATTGTGGGAAACTTGAGCTTCTTTCTTCTATATTGCTCAGTCATATAATACTACGAACAGAGGGAAAGGTTTCCATTGTTGGACCTTCAATATTCATTTGTTGGACCTTACCTAATGTCATAAATACAAAAGACTTCACGGTAGATTCACAGGTACGAATCTATGTATAAGTACATAACCATGTATGTGAGTGTGCCCCAAAGGGACTGTGCATTTCCCACTAACTCCTTTTTTTTTAATTAATTTTTTGGGAGTATAGTTGTTTTACAATGTTGTGTTAGTTTCTGCTGTACAGTAAAGTGAATCAGTTATACGTATACATGTACCCCTTCTTTTTTAGAATTCTTTCCCATTTAGGTCACCACAGAGCATTGAGTAGAGTTCCCTGTGCTATACAGAAGGTTCTCATTAGTTATCCATTTTATACACAGTATCAATAGTGTATATATGTCAATCCCAATCTCCCAGTTCATCCCACCAACCCTTCCCCCCTTGGTAATCGTAAGTTTGCTCTCTACACCTGTGACTCTATTACTGCTTTGCAAATAAGCTCATCTGTACCATTTTTCTAGATTCCACATATAAACAATATTATACGATATTTGTTTTTCTCTTTCTGACTTACTTCACTCTGTATGACATTCTCTAGGTCTATCCACGTCTCCCCACTAACACTTTTTTTTTTAAGTTCTTAATTTTATTTATTTATTTATTATTTATTTTTGGCTGCTTTGGGTCTTCGTTGCTGTGTGTGGGCTTTCTCTAGTTGCGGCGAGCGGGGGCTACTCTTCATTGCGGTGTGCAGGGTTCTCATTGCGGTGGCCTCTTGTTGCAGAGCACAGGCTCTAGGCTCACGGGCCTCAGTAGTTGTGGCACGTGGGCTCAGGAGTTGTGGCTCGTGGGCTCTAGAGCGCAGACTCAGTAGTTGTGGCACACGGGCTTAGTTGCTCCACAGCATGTGGGATCTTCCCAGACCAGGGCTCGAACCCATGTCCCCTGCATTGGCAGCTGGATTCTTAACCACTGCGCCACCAGGGAAATCCCTCCCCGCTAACTCTTAACAGCAGGTTTTTGCTACACATACTTATCTGGGGGCAGGGCAAGAGAGTTGCTATATTTCCTCTACGAGGTATTCGGGCTCACCCAGGTACTGTGTAGCCACATTCCAAAGGCAGGAGTATGGGATGAGACCTAACAGAAATTCTCCAAAGCATCCCTGGTCTTCACACACTGTGAAGCAACTGCCCTCTAAAGGCTGTAGGAAGAGCCTCAGTACAAAGAGAGGTCTCTCAGAAACAGAAATATAGGAGCAGGACTAGAAAACAAAGGGAAAGAAGACAAAGGGGAAACCCTTAGCAAACCGAAAAGCTGGCTGATGCTGGGCAGTAAACGAGAGACCACCCATGGAATGAAATCATGGCAGTGCTCAGCTGTAACTGATGCTGAAAAGAAAGCCTGGAGCATGCTTTCAAAATGCTTGAGGCCATTAGTAAATGAAATCCAACCAAAGCTTCAAAAAGCATAAATTTAGCTAAACGAGAGGTCATGTTGGCATGGCCCCATACTCCAAGGGCTGATAGAAAAAAAAAAAAAAAAAAAAAAGGCGTGTTTTTTCCCTGGAGTAAACGATTATGTATTTCACACTCTACTATTCTTTTATACAAAATAACTGATGTGCAAAATAAAGATCACGAGACATCCAAAGAAATAAAACTGTGCAACTGGTCCTTAAAAGAGAAAATAGTCAATGAAAACAGACACACAGATGGTCCAGATGTTAAAGTTATCAGACAGGGTATTTAAAATAGCTAAGATAGAAAAGAGAGAGAAAGAGAGGTGGGGGGAGATGATAGATGGATGCATGGATGGATAGATAGATAGACGGAACTAATGTAGAAGATAAACAAAAGAATGAAAATAGACAAACGGAAAAATAAACAAATAGGGCCTAATCAACTTTAAAAGCTTTTGCATAGCAAAGGGAACCACAAATAAAAAGAAATGACAACCTATCATTTGGGAGAAAATATTTGCAAACAATGAGACCAAGAAGGGCTTAGTTTTGAAAATATACAAACAGTTCATACAGCTCAATATCAAAAAACCCAAACAACCCAATCCAAAAATGGGCAGAAGTCCTAAATAGACATTTTTCCAAAGAAGACAGACAGATGGCCAAAAGGGTCATGAAACGAGGCTCAACATTGCTAATCATTAGAGAAATGCAAATTAAAACTACAATGAGGCACCACATCACACCAGTCAGAATGGCCATCATCAAAAAGTCTACAAACAATAAACGCTGGAGAGGGTGTGGAGAAAAGGGAACCTTCCTATACTGTTGGTGGGAATGTAAACTGGTGCAGCCACTGTGGAGAACAGTATGGAGGTTCCTCAAAAAACTAAAAATAAGGCTTCCCTGGTGGTGCAGTGGTTAAGAATCCGCCTGCCAATGCAGGGGACACGGGTTCGAGCCGTGGTCCAGGAAGAGCCCACGTGCCATGGAGCAACTAAGCCCGTGCACCACAACTACTGAGCCTGTGCTCTAGGGCCCGTGAGCCACAACTACTAAGCCCACACGCCACAACTACTGAAGCCCACACACCTAGAGCCCGTGCTCCACAACAAGAGAAGCCATCGCAATGAAAAGCCCATGCACCGCAACAAAGAGTAGCCCCTGCTTGCCGCAACTAGAGAAAGCCTGCACGCAGCAACGAAGACCCAACGCAGCCATAAATTAATTAATTAATTAAAAAACAAAACAAAACTAAAAATAGAGTTACCATATGATACAGCAATCCCACTCCTGGACATATACCTGGAAAAGATGAAAACACTTAATTTGAAAAGATATATGCACCCCTATGTTCATAGCAGCACTATTTACAACAGCCAAGACATGGAAGCAACCTAAATGTCCATTGACATATGAATGCATAAAGAAGACGTGGTGTGTGTGTGTGTGTGTGTGTGTGTGTGTGTGTGTGTGTGTGTGTGTGTGTATATAAAATGGAATACTACTCAGCCATAAAAAAGAATGAAATAATGACATTTGCAGCAACATGGATGGACCTGGAGATTACCATATTAAGTAAAATAAGTCAGACAGAGAAAGACAAGTATTATATGATATCACTTATATGTGGACTCTAAAAAAAGGATACAAATGAACTTATTTGCAAAACAGAAATAGACTCACAGACATAGAACACAAACTTATGGTTACCAAAGGGGAAGAGTGGGGAGGGATAAATTAGGAGTTTGAATTAGCAGATACACACCACTATATATAAAATAGATAAACAAGGGAATTCTCTTGTGGTCCAGTGGTTAGGACACGGTGCTTTCACTGCTGAGGGCCCAGGTTCAATCCCTAGTCAGGGAACTAAGATCCCACAACCTGCGCGGCATGGGCAAAACAAAAAAAATAAAGATAAACAATAAGGATTTACCGTATAGCACAGGGAACTATATTCAATATCTTGTAATAACCTATAATGAAAAAAGAATCTGAAAATGGATATATATATACATATAGTAAATCAACTATATTTCAATTTTTTTAAGAAGTAGGTATTTTGGTAAAGATATGGAAACTATAAAAAGGCACCAAAAAAGAAATACTGGAAATTAAAAACTATGGTATGAAAGATGACATATTCACTGGATTCACTCCACAGGAGACTGGAATAGCAAAAGAAAAAGTATATGTACCTTTGACATAGACAAGAAAAGTATCCAAACCGGTCAACAAAAATTTTAAATAAAAGAGTGGAAAACAAACCAAATAGAGCATCTGACATCTGATGGACAACATCGAATGCTATAACATATGTATAATTGGTATTTCAGAAAGAGATGAGACATGAGAAGGGGCAGAATAAATACTTGAAAGGAAAATGGCCAAAAAATTTCTAAAGTTGATAAAATATGTCACCCAAATAAGGCAAGAAGCTTGACAATCACCAAGCAGAATAAATACATAGAAAACTATACTGGCTACTGCATAGTCAGGCTGTTGAAAATCAAAGATAAACCTCAAAGCAGCCAGAGAATAAAGACACATTGTATTCAGGGAAACAATGAGAAGGATGCAATCTAACAATTCCACTTATACAAGGGAGCCTGGAAGACAAAAGAATAAAAACTATAAATTGCTGAAAGAATTGCTCTCTTACAGACTTGCAGTAAAAAAGATGTTAATGATGGAGGTTTGAAATGTAGGAAATAATGCTGTTCTAAATGGAAAAAAAGGAAAAAATGCACTCACATTTGGTAGCACAGAGCAAACAAATATTCAGTAAAAATATGGAGGATTTGAACTACATGATCAATAAAATATACCAGTTGACATTCTTGTAACAGTACATCCAGGAACTTTATTTATTTATTTTTTAAACATCTTTATTGCAGTATAATTGCTTTACAATGTTATGTCAGTTGCTGCTGTATAACAAAGTGAATCAGCTATATGTATACATATATCCCCATATCCCCTCCCTCTTGAGTCTCCCTCCCACCCTCCCTATCCCACCCCTCTAGGTGGTCACAAAGCACTGAGCTGATCTCCCTGTGCCATGTGGCTGCTTCCCACTAGCTATCTATTTTACATTTGGTAGTGTATACATGTCCATGCCACTCTCTCACTTCGTCCCAGCTTACCCTTCCCCCTCCCCACATCCTCAAGTCCGTTCTCTACATCTGTGTCTTTATTCCTGTCCTGCCCCTAGGTTCTTCAGAACGATTTTTTCTTTTTTTAGATTCCATATATATGTGTTAACATATGGTATTTGTTTTTCTCTTTCTGACTTACTTCACTCTGTATGACAGACTCTATGTCCATCCACCTCACTACAAATAACTCAATTTCGTTCCTTTTTATGGCTGAGTAATATTCCATTGTATATATGTGCCACATCTTCTTTATCCATTCATCCGTCAACAGACACTTAGGTTGCTTCCATGGCCTGGCTATTGTAAATAGAGCTGCAATGAACATTGCGGTACATGACTCTTTTTGAATTCTGGTTTTCTCAGGGTATATGCCCAGTAGTAGGATTGCTGGGTCGTATGGTAGTTCTATATTTAGTTTTTTGAGGAACCTCCATACTGTTCTCCATAGTGGCTGTATCAATTTACATTCCCACCAACAGCAAGAGAGTTCCCTTTTCTCCACACCCTCTCCAGCATTTATTGTTTGTAGATTTTTTGATGATGGCCATTCTGACCGGTGTGAGGTGATACCTCATTGTAGTTTTGATTTGTATTTCTCTAATGATTAGTGATGTTGAGCATCCTTTCATGTGTTTGTTGGCAATCTGTATATCTTCTTTGGAGAAATGTTTATTTAGGTCTTCTTCCCATTTTTTGGATTGGGTTGTTTGTGTTTTTGATATTAAGCTGCATGAGCTGCTTGTATATTTTGGAGATTAATCCTTTGTCAGTTGCTTTGTTTGGAACTATTTTCTCCCATTCTGAAGGTTGTCTTTTCGATGGTTTAGAATATATTTTGATTTTCAAGGGCACCTGGACATTTGCTAGCATGATGTGCTATGCCTTACTATAAACCTCAAAAATCATTAAAGTGTTGCAATCATATTAAGTATTTTTGCTGACTAAAAGGATATTAAATTTTGTATCAGTTGCAATTAAATATGTAGAAAATGTCCAAGGCACTTTAACAAAGCACGAGGTATGTCTGTGCATTTTGTCTCTGTGTGTGTGAGAGAGAGAGACAAAGAGAAACAGAGAAAATTCATATATTAGGAAGTTAAGACAATATTTTTTAAGACCCAGAGAATGAATACAAAATGACAAGAAAGTTAGAAAATGTAGAGGTCTGAAGATGAAAAGGCCACATATCAATATGTGTGTGATGGAGCGAAACTGTACTTGGACTTAAAGAAAAGCATAAAAAAAGCAAAGTAAGATCTGACATTAACATGCTAAAAAAGAAAAGCAAAATAAAGCCACAGTTGAAAAAATTAAATAATAGAAACAAATGTAGAAATTAATATTTTAGAAAACTGCAAAATAGAGGTATCAAGATCGTTAAATGTTTTCTTCTGAAAATTTAACACAATTGATAAATGTTTATGAAGAGTGATCAGAAAAAACACAGAAAACACAAATTACTAATGCCAGAAATGGTAAAGGGATAATAGATGTGAAAATGATGATTAGGGCACACCATGAATAACTTTATGGTAATGAATGCAAAAACTTAGATAAAAATAAACATTTCCTAAAAAAACCCCACCATTTATCAAAACTGACATAAGGAGAAATAAAATTCAAACAGATATATGATTACCAAATTAGTTTGAAACATAAAAATTTTAAAATACCATAAAAAAAACTCCCTTCAGGCCAATAGATTTACTGGTAAATTCTCTAAAATATTTAAAGGAGATATGACACTCATACCACATAAACACTTTTGAAAAAGAAAATGAACACTTTTCCTCTTGTTCTAAAAGTCAGCATTACCTTGATACCAAAACCTGATAAAATGAATAACTAGCAACAATATAGAACAGTAAGTTCATGAATCTATTGGCAAGAATGCCCAATAAAATCTTAGGCAGTTGAATCCAGCAACATATAAAAAGTTTGTTATATTATGACATTGAAAAATGAGAACAAAGGGAAGATTTACACCGTCTGACATCAAGCGATACTATAATATTAGTTTCAGTATAGTGACACTGTAACAGTGAGATAGATGGATAAGTATACCACAGGAAGAAATAGAATATTTAGAAATAGACTCAAGCATATATAAGCCATTTTCAGTAAACGATATTGGAACATCATTTAGTAAACTGAAAAAAAAGAGAACCTAGATTTCTACCTCACAACAGCTAATAATTAATTCTAGATGTGATATATACCTGAATTTAAAAGAAAGATTCTGGAAGAGAATACAGAAGAATTTCACTTTACCCATAGTGTAGCAAGATTTCTTGGACAGAACAGAAAAACAACCAACCATAAAACACCAAATGGAAAAATTATATTCGATCAAATTGATCATTTCTGCTTACCACAGAGACCACTGTGAAAGTATTTAGGCTAACCATAGACTGATAAAAATTAGACACAATATATATAAAATATTATATATATATATATAAAATATAAACTCCTACAAACACGCAATAAAGGGTAAACAATGCAATAAAATGGTTAAAGACTAAAACGTGTAATTCGCAATTCAATACATAAATATTACCAATAACCGTATGAAAATTTGCTCAACATTAAATTCAAACCATATCTACCAGAATAGTCTAAATTATAAAGAATGATGATTCCATGTATTGGTGACTACTGGGAACAACTGGAATTTTCTTGCTTTGCTGAAGGAGTACAGAATTAGACAACCTCTTTGGAAAACTAGTATTTTCTTACAAAGTTAAAAGTGTGTCAACCCTACAACTCAACAAGTCCCAGTAACATGAAGAAATATGTCCACGCAAAGATATGTGCACAGATGTTTATAGAACGTATATTTGTAACAGCCCAAACCTGGAAACAACCCAATTGTCCAACATTTGGAGAAAAGTTAAACAGCCTATTTGTCCAAGCCAGTACTAACATGCAATAAAAATGCATGATCTGTTGATACACACAACACCATGATGAATCTCAGAAATGTTATATTGAGTTTTAAAAAATGACAAAACATATAATGTTATCTAATTAATAAAAAGTATAAGAACAGGGAAAACTTTTCCAGAGCGACAGAAGCTAGGTTCTGGTGGGGAGTAAATGGAGGGGGAATGGTCCTATACGGGGACTTTCTAGAATAATAGAAATATTCTGTGCATATATCAGGTGATTATTATATAAATACATAAATTGACAAAAAGCATCCAACTGAGTACTTAAAATCAGTGCATTTTCTGGGTGTCAAAAGGCATCTCAATAAAAATGTGTTTTTGAATCCAACATTCAATACCTTTTTTTTTTTAATTTAATTTTTTTATTATTATTATTTTTTTTGGCCATGCCTTGCATCTTGTGGGATCTTAGTTCCCAGACCAAGGCTCGAAACCCGGGGCCACGGCAGTGACAGCACCGAGTCCTAACCACTGGACCACCAGGGAAGTCCCCTAGCGTGCAATACCTTTTAATAAAACCTGAAAGAAAATTACCACTCTCAAACACAAGGCAATGAAAGAAAAAAGGTTTAATACCTAGCACAAATTCTATTTAAGAACCAAAGGTAAATTGAGTGTACCTACTGTGATACATCTGCGATTTTAGAATGAGAAATGGCTTGCAAATAGGAAAAAAAAAAAAAAATCCAGTCGGAATCCTACCAATATCTTTGGGGAAGTTTCCATTCTTCATTGGTTTATATTTTTCTTCAAATGATCCATAAAACACACTCTTTTACCTATTGGCATGATCTGCTGTGTTTTAGGAGTTAAAAAAAACAATAAAGATGACTATGGTCTCTATGGGTCAACCCATAGCCAAAAGATGGATGGAATTAGTGGGAATTGGTGGGAAGGAGTTGAGCTCCAGAATTCAAATTCTATTGGATTATATCACACTTTTATTCAAGCAATGTCAGCCTCATATATTTCATTAGATTCTAATTTGATGCTAAAACAAGCCACAGGACTTAAATGGCTTCTCGTTGGATTTGTGGTGACAACTATGATATCACTAATCACTTCTGAGTAAGCTGGGTGTTTAGACCCCAGGGAGAATGGATCCCTGACCTCTTTCCACGTGCAGGCTGTAGCTGGTATAAATAACAGACCTATGTTCCTGTGGCAGACAAAAATGGAACTGCAGTCCTAGTTACAAATGTCAGAGAAAAATCTATTGAGACAAGAGGCAGGGGGCAACACAAAGATCATTAAGTTAAAAGGGTCTGTCACGCTCCTCACCCCACATGGCTTTGCTGAGAATGTGTCGCAAAGCATTTTGGTCTCATTTGGAAGCCTTGAAGATTTCAGATTTAGCATGTACTGAGAGTTTAAGGGGAAAAAAATCCACCTCCATGAATTTTCATGAAATGAGTAGGCTTAAAAAATGAACCATTACAGAATTAACCCATCATATCACAGAACCCTCCAATTTAAAATGCTCTCAGGAGACCCACAATGTTATATAATAGTTTCTAAGGAGTTGAAAGTTTCACGTTTTTCTCCCCAAATAATTACACTTATTTAAGATGTCTACAAAATGGAAAGATAGTATTTTTCTAGGCTCTCACGATGTTGTAGGTATGGACAGAAAAATGTCACCTGCCATATCAGTAAAGAAAGGATGTTGCAGCCATCAAGCCATCAGTCACTGCAGCCTCCCCCAGCTATGCACCCTGAGGGGATTCAGGATGGAGAAAAGCACGGTACTGGCCCTCAGTAGGTAAGGTGCATATCAAAGGAACGATTTCAACGAGACCAGACTCTTGCATCTTCCCATACGTAGAAAGTGCTAAATTCATTAGCTTGAGATGTCTGGTTTTTCTTTAAATAACAGTCATCTTTTAAAACTCTCAATGTACTAGGCTCTACACTGTTTCTCATCTCCCAGTCAGCTTTACACAAAGGCAGAAGTGAACTGCCTGCTGATTTTGCCCATGGTCAAAGGAATGTAAGGAAGAGAATATGACATCTTTCTTTGGTTGTGGGTTTTCTTGCATATATTCTCTATATGTCTGTCCTCACTGCTTTTCAATTAAGTACCATTATTGTGCTTGTTGCAAAAATAAAAATGCTTGCACTAAAAAAAAAAGACAAAAAAAAAAAAAAACAAAACCAAAAAAACAGTACTCTTTCAATGTTCCAAGTACCTAGTTTTTGTTGCGAAAATTCCTATATATCCTGGCTCCTCCCAGGCTTAAGTCCTCAGGATGCCCGCCTAATAAAACATAAATCTCAACTTTTAGGTTGTGCTTTTTCTTCAGTCGACATAGGTAAGATATTCAACTTAGGTTAGCAATTGAGTCATGCCATGCATTTCGATATGTATGATGCACTATATGACATTTCATTACGTCATACATTTCTAGGTGTGTTGCTACTGGTGTCCATGTAAAGAATCGGCAAATCACCTCTTCGTGTGCCAGAGCGTGTGCAGTTCTCAGTGAATTTTAAGAGAGAAAAATAGATTTTTGTAGCATCATTAAGAAAACAAACCACCAGATTTTTTTATACCAGTCTATTATATATGTCCTGTTAAGTTAGTGGATGAAGCAAATAAAGACATTTTGTACCACCGTTTGATCAGTTCTGTTCACTGAGATTTACTTTAAGAATGAGTTTTATGGGCTTCCCTGGTGGCACAGTGGCTGAGAATCTGCCTGCCAATGCAGGGGACACGGGTTCGAGCCCTGGTCTGGGAAGATCCCACATGCCGCAGAGCAACTGGGCCCGTGAGCCACAACTACTGAGCCCGCGCGTCTGGAGCCTGTGCTCCGCAACAAGAGAGGCCGCGACAGTGAGAGGCCCGCGCACCGCGATGAAGAGTGGCCCCCGCTCGCCGCAACTAGAGAAAGCCCTCGCACAGAAACGAAGACCCAACACAGCCATAAATAAATAAATAAATAAATAAATTTAAAAAAAAGAATGAGTTTTATAGTTCAAACAGTAAAATCTAAAATCTCTCTTCCATCTTTCTGCAGGAATGTGTCATTTTTAATCATTCATCAGTGAACTCTTCCACCCCGGACAGTTTTCCAAAATCTAACCATTTTGAAGGGAAACACTTCTTAAAAACTAGGTTATAATTTAATATCTTCTTTAAATACTCAGAGCCATTTAAATGAGTGTTTCCCAAATTGTACTGTTGGGCACACTAATCCCACTGGGTATTATTTGATACCTGAAATATATTGCATTACACCTATTAAAACCCTGTGGAATTGCTGCTTCCATAGATACATTTTAGCAGATGCTAACTTATTATCTTTAAAAAATAATGGAATTTCAATAAGATACAATATATGCACAATAGAATGCATACATCTTAAGTATGCAGCTTCATGAATTAGGACAAATAGATGTATCCATGGAAGCATCAACCAGAATAAAATATAAAATATTTCCATCACCCCAGGAAGGTTCTTCCTGGCCACTTCCAAAAAATTTTATATCTCAAGATAATCATGGATTAGTCTCACCTGATCTTGAACTTAGTATCAGTAGAATCACCTAGTAGGTATTCTTTTTTATCTGGCTTCTTTCATGGAACAAAATGTTTTTGATGGACACGTAGGCTTCCTTCCAGTTTAATTTCATGTATTCTTGATAACTCTGCATCACAATCATGGAGATCATTGACCATATGGTGTGCTGGTCAACTCTAAGAGGGATACATTTAATTATTGCTTTTGAACCATCATGCTAATCCAACTAACTGAAACTGAATTATCTAACTGTATCTGATTTTAATATGGTGAGAAGCTATAATACGAAACAACTCAAGGAAGTGGACACAATATCAAAATGGTCCAAAGTAAAGTGGAATCCGGTTAAAACTACTTACAATAGACATTTTATCTATTGGTTCAATACTCTTAAACAGAACTTGGTAGACAGTCTAAAATCCAACATCAGCACAGCAAAAAGACAGCCTATCACTCTGGTACCTACCAGGAACCAAAAAAAGAATCCACTGGTATCAGATTCTACCTAAGATTTCTACCTAAGAAACATCCAGCTTTCGAAAATTCTGTTTGAGCATTCAGAATTGTGCATTATTCTTATAACAACTTCATGAACACTAAGGTCATGAAAAATTCTTATGCCTGGAAATGATTTTCCTTAATGCACAGGGATTCAGGAAATGCTGGTAAGATATCACTTTCATTGTGAACTTTGCTGGTAGCTCTCCCTTTAAGTTCTTCTTTCTCTCAAATTAAGAAAGGCAGCTTGCTCCTCTGAGGATACTTTACTTTCTGAAGGAGGCATTCTTAACCACTCATCCATATATGAGTTGAAAAATCCCTGAAATTGTGTTATGTGCAAAGGCACATATGCGCATTTTTCTGGTCAAGGTCAATCACTTTGATCAGATACTCATAGGTGTTTGTGACTCAAAGGATGCTAATAATTGCTGCTTAAATAATGATATCTAACTTTGCCGATACCTTCAGAAATGTCAGAAAAAATAATTTTTATAATTCAGGGAACCATGAAGTTCTTAAACTAAAGACCAGTGATTCCTGTTTTCAAATGGCAGCAAAAATTTTTGTAAAAGCAAAGTTTTCATCTTCTGATAAATCCTTTCAAGGTTCAGACTGTTCAAAAACTAAGTAGAAAAATTAAAGAAAACAAACACGTTTGCCAATTTTTGAATCCATGCAATTGCACAACTATGGTTTCATACTTTCTAATCACAAAGAAGATGTACAAAGTGCATCCATATGTGATTTTACATCGGGACAGAGTAGAAAAGTTGTACTCATAGATGTCTTTTTAGGAAAACATAGAATAGTTTCATTAATATTATAATATCATACTTGGCAGGGGGGTATTAAAATATTTTTCAGTTTAATTTTATTTCTAAGAGCTGGTTTACTCTGTCAGTCCACTGACTTAGGATGAAGATGGTTAAATTTCAATCTGGTCTTTGCAAAAATAACAAGTGAGAACATTTGGGATTACAGATCTTATTTAAAGAACTGTATCACTTGAAGCTGAAATTAAATATGTAAATGTTAATGGTTTATTTTACACAAATCAAACTTGCATAAATAATTTTATATTAACATATGTACAAGTAATTTGCTCTTATTGACCCTGATGGGCTTATCAACTCTCATAAATGTTGAATCACTTATTGGACACACACACACACAGAGTTTTTTTTTTAATCATGAAAGCGTAAGAAGTCTTTGATTAAATTCAATCTGGGATGAAGGAAACCACAATATTAAAATTGCATTTTAAAATTTCCTGGCTAGAAAAAAAAAATAATTTGAAAACAGGGATAGCCCTGAATCCTTTGGTCACACAAGCCCCAGGGCAAAAATAATGGGTTGATTTAGCTAGAACATATGGTACTTACTTAGATGCTCCTGAAGCATTCCAAATGTTTAAGAAACTACATGCAACATGTACTTTGGAGGAGCCAAGTCTCATTTGTAACCAAAAGCAGGGAAAAAAAGGATAAGGCATCTCATTCTGGAATAACAAGCTTCTTCTGACATGACCACGCTTATGTCTGTAGCCTTACCTAGCTCCCTTCTGGAGCAGCTAACTTCTGTCTCAGCCATGCCAGTAGCCCAAGGCAGACAACTTCATTCTTGAAAAGAATGTCATAGCGATGGACTCCCTTCTCCTTGTGAATTCACTGTCATTCTTCAAAACACACTTTAGGTTTCTTACTCCATTAGCTGTGCCCTGATCCTCTCTACTTATCCCACGCCAAGCTTGGTTAGATGACATTTCTTTGTAGTCCATTAACACCCAGGTGCACCTAAATTACAGTACTCTCTATTTTGTATTTCAACTCTTTGTTGGCTCCTAACCTTTACATCGTATATGGCTTGAAGGCTGTCCCTGTGTTTTTCATCCTTACATACATGGTGCTCAACACAATGTCTGGCCATATACTGTTTCCCACCATGAGTTTAAAAAAATGAACAATAACTTCATTGATATCTTCCTTTTATAGTTTAAGAACATTGAGGATACTTAATTTCTTGGGAATTTATTTTGTTTTTGGAAAAGCTGTTTCAGTTAATCAAATACATATTTATTGACTGTGAGAATTTTACCTGCATTAATAATCCTTGAAATAAAATGACCCCAAGCTGAATGTGTTTTTTTTTTTGAAATATTGATAATTTGAGTTGCAACAATATCTGAATTATAAATTAGATGCTTTCTTTAAAATATATTAAGAAATTGAATTGTTTTAAGGAAAGACCTAATTGTGGACAATTTTTTTTAACTTTTCCTTCCTTTCTTTGCTCCTGCCCCACTCACTCTGTCTTGCGGTTTCTTATTTTCAAGTGAATTTATCCCATTGTCTTATTTTCCATTTCATAGATTTGCATCCTCTATCAGGTTCTTGATACTTGAATTTTCAATTATTGCATAAATGCTTTCACTTATCTCTCTGCATTTTGTCTCACTTTCCTTTAGTTCATCTCACAGTATGTATTCCTTTCTACACGACACTCCAATGTTTAAGAACTTCAATTAGTCCTCGTTATAAAATTCCTTCCATTCAAGACTCCCAGCAATCTGGGCTCCAGGAACTTGTCTCAACTTACAACCCAGATTACATGTAACTCCATTAATGGAACTTGTACAGACTGCAGTGCCTTTGGCTGAAACAAAAATTACCAGTTCAAACTGGCTTTGAGTATTAGAACTACGGATTATCTCACAAAGTATTACATGCCAAATCAGGGGAGCTCCCGAGTGACAAATCCAGAGACCCAACACTATTTGCAAAGATTCACACTCTTTCCATCTTTCCATTCTCTCAGCTTGATTCTCAAGCTAGTCTCTTTCTTTTCTCAAGATGATGGTCCGAATCTTACACATCATACCACATATCATAGAAGAATACAACACATACACAGTACACACAATAATGTCCGGTGGCAGAAGAGAGGCTATTTCCTCATACTTTTCCACAAAAGCCCCAATACAAGTTATTCAAACTTTCCACTGGTTTCACTCCCTAACTCATTTCAAGAAAGAGTAATGAGATCTCTGAAAATGGCTCACACCAAGAATAATGATCCTTGGATCCAAGGATAGGGTCATGAATTTTTGAGACACTTTAGGGTTGGGCTCATAGTTGAGAAATACCAGAATTATGAAAAATATCTTTCACCTGCCTGTTCAGAGTCATTGCCTATTCTTGCCTCTCCCTTGAGGCTAAACTGTATGGATAAAATCACTGGGCTCCTGTGAAAGCTAGAAGACAGGTTGGTAATTCCAATGGGATTCTTGATTCTGAATCAGTCAAGTGGCCTTAGCATGGTTTTTCAGAAGGTCACATCACAGCTTGACCCACCCAATGAATAACTTCTCTCTTTCTTTAACTCCTTGGGCCGAGAGATGCTGACAGCCCCACTACTGCTGGCCCTGGGTTCCTGCACTAATTTCTATATCTCTGAATATAATTCAGTTTAATGACCCAGTTACTTGCTATTTAAATGAATCTTCTGAGCTGCTTATATCACCACCTATAACTTAGATATGGCATTTGGCTAGGTGTTACAAAAAGAAATATTGCTGTACATTTATAAGGAAAATGTTAAAAAGAATTAAGAGATTCTAACATTCAATATAAAACACCCATTAGAACACAAAATTTAGAGCAAATGTAACTAGAAATAAATAAAGGGTAATAATTATGCTAGGGTAAATTTCCAGTCAAATAAGTCAAGTTGTAATGCTACAGTTAGGAAATTAAAAATGCAGACAACCCTATTTGGTGAGTAAATTAAGATTAACTTTAGGGATTACTATACTTTAAAAAGACACCAAGTGTATACACTGTATACTTAAAACCCATACAACGAAATCTGAATACTATTGTCAAGGGAAAACTTATATAATGTAACCAAACAATTGATTTCAAGGCTTAAACTAGTGTAAACTAACATGTTCATATAGCCAAAACTTGACTAGTTTTTTGATCAAAAAGATCTAAGAGCACTGATAGAATATAAATACTGGCTAAGGGGGTTAGTGGTAAGTGATTTGGGAGGGTTTGAGAGAAAAATCACTTTTTAAGGGCAAAGGCATGAGGAATGATTTCGAGGATATGTCTTGTTCTTTTCTCTATTTTTACAATATTTTAGAGACTAGCTTAATGGTTGTACTTGACTTGATTGGACCCAGCTGTGGTTATACATATGGACAAATAGTAGAAAACAGCTGGAATTTATGTAATGTGATAAATCTGAACTATTTCCAGGGCCATTAAATGCTGTGTTAATCAGATGAATGTGAAATGGGTCTTTGAGACATTGTGTTGTGTTTAGGTAAAACTTAAGTCTTCCTCTCCTCAATGTAACTTCTGAAATTCTGGGTTCAAAAAAAAATCACTCTGTCCAATAAATTAATTTATTAATTTCTCAAGCCTTTGTCCCTCAGAGCAAAATTCTCTTAGACCAAATATTACCACCACCGTTTTGGACTACAGCATTTGACAAGCACTGGTCAAAGTAAAACACTGGAACTGCGTTTTATCTGGATAGCAATTGGCAATCTTTTTTCTTCTTTTTTAATAGTGAGATAGTAAATACTTTTGGATTTACGTGCAAACTACTCAACTTTGCCATCTTTGTGAGAAGGTGGCCATAAATAATATGTAAACAGATGGGTATAGCTGAGTTCTGATAAAACTTTATTTATATAAATAGTTGGTAGATTGGATTTGGCCCATGGGTCTTAGTTTGCATACATCCCCCCCCCAACTAAAAAAGATGTAAAAAATTACAATCTCAACATCATTTTGTTTTTATAAGTTCTGAAGGTGGAACAGGGATTGCTTTGTTGATAAAAAGGGTTGGAACGCCCGTCCTATTGACTAGAAACATGAGTGCAAAGTATTTCAAAGGAAGCTTTAATATTTTCATCAACGTCCAGAGAGTCTATGCTGACTCTTCCTATTTTCTAAAAAAAAAACCGTTCAATTATCACTAAATTGCATTCTAAAATCATCAGGGGTTAAGACTTACTTGGAATTCCATTTGAAGACGTTCCAGTGATGAGTTTCAAGGATGCATAACAAAGTTAACGTTATTTTACATACCAGAGAATGTTTTTTCTTTTTCTTTCTGGAACCATCCCCCCACCCTTTGGGATTCTACTGGCTTTTATCTAGTTACAATATTTAATTAGGAATCTTTTCCCCCTTCTCACCAAGGATGAGAGCAAATGACCCGGCTGGGTCAAGAGACTGACGCCTAGCATGTTTCATCCATTAAATAGGTGATTGATTAGGCACGCCTGAGCACAGACTGACTTAATTCCACCAACCAGAGAGGAGCAAACTCAGAAACACTTGTGACAACACCACTAATCATTAGAGAAACACAAATCAATGAGGTATCACCTCACACCAGTCAGAATGGCCATCATCAAAAAAATCTACAAACAATAAATGCTGGAGAGGGTGTGGAGAAAAGGGAACCCTCTTGCACTGTTGGAGGGAATGTAAACTGATACAGTCACTATGGAGAACAGTATGGAGGTTCCTGAAAAAACTAAAAAGAGAACTACCATACAACCCAGCAATCCCACTACTGGGCATATACCCTGAGAAAACCATAATTCAAAAAGAGTCATGTACCACAATGTTCATTGCAGCACTATTTACAATAGCCAGGACATGGAAGCAACCTAAGTGTCCATCGACAGATGAATGGATAAAGAAGACGTGGCAAATATATATAATGGAATATTACTCAGCCATAAAAAGAAATGAAATTGAGTTATTTGTAGTGAGGTGGATGGAGTTAGAGTCTGTCATACAGAGTGAAGTAAGTCAGAAAGAGAAAAACAAATGCCGTATGCTAACACATATATATGGAATCTAAAAAAAAAAAAAAAAGTTCTGAGGAACCTAGGGGCAGGACAGGAATAAAGACGCAGACGTAGAGAATGGACTTGAGGACACGGGGAGGGGGAAGGGTAAGCTGGGACGAAGTGAGAGAGTGGCATGGACGTATGTACACTACCAAATGTAAAATAGATAGCTAGTGGGAAGCAGCCGCATAGCACAGGGAGATCAGCTCAGTGCTTTGTGTTCACCTAGAGGGGTGGGATAGGGAGGGTGGGAGGGAGACGCAAGAAGGAGGGGATATGGGAATATGTGTATACGTATAGCTGATTCACTTTGTTATACAGCAGAAACTAACAACCTTGTAAAGCAATTATACTCCAATAAAGATGTTTAAAAAAAAAGAAAAAAAGAAAAGTGTGAGCTGCAGGTCAAGCAGTTCAGGGCTCCCCTGAATGCCTTCTACAGGAGATAAATTGGCATTGCCTGTGGAAAAAAGGGCTGTTACTAGGGTAGAGACACAGGGTAGATGAGTGCAACTTCCATTGAAGTTCAAGAGTTCGATTTTATATGAATTTGAGGTAACATCAAAGCATTCACATGGCAATGTATTTTAGGCAGTAGAATGGGCACAGGACTGAAATTCGAGAGGATGCTGAACATTTCAGATGGAATCTTAGGTACCTGCTGTTTTGTAAAGTGAGTTGAGCTGTGTTGACTCATGTTGGAGACATTCCTGGGGATGTTATTTCATCTGAGGTAGTGAATGCCTGTGATAGATGTCAAAACCAAGGCCAAAACCAAGGATACCCCACAGTCGGGGCCTTTTCTTGCATAATAAAACTATTAAAATTATAGAGAACTACTCTTTCTATTTTTCCATGAAAACTTATGGATGCAACACATAATTTGAAGGACGAATGAAAACTCTCATCTAATTTTGAGATGTCCTCATTCCTTTGTTTTAAAAAAATAATCTTGATTCAGGCTTGTATGTTAGTCCAGGTACGTGAAGAAGCAGACAGGACAGAGTTCAATGTGCAAAAGATTTATTAGAGGGATGCTTCTGAGAGAACACAGGGAGGGAGTCAGGAGGAACTGGGGGAACCATTTCTCTACTTGAGAACCTAAGAGACTATTAGCCTAGAGCTGCAGTAAAATATTTATAATTGTAACTAGAGATGATCATACCAAGTGAAGTAAGTCAAAAAGAGAAAGACAAATACCATATGATATCACATATATGGAGTCTAAAATATGAAACAAATGAACTTATCTACGAAACAGAAACAGACTCACAGACATAGAGAACAGACTTGTGGTTGCCAAGGGGGAGGGGGAAGGGGAGGGATAGACTGGGAGTTTGGGGTTAGTAGATGTAAACTATTACATATAGGATGGATAAACAACAAGGTCCTACTGTACAGCACAGGGAGCTATATTCAATATCCTGTGATAAACCATAATGGAAAAGAATATAAAAATGTATATATGCATATAACTGAGTCACTTTGCTGTACAGCAGAGATTAACACAACGTTGTAAATCAAGTATACTTCAATAAAAATATTTATATTGATATACAAATCTGTGAGGTGAATAGGTTTAAATGACCCCCACTATCTTAGTTCATTCAGGATGCTATAACAGAATACCTTAGACTGAGTAGCTTATAAGCAACAGAAATTTATTTCTTACAGTTCTGGGGACTGAAAGTCCAAGACCAAGGCCCCAACAGATTTTGTGTCTGATGAGGCCCCTCTCCCTGTTTCATGGATACCATCTTCTCGCCGTGTCCTCACGTGGTAGAAGGTATGAGGGGGCTCTCTGGGATGTCTTTTACAAGGGCACTAATCCCATCATGAGGGTGCCACCTTCATGACCTCATCACCTTCCAAAGGACCTACGTCCTTTGCCATTCATTCTATGGCATCCAAGGAGCAGCCTCATTGATAGTGTTGTAATAATTTCATTATATATCAACACTGTATATAATATCCCCTTTGGCAAGAAGGGGTGACATCCTTATAACCTAAATCATTAATATGTCCAAAGAAATTGCTTCTTTCTCTGGCAATGATTTCCTTCCTCAGACTTTGAGCTGTTCATTTGATGCCTGTTGTATTTTTCAGCATGAATATCTGATAGGACAGCAACATTCTAAGTCACTGAGGCTTTTTCATGCTTGGATCAACACTGGCTATTTCTCTGTCTAGATAAAGAGAAATATTTATTTATTTATTTATGGCCACGTTGGGTCTTCGTTGCTGCGCGTGGGCTTTCCCTAGTTGCAGCGAGAGGGGGCTACTCTTCATTGAGGTGTGTGGGCCCCTCACTGCGGTGGCCTCTCCTGTTGCGGAGCATGGGCTCTAAGCGTGCAGGCTTCAGTAGTTGTGGCTCGCAGGCTCAGCAGTTGTGGCTCATGGGCTCCAGAGCGCAGGCTCTGCAGTTGTGGCGCATGGGCATAGTTGCTCTGTGGCATGTGGGATCTTCCCGGACCAGGGCCCAAACCCGTGTCCCCTGCATTGGCAGGCGGATTGCCAACCAGTGTACCACCAGGGAAGCATCAAGAAACTTTTTTGATTTGTCATTTAATCTTCTGAAATTTATAAGCTTGAACTGAAATTGGCATAATTCATAGTTATCTTCTAACTGTGGATTTTGTGGTATGTACCATTTCTGGTTACTCCTGTATCTTATGAATATAATTCTGAAATTAAAAAAAAATATGCCATAATTTAAGATTAGTTGTTTGTATAATAAAGACAATATTAAGGTCGTATTAGGTATTAAGAGGGTATTAAGTAAATCAACAGATCTGAACAGATCTGTTCCCAACTCAGCCTTTGCATATATATATAGACTCTTAGTTTGCTGTTTCATCACTGGGAAGAAAAGGAGGTTTAAGTCACTCTAAATTCTGGTATTCGAATGAATATTCAACACAGATGTGAATGCAGTATTTTCCATAGGACTCAAAATATACTCATTAAGGTCATCCACCCTGAAGCCTGAAACAATAACTAAGTAATAAGGAAATGAATTACCACTGTAAAAAGAGCAACAATTTTGAGGTGCCGTAGATGTGAATATCAATCTCAAAATGGTCCTATAACTTTAGGACATAGATCATCTCTCTGAATATTTATGATCTCAGAAGTATGAAAAAGTTAATAATCCCAATATGATAAGATAGTGAGGACTAGATATAAAATAGAAGGAAAGTTGCAGGCATGTAATCGATGGCTGTTAAGATGCTTTTCTTGTTTTTATGGAGAAGATGAAATCATGACCTCATCATGACTCTGGTTTACTTGAGTGGAATTGTGGACTTCAAAGGAAAATACAGCATTATCATAAACATCTTTTCAACATGTGAAGGAATTGAATGGTTTTGGAGGACACGCACAGCATCAATGATTCCTTGAGGCTGTTCCTTAGAAATATAAATGAAAACCAATTTGTTCATTGAAAACCATGGACAGATACTGATAATAATTACTGTATTTCCTCAACAAGTTGAAGAAAGAATGTGATATTTCCCAGACTGTTAAGTCATTACACTTGGACTTTGTACATGTTAGATTATATCATTATACAATCATAAAGCCTTCATCCAGAAGTAACAACAGTGGAAAATACATCTTCTTACTTTTATTTTTCCTTGCAGATGCTTCTGGTTAGCCCAATAGATGAAGAAGAGTCTAGCATGGCCCAGGCTGGGTAAGGCACTGGGACAAGACATGGTACACGAGGCACCTGAACTCTTAGAGAACCAGATAGAATATTTAGAGCTGATTTGCAAGTCAGTGGTAACCTCTCTGATAACCCAATAGACTTCCTTTACATTTCATTATATAAATATGAAAATAATCTATAGAAAAACAACACCACCCTTCAGTTTTCTGTGGACAAACCTCAGCTCATGTGCATCTGCACAACCATAGAACCCTTTTGATGCTAATGAAGAACATAGAAGATGACATATATTATCCCCAGCTGATATGCACTCTTCATTATAAGATTTGGTAGAAATGTAACCTTCTAAATAGAAATTTTAAAACTTTGACATTTCAGTAGACTGCAACAAACTATATACATGGTCAAGATGGAATGATGTTCATATTCATTATGTAGGAATATAGAAGTGGCACTGAGATAGTTGCATGGCTATAACTGACATGAAATTTACATTAATTAACAGAGTGAATAATCACTTTAATAAAATGCATAAGAAAAGTGTGCCACAGCATAGTGACAGGACACGGATTTTAGAGAAAGTGTCACTCTAATACTTGTTTTTAACTTGAATTATCTCAGAACTGGGATGTCTGGTTATAGTCTTACAAAGGACTGAAACGTCACTGAAAATTTTACATGAAGACGGATAAACAATGTTTCTTTCAAGAACTGATAGTGGTTAAGTAGACTTTCTCATTTTCTTGCAGTGATTTGTAAATGTTTTTCTATCTTCATTACCACAGGTATTCTCTTCTACATTTTTAGTAACTGTTAAAAATGGGAGGGCTTTGGGACTTCCCTGGTGGTCCAGTGGTTAAGACTCTGTGCTTCCACTGCAGGGGGTGCAGGTTCCATCCCTGGTCAGGAAACTAAGATCCCACATGCTGCATGCCGCACGGCGCAACCAAAAAAAGAAAAAGAAAAATGGGAGGGCTTTGTTTGTATTGGTATTATTAATAGTAAATTTCACAAAGTGTTAAATATTTTGAAACAATCACAAAGATTTTTATCTGGAGAGGGTGAAGGGCAGAATCGATCAGTTACTATCTTTCATAGCATTTTACATAGAGGTATGGTTAACAGTCTTCCGATTCTGAATTATACATGTGTGGTTTGGACTCCATCATTTTCATATGCCCTTTGGTTGTCTTCTTGGCTTCTGGAGCTACTCCCATAGTAGATACCAGGCTAAGAAGCAGATATAAACTGGGAGCATCTTTCATCTCTTGTTCAATTACAAACCTCAGCCAGATAGTATCGAGCTGGCGGGTCGGGGAAGTTCCCCGTGGGAGACTCATTCTAAAAGAGTCCCTGATGGAAGCAGAGGCACTGATGTAGAAAACAATCTTATGGTTACCAGGACATAAGGGCGGGGGGAGGGATAAATTGGGAGATTGGGATTGACATATACATGCTATTATATATATAAAATAGATAACTAATAATAACCTGCTGTATGGCACAGGGAACTCTACTCAATAGTCTGTAATGACCTATATGGGAAGAGAACCTTTAAAAAAAGAGTGGATCTATGTATATGTATAACTGATTCTCTTTGCTGTACACCTGAAACTAACACTACATTGTAAATCAACTATACTCCAATAAAAACTAAAAAAAAAAAAAAGAAAAAAAAAAAGAGTCCCTGATGATCCCCAAGTATTGGTGTTCACATCTTTGTGAACATTAAGTGTTGGCTGTGCCATTGATTTCCCAGTAACAGGATGTCACTTCTGGGATTAATTCATAAAAGATCTGACTTCTATCTTGTGTGACTCTATCACCTTCTTGACTTATAGGCATTGATGAAATATGCAGCTATGTTTGAGGAGGTCCAAGTGACAAGGAAATTAGGGTGGCCTCTGGCCAATTGTTATGGACTGAATGTTTGTGTCCTCTCCAAAATGCATACATTGAAGCCGTAAGCCCCAATGTGATGGTATTTGAGGTGGAGCCTTTGGGAAATAATTAGGTCTAAACCTAATACGAGGTTGAGGCCACCATGATGGGTTACTATCCTTATAAGAAGAGAGACCCAAAGCACTCTCTCTCTCTCCCCGCCACCCCCTCTCCCAATGCACACAAAGAAGAGATCATGAGAGCACACAGGGAGATTGTAACCAGCTGCATGTCAAGATTAGAGGACAAAGAATGAAACCTTACCTTGATGACACCTTGACCTTGGGCTTCCCAGTCTCCAGAACAGTGAGAAATAAGTGTCTATTGTTTAAGCCCCTCAAGTCTATGGTATTTTGTTAAGGTAGCCCGAGTAGTCTATGACACCAGTTGAGACCCTCCATCCAACAGCTCATGAGCAACTGAATTCTGCCCACAGCTTGACTGAGCTTGACAATGGACCCTTCCCCAGTCAAGCCTTCAGAGGAGACCTCAGTCATGGCCACCACTCTGATGGCAGTCTCGTGAGGGACCCTAAGACAGATGACCCAACTAAGCCATCCCTGGACTCCTAACTCACAGAAACTGTGGGATAATACGTGTGCTGTCTTATGTCACACATATGGTGTAATTTGTGATACAGCAAGAGATAACAACTCACAAGGGTGCACGAGAGCAGGGAGAATCATGGGTTTCAGGTAGAAGGATGATAGAGGCAGGTGTTTTGGAAAAATAAAGTCTATCAGGTAACTATCCAAGGTGGTAAATCATAACTGGGGAATGGGTTCCAAGAATCAAAAACATGTCTCATCATTGGCTCCAACATCTGAGTCTCGACCATTTTCTATTGCATTTCTCTCTTACTTGGTTCATTAGCCACAATCCTGACACAAGCAAACCCCCAAATTCAAAGTATCTTGTTTGCCAGTGCAGTCTTGCTGAATCCCTGTAGTCACTTGGGTCATTCCCTTGAACCTTTTGTTCTGGAGCTCCTTTCCAAGTTGGGGGAGAAATCAAGATAGTTTTGGCACTGGAAAAAAAAAATTGGGTCCCCACCCCTGGGTTTGGAAGATAGGTCACATCAAGGAAGCAGCTAGAGCGGGCTAGGTTGCCGTAACTGCTACTATTGCTGGGAAAGAACTTCTCTAGAGTGCAAATCAATCAATCACAATCTTCATCTGATAAAATTATTGTTAATTAGATCTTTTCAATCAACAAGAGGCGTCATTCATTTGCGAGGCTATGAATACATTCTGGAACTAACTTATGCAAATAGTGATTTTGTTCCTTTAATAAGACGTACTCTGGTCGGGGATAGCACTAAATAAAATATTAGATATCTTCCTTCCTTCCTTTGATGTTGTAAGTCTCTTGTTCATTATTGCAATAACAAGCTCAAAGCACTCACTACATGAAAATCATATAGAACTGAATTACGACAAGCAGGTGTAACTCGGTTTAGCCCATTAAATAGCAAGGGAGACTCTGTTCTCATTTATATTTCAGTGGCATCTATCTGTGGAGACCACAAATGTCATCGCTGGCATTTAGCATGAGGATAAGAAGAGATATTAAGGGTGTAGAAGAGAGCAGTTTCTTTCAGCTATGGCAAAAGGCAGAATGAGGAAGGTTGGTCTTACATTTCAACACAAATTAGTTAAGCTGGATTTCATTGAAAATTTAGTATTCGGAAGGGTGGCCAAGTTCTAGGAATCTTCATATGGCAGAAACAACTGTAACTCTTTCCTTTCCAATTCTACACCAATAAAAACAATGAAAGAGGCATCATTCATGACTCATTAATATAAATAGATGGTGAGCGATAAGTTAAATTCTCTAGCACAGGGTTCCAGATTGCAGAGTATAAACCTAGTATAGCAGAAAGAATAGTCAGCTTACACTGCGAACAGTTAGTTGAGTGAAATCGCTAAATGGGTCAAGTCGATACACGTGATAGAAAGATGATGGGAAGTTAGAAAATAATGGGAGAAATTAATTCATAGGAGAATTTCTTCCTGGTAATTCCGCAACTTAGCAGAGGGCTAATAAGGAGGCAGTTTCTCATAAAAGGATGATTTGTTAATGACGTAAGGTCAGACTTACGGGTCTTGTCAATCAGTGCAGGGGGTTGGGGAAATGGTTTCTTTGGGGCTACACCCTAGTAGCAAACAATGAGATCAAAAATACTGTTCTACAAACGTATGGACACCAAGGGGGGAAAGCGGCGGGGGGGCGGGGATGGTGGTGTGATGAATTGGGAGATCGGGATTGACATGGATACACTGAAGTGTATAAAATGGATGACTAATAAGAACCTGCTGTATAAAAAAGTTAATTAAATAAAATTAAAAAATTTTAAAAAAATACTGTTCTAAAGAGTTACTAAGTTAAAGGAATCAGCCCATGGCCGTGATAATAGAATAAAAGCATTTTAGAATACATTATTTTCTTGCGAGCATGCATTATTCTATGGTAAAATCACAGCTTGCACTGTTGGTTTCTCTCCAAGCCAAAACTACATCAAAATATGGCATGTATTAATAACTCTGCTTTCCATTCCACCCATGATCCAAAAGTCAGGCCAGTGTACAACTTAAAAAAAAAACAAACATATTTGATTTACAAATGAACATAGTAATCAGGATTGGGGATGGATATCCAGCTATATTTTACGAACATCTTTCAGGTGTTCATATTTTATCACCATGCTCATTGCTTTATCTTTATTCCATCCACTCCAATCAGCTTGTTCTCCCACCAAAACTACCTTTAAAGTAGTTAAAGGTACCTTTAAAGTAGTTAAAGGCTTTAAACTTTGAAGGTAGATTCATTCAGCAATCAAAAGACAAATAACCCAATTTTTAAAGAAAATAAAGGGATCAAATAGATTTTTCTCTAAAGGAAAGATAAAAATGGCTACTAAACATATAACAAGATGCTCAACGTCATTAGGAAAATGCAAATCAAAATTTCAATGAGATATCACTTAAAACCCACAGTGGCTAAAATTTATTTTTTTTTAAAAAGATAACGTGTTGAGAGGATGTAGAGAAATCAGAACCCTGATAACAGTGCTGGTGGGAATGTAAAATGGGGTAGCTGCTACAGAAAGCAATTTGGCAGTTCCTCAGGACGTTAAATCCTCCTCCTCCCCCTCCTAACTGAACATTGTGCTGCTTTAGAAATGACTTCTAGATGGCCAAAAAGCACATGAAAAGATGCTCAACATCACTAACTATTAGAGAAATGCAAATCAAAACTACAGTGAGGTATCACCTCATACCGGTCAGAATGGCTGTCATCAAAAAGTCTACAAACAATAAATGCTGGAGAGGGTGTGGAGAAAAGGGAACCCTCCTGCACAGGTGGTGGGAGTGTAAATTGATACAGCCACTATGGAGAACAGTATGGAGGTTCCTTAAAAAACTAAAAATAGAATTACATATGACCCAGCAATCCCACTTCTGGGCGTATATCCAGACAAAACTATAATCCGAAAAGATACATGCACCCCTATGTTCGTGGCAGCACTATTTACAATAGCCAAGACCTGGAAACAACCTAAATGCCCATCAACAGATGAATGGATAAAGAAGATGTGGTACATATATACAATGGAATATACTCAGCCATAAAAAGAATGAAATAACGCCATTTGTAGCAACATGGATGGACCTAGAGACTGTCATACTGAGTGAACTAAGTCAGACAGAGAAAGACAAATACCATATGATATCACTTATATGTGCATCTAAAAAATGATACAAATGAACTTATTTACAAAACAGTAACAGACTCATGGATATAGAAAACAAACTTACGGTTACAAAAGGGGAGGGGGGAGAGATAAATTAGGAGTTTGGGATTAATATATACACACTACTATATATAAAAGAGATAACCAACAAAGACCTACTGTATAGCACAGGGAACTCTACTCAACACTCTATAATAACCTATCTGGGAAAAGAATCTGAAAAAGAATAGATACATGTATATGTATAACTGAATCACTTTGCTGTACACCTGCAACTAATACAACATTGTAAGTCAACTATACTCCAATGTAAATAAAATAAAAATTAAATTAAAAAAATTTAATAAAAAAGAAATGACTTCTAGGCACCTCTGTCTTGGGTATAAGCATCCATTCCCAGATTAGATAACATATACTGTTGACATTTGCCAATTTCACCTCTTCCCTGAGCTCTGGTGTCAAATCCTTGATGTAGGCCCTCAAATATCTCATGGGTTCTCGTATTTTTCATGTCCAGAAAAGGCATTTTGATTTCTTCCCTGGAGTTCTTTCCTCCCTTCCTAATGACAAGAAGTCACACTCAGTTTTTTTTTTCCAACGAGTAGACTTTTGGCTTCTTCCATATCTGCCCTTGCTTATCCAAGGGCAAGCCCATGGGCTCCAATGTCCACAACAAACACAGAAGCCATCATTTCTCTTCTGTATTATTTCCTGTAAGCCACCTCTTTTCCCCCTCCCCTCCTTGGCTTGAAATGGATCTCACAACCCGCCTTGCCCTCCCCACTCCGCTTCTGCCCTCTGCCAAGTTTCATGGAGTTCTGTTGATGTGAGCCTCATGTCACTGTTCTGCTAAAACCAGTCATTTCCCTGTGAATTGCCAGCAATCTACCCATCTCTCACCAGAACCACAAGGTCATAGATTTCACTCCTGCTCACATTTACAGCCTCACCTTTTAACCCACCTACTCCGTCTGCATTCCAGCCCTCCAAATCTTCCTTCAGTCCTTATAAAGGTCCTGACCTGTCAATCTATCCCCTTCTGTCTACACCTTTCCTCCCTCCTATCCCTAAACATTTGCACGATGGAGTCTTTCTCATCCTGCAGGATTCAGCTCTGATCAGACTGTCTCTGTTTCCCAGGCAGCTCCTGTCCGAGGATGCACCCCACACACCTCTTTTATTCCATCATCAGGTCCTGTATGTACAATTCAAAACACAGTTTGAAACCCAATCCAGAAATGGGCAGAAGACCTAAATAGACATTTCTCCAAGGAAGATATACAGATTGCCAACAGACACATGAAAGAATGCTCAACATCACTCATCATTAGAGAAATGCAAAACAAAACTACAATGAGATATCATCTCACACCGGTCAGAATGGCCATCATCAAAAAATCTACAAACAATAAATGCTGGAGAGGGTGTGGAGAAAAGGGAACCCTCTTGCACTGTTGGAGGGAACGTAAATTGATACAGTCACTATGGAGAACAGTATGGAGGTTCCTTAAAAGAATAAAAATAGAACTACCATACGACCCAGCAATCCCACTACTGGGCATATACCCTGAGAAAACCATAATTCAAAAAGAGTCATGTACCAAAATGTTCATTGCAGCTCTATTTACAATAGCCAGGACATGGAAGCAATCTAAGTGTCCATCAACAGATGAATGCATAAAGAAGATGTGGCAAATATATATAATGGAATATTACTCAGCCATAAAAAGAAACGAAATTGAGTCATTTGTAGGGAGGCAGATGGACCTAGAGTCTGTCATACAGAGTGAAGTAAATCAGAAAGAGAAAAACAAATACTGTATGCTAACACATATATATGAAATCTAAAAAAAAAAAAAAAAGTTCTGAAGAACCTGGGGGCAGGACAGGAATAAAAATGCAGATGTAGAGAATGGACTTGAGGACACGGGGAGGGGGAAGGGTAAGCTGGGACGAAGTGAGAGAGTGGCATGGACGTATGTACACTACCAAATGTAAAATAGATAGCTAGTGGGAAGCAGCCGCGTGGCACAGAGAGATCAGCTCGGTGCTTTGTGACCACCTAGAGGGGTGGGATAGGGAGGGTGGGAGGGAGACTTAAGAGGGAGGGTATATGGGGATATATGTATATGTATAGCTGATTCACTTTGTTATACAGCAGAAACTAACACACCATTGTAAAGCAATTATACTGCAATAAAGATGTTAAAAAAAAAATAACAAAACACAGTTTGAAACTGCAGCTCTGTTTCCTGGTTCATATTATTTACCTTCTCAGCTAAACTGTAAGCTCTGCTTCTACTTGAAACTGAGTGTGTCCCAGAAGCACGCAGGAAATCACACACATAAAAATCACTCAATAAAGATCCCTGGAATAGACCAATTTTAAGAAACAGCTTTTGGACACAAATCATTTAGCACTTTGGGACATAAGTTCTCCTCACCTGTGAAAATAAGAACACATCATAAGGGATGCTGAGTGTCAATATATTCTAATACAGAACAGAATTATTTTAGTGGTGCCATGCAATAAACTTCATGATAAAATATAATTTCAAATGAAATTTCCAATGAAAAACGTTGTAGAAACTAGGCATTAGAGCTTTTACAGAATATGACCTATATGATGCAAAGCCCATACGTCCCAACTGAGGGATTTACATCACATAATTCACTTCTTTCAAGAACCATAGTTGAGAATAATATATTTGTGTATATTCCTCTGCCCATCCTTTTGAAATAATTACCATCTTTTCCTAGATCCCATTTTACAAGAACCAAATACAATAATAATTCTCCAATTTGTATCTGAAGCAGTGGAAATTTCTCCAACTGAGATGTCACAAATTCCCAATGTAATATTTTGGAGATTCTTTTTTTTTTAATTTTCAGACGATGTAGTGTGAATCCAAGGATATTAACTCAATAGATGGTCATAGACGCTTGTCAATAGCTCTAGTTCGCTGCTGATTGATAGTGAAGTCTAGGTTGGGATTTTGCTTCTGTTTCCTCTGGGAGATTGAATGAAAAAAGTGGTCATTGAGCTGGAAGGGAGTCTACAAGACCAGAAGATCTTCCTCTTTCAGATAAGTTTGACTGTCATGAGGCTACATAGGAAGGATGGTGATCAGTGCTTTAACAGAGGTTTTGGGAATACTGGTGGGGAGCCTGGTCCCCTGGGTCGCATTTCAGGTCAACAGGGCACTGCCTATGTCACAGCATTGACCGTCCTTCCCTGACTTTTTCTCAAGATTTTGCTGTCAGTCCTGACACAGAGCGGATGGCGCCACCTACTGGGCCACTCTTGTGGTTTCGTGGACCACGTTGCATTCATTTGTGTTTTTTTCTCTGTTAAAATGTATAGTTTTTCTGATGATACTGTTCCTACACATGCACTGGAAAAAGAAGGAAACCTAAAGATATTTATAATATTCCTATGATTTATATGTCATGATTTATATTACCATCCTAAAACCATAGGAGGGAAGAAATGGAGAATATACGTCAGGTATCCAAGGTTACGCAGCTAGTCAGTGTGGGAGCTGGAATGGGAATCAGTGTGGTTTGAGACCAAGTTCTCTCACCTCTCACAAAATATTGTGTCACAAGGAGAGGAGAAGGGAATGGATGAGAAAATCCTGTCTAATGTTGTTCCAGTGACACCTTTGCAAACGACCCTGGTCAGCTTCATAGAAAGAACTTTTAATGGCTTTGTAAAACATATGGATGGATAGATAGATAGATAGAAAGATAGATAGATAGATAGATAAAGATATATTGACAGATAGATAGAGATAGAGATGATAGGTAGATGATAGATCGATAGATGATTGATACAGGATTTTATTAGAGAATAAAGATAGATAAGATAGAGATGGATAGATGATAGATATTGATAGATATAGGGATAGATATAGAGATATAAAATTTAGATTTATACATATATAATATACATTTATTTATATTTATATATTTCCATACATACAAACAAAGGCTAACACATACATAGTATATATTTACCATCTACCGTATATATTTTACACACATGCACGTCCTTAGCCCTACATCATATAGTGTGTGTGTGCATGTGTGTGTGTTTGAGTACCTCCTTAAAATCTAGTAAAAATACTTTCTAAAGCCAGAGGCAGAAGTTGGCCTCCAAAAGACAAGACAGATATCAATCCAATCGGATTGAGGAAAAGTGACCTCGGTACTATCACCTTTTTACATTTGCAAGTAATGGCTTTTCTGCTGCTGGGACAATCACGTGCTTATGAGGGCTTTGCCTCATTGGGTGTCGACTTATGTCTAAGCTGGTGCTGTCTGTCTTTCACGGAGGCATATAGCGACATTATCGAGACCTCTAGTGCCCACACGATGCTCACATGAAAAGACCAAGCTCACGTCCCAACAATCTTCTTTTGTCTTAGGACTGCCGGTTTAAATGATGCTGAAATGAACGATACAGATTGTGTTAATCTAAAGATCTTTCATCAACCATTCTAAGAAAAGTAAAGATTTATGTTCAGGTACTGGACGGAGCATTTATAAGAGTAAATCTGAAAACGTAAGTAATTGGTGTGTTTCAAAAGAAAAGGTTGGATCAACTATACCCCAATAAAAGTGAAAAAAACGTTTCTATGTCCTATAGACATTTTTTCCCCACCAACAGTTGAGTGTGTATATATATATACTGCATATATGTATGTAATATATATAATATTTATTATATACTACATCTTTATATATAGGATATATTACATACGCACATAGTATATATTATATGTATTTTTGTATTAGATACATAGTATTTTTGTATTATATATATAGCCATCACAGATAATAAAATTATATATATATTTTAATAGCCAGTATAATACTAGAATATATACACCTATATATGTGCATATACACATATCTTTTATAATATCTCACAAAATATTGTCTCTTGATGAAAGAAGTGAAGGTGTGTATATAAATTATAAGTGTATCATATATATTATACTTACTACTACACATGGATATATATTAAGACTTCCTACTGATCAAGAAACTTGAGGAAAATTTTCCAATAACTTTTTGTTCCGTAAAAATCTTGGAAAATTGCCAAAATCAATGTCATCCCTTCTCTTTAACCACCCCTCACACACCAAAGAGATTATTAGGATTTAGACATCCTAACATAGTGTGTGTGTATAGATGTGTGATAACCATGGGAGGACATTTGAGTGCTTTCTTTTTACCATTCACATCTGCTTCCTTAAAGATCAGAAGCGTCATGTCTGAGACACACCCCAACTACTAAATGCATCTTTCTCTTCGTTTTCTCTCCTCCTGTAAATACCAGTTGAGTATTATTTTCAAAATATTCTCTTTTTCTTTATGCTGTGTCTGCGCCATCTCCTAAGAGATAAACAAAGCATGCGCTTTTCTTTCTCATGTATCCCCACAGGACCTAGTTGTGTCTTAGCTGTAAAGATGCCAGATGAATAAAGAGAAAACAAAACACGAATGATGCCAGGTTGTTAAGCAGAGTTCCTAGAAGTCAGCAGGATAGAGTGACATCTTTCTCCAACTATTGCCTGGGAACAAACTTGAAAGAGAATTAGATTACCCAGGACCCTTTGAGATTTGTATGCATTTATAACGAATTCTCAAATATGCCATCTTGTTTTATCTCTAACTGGACCCTGAAGCGCAAACCCTGTCCCTTTGTAGCAGATAAACACATAGAAATTAAGTAACCTGTCTAAGGTCACTTGACCTTCACTTGGCCAGTGAAGGACAAAGCTCTAGCTCCCCTGATTTTGGTCCCAGTCTCCTGGGTGCTTCTGTCTTATTTAGACGCATGCCTTGCAGGTTAACATAACAGGATTCCTTAGCAGAAAGCTCCATGCCTTTCCCTTGGGAGGTTGAATGCAGATTACTCCCATTGCTTATACAGGAAGATGGCTTCGATTTTACTCGTCAACGCATCTCCTGTGATCATTCACTGAAAATTTAAAAAAATGTATGTTCTCACATAGAGAACAGACTTGTGGTTGCCAAAGGGGAGAGGGGGAGGGAGAGGGATGGATTGGGAGTTTGGGGTTAGTAGATGCAAACTATTCCATGTAGAATGGATAAACAACAAGGTCCTGCTGTAGAGCACAGGGAACCATATTCCATATTCTGTGATAAACTATAATGGAAAAGAATATAAAACAAGAATGTCTCTATGTGTATAACTGAGTCACTTTGCTGTGCAGCAGAGGTTGGCACAATATGGTAAAACAGGTATACTTCAATTAAAAAATAAATAAAAAGGAAAAAAATATGTCCTCAAATTGCTGCCTTTATTTGCGATTCTGCAAGAACGTGCCTGGCCATTGACTTTTCTGCACACATATCTTAAGAAACACACACATATCTTAAGAAACACAGGTGAGACCACTGTTGGCATCACCATGCGTTCCAACCAAGAGGAGCGCAGCCTTTGTGTTCATCTTAGGCTGGAAAGCAGTTTCCACCAATAGCTTGATGCTCACTAAGGCGTCAATAAGAGGCTGCAGTGAAGTGCATTTTTCTCTTTCTTTTCCCCCTGGTTAGCTCATTAGAGATCATACCGTCCCCACCATCTCTGCAAAGGAGACAGGCTAGCAGCTGGCTTTAGAATGAAGAGGGGCAGCATGGAAAGAGACATTCTGCATACATTCTACAGAGAAACCTATATTATTTCAACACCTGACCCTTAGTACTATATCTTTTTGCAATAGGCTAGACACAAATACGTGGTTTTTGAAAATTAAAATCCAAGCGGGGGTCTGTTCAGGTCTCAAAGTGCATTCGATTGTCTCTTGGACACACTTCTTTTCACAGTGCTGTTGACAGCCGTCCTTTTCTATAAATTAAGGGTCCTTTCCAATCTGATTCACCTGGCTGGCAGAAGCAGCCTTGCCACCCCAAGCTGGACTTGCTATTGGAAACTGCGGGCAGGAGCCACCTTGCTTCCGTGTCATTTTGACGCACCACTGGTCTGATGGAGCAATCATTAAAATTTTAGGCTAACACAGAATAGGGTTCATGACAAATTTACAAGTATGCCTCCTGTCAAACTCCCTTCGGAGGCGATTCTGTTATGGCGGCACAAAAGAAAATAAAAAGGAAGATACTATCCAAATAGGATGTGTTGCACGACGGAAAAAAATGCTGGGAAGCACAGAGACTAGAAATATAGGTTTGGCTTTTGTGGAAGTAGAATATTCAGTGAGAGATATCCCCTTAAGAGATTCAAAAGAAAGAGTGTCACATTCGTTGAAAAGACAAAGGACCACTGTTATCCACTTATTTCTGATTTCCTCTCTTATGTGTCCATCATCGGAACTCATGATATCCTTAATAAAGTGCTTAAACATCATGCAACAGGGATAAAGTCTGTAGGTAAGGGAGGAGTTGGGAAATCTATGAACATCAAAAACAAAGAATTTTTGTCTGTATGACGATAGTGTATCTTTGATTTGTGACATTATTACAAGGAAAAGAAACCCGTCCAACTAGGTTGTCATAGATACACAAACTGCACCTGGAAGAGGACATTTCAATCAGAAATGCTCTCTTTTCAGAATCTTCTCTCTCTGCTTTGCCCCAACTTTTCCTCCCTGGGTTATCAGTTTTCTACATCTTGCATTGGCTTGATCTTGCAATGGTCCTAATGTAACATGGCTGAATCTCTTTGCCTTCCTATATTTCAAACATGCCCATTCTGTGTTCCATTTATGTTCTTCTTGTGAGGGGCTCTCCGTGATCTGGTCATCATCTTTGTGGTTAATATTAATCATTCTTATTTTGTAATGGAGACATTGAGCTTTCCTTACTGAGAAATTCACAGGCTATACCAATGAAGGGAGAGGAAATGGGGGTAAAGAAATGAAGATTTTATAAAGTCATTAAAGTGGAGAAAACAAGCACCCTGCCCCCCCCACACACACACAATGCATGATCTGCCTCTCTATTAAAGGAAATAAGAGAAGTAACTTAAAACATGCATGAAATTGAACTGCTGTCCTAAATTATATTGAATTCAAGACAGTTGATACAGCATGTAACTGTAGGGAATTCAGTAAGGGGTCCGCCCATCTAGGATGAAGAAAGGTAGCACGGCTCAAATCTTACACTGTTTATTTGCTACAGGATTACTGTGGTCTTTATATTAATCATATGGTAGATTATATAATGAAAGTCAATTTCTGGTGCTTCTTCATAGAAATATTGCATTATGTGGTTCCAACATTTCTCTCAATGTAAGTGAGCAATAAAGCATGTTATGGTAAATGAAAGAATTAAATATGTTACCCCAAATGTAAAATCGATAGCTAGCGGGAAGCAGCCGCATAGCACAGGGAGATCAGCTCAGTGCTTTGTGTCCACCTAGAGGGGTGGGATAGGGAGGGTGGGAGGGAGACGCAAGAGGGAGGGGATATGGGGATATATGTATACGTATAGCTGATTCACTTTGTTATACAGCAGCAACTAACACACCATTGTAAAGCAATTATACGCCAATAAAGATGTTAAACAAATACATAAGGTATCCCATGACTTTTTGGTATAGACAAGAATCCATCCATTTTAGGAATCTCGGCCCCCAAGGAGACACTCTTTCTACTAAATTATTTTTGCTGTAAATCTAGGAGCTCAAAGCTCCTATGAGGAGAAAGGTACATGCGACATTTGATTTTCATGCCCCACAGCTGAAGGTGACATTTCCTCCGATTTTGGACACTAAACACCCATAAAGATAGCATAATTTTGAGGTTGCACACAACTTCTTCAACATCAGAGGAGTCAGAATTGTCCATTTCTCTCATGAGCCTAATACTGGAATAATATTTCCGGGGACTATTTTGAACAATAAGTGTCACCTGCCACATTTTTTTATAAAGGGAATTTTCATGTGTTTTGCTAGCACCCGCAGATCAGCCAACGCTCACATACTTTTGCATATAATCTTTGCGGACACGATATAAATTGTTATTTTCCCTGGTCACCCTGATAATTAATTCAAAATACAGAACTTTAGCTCTCCACATTACACAATATCTTATAGAAGCCCCCAGACTGACAAAGAGACACATCCTAAAAGGTCAGTGTGTGCCTTATTTCTGCCGGTATGTAGAATACATTTAAATGTGATCGAAAAGCAATTTGGAAGAACAGGGTGAAATCTTGTTATTTGATGGGTAGCATTTAGGTCTATAATAAAAATGGGGCTCAAGGTTGTCAAAGGTGACCATAGGTCCTGCTAAATTCTTTTTCTATTAGAAACATGACAGCTCATAGAAACATGAGTTGCAGATGTCGGGTGGGAAAAACACTGCATATAGAGGAGAGATATTAAAGGTGGCATTATACTTCCTAAATGACAATATTAAACAAAAGTAGGGTTTTTGTGTGTTTGTTTGATTTTTACAGAACCTGGGATCTGGTCTCACTTGGGGTCTGCATGCTCTTCCAAAGATGTGAGGACCGAAGAAGGAGTTCTGCAGCAGAACTGTGGGATTGGAGACTGCAGCCGCATCAGATAAGGAAGGTTTCTGACACTGTGTAAGTCTGGGGAAATGGGTTCCTCCTGCAATCCCATGTGGATGGGTCCGGGCATTGGGACTCATGAGGTTATTATAACAGACACTTCACAAAGCACGTGCTGAGGCCACATGGGCAGGTGGCAGGCCCACGAACGTCTTGGGCTGTGAATAGGTTTCTCCCTGCTTTCACGTCTTTCCAAAGCTGGTTTTATAGGGCATTTGGCCAACATGCTGCAGCCGGCACGCCTTCCTCTCCTACCTTATAAATTATTTACAGTGTTTCCCCATGTAAGTCTATCTCCTTAGATTTTCTAACCTTCCTATGCGGAGTTTCACGTTCTATATTTACCCATTGAGGTGAGAGGCAGGCACCGCTGGCGTTTTAAAATGTTATTTCAGCAAAAATGAGATTCCAAATGTTTAACGACCCCAAATGAACCTCCAAATCGTAACTAAAACAGTAGGTGAAATTGATAAATTGTGTTTTTAAATCAACTGACATTCTACAAAATTCGATAAGCACACTGAAGGTGGTCAGAGTATGTGTACCAGTGTGGACGGTCGGAGGGGTGGGTGTGTGACCATAGGTGTACATTATAAGCATTTTAAAATTCAAGGCTATCAGTTTTCTCGAGGCATAGAAAGATGACAGTGATTTTTTTTCTCCTTTTAGATTTTTCAGAATCCCTACAGGGGACCTATTTTTTTTCTGTACTGACGAGGAATAGAAAAAAACTACCTGGTCTGAAACCCTGGTTATTTTATTTCCTTACTGTGACTTTGAGGAACTCTTTGAACCTTCTGGGTTTCACTGCTCCCTTTGGTAACATGAAAGCATCTACTCTAGGAGGGTGGTATACAGATGAAGTGACTTAGTACATCTAACTTACTTAGAACAGCAAGTTTTGATTATCATTTGAAAGTTTTAAAATTCAAAACAAGTATGGGTAGATCTTGAAGATATTGTGGATTGGGTCCCAGACCACCGCAATAAGGCAAATATCACAATAAAGCGAGTTACAAGAGTTTTTCTGGGTTTCCCAGTGCATATAAAAGTGATGTTTACACTATACTGTAGTCTATTAAGTGTGCAATAGCATTACGTCTAAAAAAACACCAATGTACAGGCCTTAATTTTAAAATATTGCTAAAAATGCTTACCATCCTCTGAGCTTTCAGCAAGTCATAGCAGTAACACCAAAGATCACTGAGCACAGACACCATCACAAATATAATAATGAAGAAGTTTGAAATATTTCGAGAGTTATCAAAATGTGACACAGACCCCAAGTGAGCAAATGCAATTGGAAAAACGACACTGATAGAGTTATAGACTGTCTATAGACTTATAGGCAGTGATAGGCAGGGTCGCCGCAAACCCTCAATTTGTGCAATGAAATAAGGTCTGCCTATAATTGCTCTTTAAACCGCTGACCCAATAATTTAAAACATCTCTAAGCACTTGCTGTAAGAGTTTCTCTGTAAGTAATACATATCCCCCGGAAGTGTTACATATTTTGGCTGTCATTATAATTTGGAAAAAGTAATTTCAACATTGCCTATGTAACAGCTAAAATAATACCTAAACAATCCCTAAGATAATCCCTGACAATACCTAAAATCCAATAATACGGAATGCCTTGAGATATTTGTTTTCAAGCTGTGTTCATAAACAAATCGTAAAGACTTGACAGATGTTACCACTGAAGCGTAATAATGCTTCTAATATTTGGAATGAGACACCATCTAAATTCCCAGTTTTATGGGGCATTTTTTAGGGCTGTATTTTGCGGCTCCAGAAATTCATCTCCCCATTTCCCTCCTACATCAGTGGAAACACCCAAGCACACAGTTCTCTACTGGTCCCTGGGACGAAGCGCTTAGAATAATTTTCTTTTCTGGGCTTCTCCCAGCTGGATCCCCTGGACATTCTTCTGTTTCCAGCAGCTCTCAGTCCCATCCTGTTAGAAGCTAATGACCTTAGGAAATAGTCCGAAGACCTCCCTTTCAGCCAAATGTGGAAGAGCCCTCAATCTCCCCCATTTTCTGTAAAGCTCTTGCCTTGAGAAAACACAGTTATTAGTAGGTTTTGCAAGTATTTGGGCTGATAGTCACTTTATAGAAAGGTAGACATGTAAAAGACCGCTCTCTATATATCCATTTCTTTTTACAAAATTTATTCATTTTATTTATTTAGTTTTGGCTGCGTTGGGTCTTTGTTGCTGCATGCGGGCTTTCTCTAGTTGCGGCGAGCGGGGGCTGCTCTTCGTTGCAGAGCACAGGCTCTAGGCGAACAGGCTTCAGTAGTTGTGGCACATGGGCTCAGTAGTTGTGGCTCGCGGGCTCTAGAGCACAGGCTCAGTAGTTGTGGCTCATGGGCTTAGTTGCTCCGCGGCATGTGGGATATTCCCGGACCAGGGCTCGAACCCGTGTCCCCTGCATTGGCAGGCGGATTCTTAGCCGCTGCGCTACCAGGGGAGCCCCTATATATCCATTTCTTTAAATAAGATAATAAGAACCTGCAGAGAAAGTACCATTTTCCTCCCTTAGAAGAATCTAGATTTTTTTTTTTTCTCATCAGGCAGCCCAGAAAAGGGGAGGTGATGAGTACATTTGGAGGAAGTTGTGGGAAAGAAAAAACAGCTCTGCCATCTGACTGCTAGTAACTAGCCTGATAATGGCTAAGTGGGGTGGGCCCCACTGCATAAAAATAATTTGAGGTAACAGGAGATGAAAGTCGTCCGCAAGCACGTGGGGATAAGACGGAAACAAGGACAGTGTGCAACCACGAAAAATGACCCAGATGACTCACCGTCCTTGTGTGTAAGTTACTCAGCTCCACCACGATGGGCTTGGTCATCTCTGATGGTGGTGCTTTATCACTTCTGGAACATGCAACTATAAAACTATTCCATCTATCTATCTATCTACCTATCTATCCCATCTTTCTTCCTCTCTTCCTTCCTTCCTTCCCTTCCATCCCTCCCTCCTTCTTTCTTTCCATGTATCTATCCATCTGTTTACCTATCATCTATCTCAACTATCATCTATTTATATCTACCTACCTACCTACTTACATCTGTCATCTCTATCAACTATCTATGTCTATGTGTCCATCCATCCATGTCTCTGTATTAATAAATCATTATCCATCTAGCATTCACATCTGTTTATCTATCTACAATCTATGTATCTGTATCCATCCATTCATCCAACTGTTCATCCTTTATATCTGTCCATCAATCATCTATTCAATCTATCTATCTTTCTATCTGTCTATCTGTCTATGTTTTTGGGGTTTATCATTCCTACCCTGTCCCACCTCCCCTGACAGGACGATAGTAATTAATTTCTCAAACAGACTTCTCTATCTGCTTACGCAGCTGCTTTCACTGCACCCAGCACCACCCCACCTCATTCACACCATCCCCACAACTGCTCTTGGAGGGAACGCTCTCGAATCTTGCTCCCCCAAAGAGTTGGGGATAATTGGGACCCAGCAACGCTGGCATCATTTTGCAGGCTTGCTGGAGATGCAGAGACTCCAGCCCATGCAATACCTGCTGGATCAGAATCTGCCCTGTAGCCTGATGTCGGCACATCCTTGGAACAACAACGTTTGAGAAGCACTGATAAAAATCGCAAATATGCTCACACCGCCTTTGTGCCATCTTTTACCGTCTGCTGCTTGAATTCAGGACAAGGTGCACACAGCATGCCTTGTGATTCGAGGCATTTTATCAGCTGGATGCTGCTTGCCTCATTCCTCACACCTTTCCCGGTGACACCTTCTATTTTCCAGCCAGGACAAAAGAAAAAAAGCCATGGTTCCCCACACTTCCCGAGTCTTCTCACTTTGAGGGTGTGGAGTTCGGCCCTCCCGAAGCATCCACCATCATTGGTTTGTCTGCGTGGATGCCCACGTACTTGGAGGGATGTGGTTTGGGGTAGCTTCCTACAGAGCACTGCCCGCCCCTTGCAGACGAGGTTAAGAGGCTGCGTCTAGACTCCCACTGGCATCCTGGGTACCATCTCCAGCACCGACTGCTGTTCCCTGGCTGTACTTCCCTGCTCTCCACTTAGGAGAGTCCTAGGATGGAGAGAGCTTCTTCTTTCATTTTTAACAGAAGCCCCAGCACAGAGCTGGGGTGATGGAGAAGCTTGGTAAACATTTGCAGAAAGAATAAATAGATGAATAAATGAATGCGTACATTTTCACCATTCATTGAGTTATTCAGAATGGCCATTCAGAATGCATCAAATGCTGAAAAAAAGGAATGACTCCCCTCTTTCAAAAATTTGCTAGAGATCTAATTTTAAATCCACGAAAATGGCATTTCCATTAAATAGATATGACATGTTTATGTATTCATGAAATATTATTTACATATTTATAAAATAGTTATTTAAATATTTACATATATGTAAACACATATTTTGTATGAGATAATATAACTCATATGCACTAAAATTATAATACGTATATATAACATGATATATGATATATATACATATCTGCAATATATGTGTAATATAAAATGTATGTTTTAAATATATAAAATATATATTACATATTATATCACATATATGGTATGATATATTATGTATTATATTATTTTATATACAAATGTATATAAACATTTCATATAGTATAGCTAATAATATAGTATATATGTATCTATATAATTATAAAAATATAATTATACTTTATAAATATATTTGAATATTTTTTAATTCAATTATACACAATATATTAATATATTTATTTGTATGTAATATATAAATATGTATGTATATATGTGTATATATGTGTGTATATATATATCTTGTGTACGTCACATTCAGCAAACGACCTGAGTCCAACATGTAAAAAAAAATTCAGAGTTTGAATATAGCACTCACAGTCTTTGCTGTTTTCCTTTATCTGATAATTGGCTAATGTTATCATGACATCCATGAACTTGAGTTAGAAATTTCTGCTGCATCCTTCATTGGTGAAGAGTTTGGGCTCTGAACACACGATCTTCCTTTGAATCTGAGTTCTGCTGCTGCCTTGTAGCTTAATGTTTCTGATTCTCAACATCTCCAGTTTTAAAATAGAAATAATACAGGTGCCTGCCCCTTAGGGCTATTGTGACTGTTAAGATAAGGAATGACCAGGTGCATGTGAGGACTGGACAAGTTAGGTCTCATCGGTATGGTAGTAATTTTCTGCCTCTCCAGTTGTATTCAAATAAATTTCTTGCTGTCAGAGACTTACTCAAATAAGGCTCTCTATTAGAAAGATTTAAGGCATGACAACAAACACAACTCAAAACCCAGCAACATAAGAAGAAGCAGTGACTGAAGTTAATAAACCTAAATGTTCCATTTCAGGAAACATCCTCTTTTATGAGTGTCACCATCCAGAGTGCCTTTCTCCAATGTCAGGCCAGAAGAAAATCCCTAGCGGGGACACAAAACTTATTCACGAGGACAAACCACAAGAAACTGATCTATTACCAATTGAGTGTGCCATTTATCACCTACGTCAGACGTATCACTTAGTTTTTAAAGTGAAAAAGACATCTAAAGAAGGAAAAATAAATAAATATGATAGGCCACCTACAAAAAAAGAATGGACGCGTAATTATTTGCACAAAGCATTAGAAAATACTGTGATATTTTATTATTAAAAATGCTGCTGAAAAGTTTATACATATGTGTCCAGCCATATATATCTTCTATCATTACTTAAGGCAAAATCAAAAACAAAATCGCAAAATAATAATCCAAGAAACCATTAAACCCTGCGTGCCAGTGAAGGTCAAGAATAAAAGCCTAGGAAAGTTTTTTTTTTAACTTATGTTTTTTTTCTTATTTTTTTTCTCTTTTTTATAGATAGCAAGTATATTTTATTCTCATAGAACTCTATGAAGATTCTATAACTTCTTTCCATGTAGAAATATCATTTAAGGTGTATTAAATTGCTTTTGATCATAATCCTTTGTAAAAGCTAAAGTTATTCACTTAACAAGAACTCTTTTTTTTTTTTTTTCCTTATCCAAATGTCACAAGCCTGATACATTACTGTGCATATTGCTAGCAGAAGACAATTGGAAATACTAAACAAATACTGGAATTCACATTACAAACACACCGGACCCACATTGGTGCCAAGCATCACGTCCTTTGTAGTTTCCTGGAGAGCCTATTCGTCGTAGCTTAGCTGGGGTAATACACAGCTTGCAGAAATGGCCTGACAATAGCTTTAAAAAATGATGAACAAAAATCGTACCCATAACACCTCTAGCTGCAGGAGTGATGCTTCACTCTATGCAAAGTTGGGATTATATTTCACATATGTATATACAGAGAATCACTCTTGGTTTAAGAATCACATCTTAAACCAAGATGAACAACAGAATTTATTGGATGATCTGTATGCATTTTTTTAAGAACTCTCTTTTTCTAGGGGGGCCATTTTCAAACACTTTGATAGACATTGCTACAGTTTTAGTTTCGGGGTTCAATAATCAAAGATTATACGAAGAGACAAGGAATTTGGACTATCTTTGTGGAGAATGTCCACCTTGGCAAAGACATTTAATGCTGGGTTTCCATGAGAACCATGCCCAGAGACATTATCTTCGAATATCTTTGGCTACTATTTCCCGGTGTTGCAATAATTTTTGAAAGACAAAACATAAAGTCACCATGGTTACTATTTTTTTCCTTCCACTTTAGGACACTTGCAAAATATTCCTTAAGTAAAATTAAAAGGACGATGAGAAAATGACAAAGTGCCAGAGGGACAAACTTCTCATCCCTGTCTCACCAATTTAAAATGACTGAATATTTCTGTGTGTTATCTTGACAGTGAAGCCATCCTAACTTCCCGGAAAACCCATGCAAAGCACTTTTAATGTTCTATCCTTTTGTTTGTTTTCTCTCTGTAATACTCATGGATCAGTGACTGATACACAAATCCACAAAAGGTAATAGTTTCAGACAAGCATATGTTTTATCCCGTAAATGATATAAAAAATAAAAATCCCTGCTTACTGATAAATAAGGGACTTACTGCTTAAACAGAAAGGAAAGACACATGCCCTCTTTCAATCTGATTAGCTAAGCTGAGCAGGTATTTCATCAGCCAAACCCTTCTGCAGCTGCTGGGGAATACAGAGCTGTATTGACTCAGCAGAGCTTGGCCCTACCAAAGACAAGCTTTCTTTTCCTTTTTGGCAGGACCCTGGGATGGGAAGCAACTCTTCCTCAACAGATTCAAAGAACCAGAACTACAGAACGAGACTTGTATTCTGTTTTTCCCCCGCGGTCACTCTGCATGTGCGTGTTTCTAATTCAACAAGCTTTAAATAGGCTCCACGTTGGGGATCCATCCTGGGGTTGCAACTTCATGAAGCCTTAACACACAAAAATAAAAGTTTTCCTAAAAATAACGGTCTCCTAAGAATGCTGTCGCATGCACTTTCCAGCCCAAAAAGGGGAGAGAGAGCCTAGTCGAACAGACGGTCTAGGTCCGCTGTGTGACAATCACATCCTCCTACAAATGAAACACGTTAGAAAACCCCATGTCTGTTGGCCACAAGGAATTAAGAAGAAAATCCTCCTTTGTCCTGGAGGAGACAGAGGTGATATGACTAATGTATATATAGATTTATATACATACAGACCACAATGGAAAGCACAATCTTGCTAAAAGCTCTTTCAAACTGAAAACACCAATAAAAGCTTTTTTTTGTTTGTTTTTGTTTTTGTTTTTCTCTGTGTGTGTGTTTGTTTAAACGCACAGCTATATACATTTTTTTTTTTTTTTTACAAAGTTTCTTAAATAGAGTTCAGGCTGGCAAAACATCTCTTTGCACAGAACTCTACGTATGTAACTGCATAGTCAGTTCTTTTATTTTAATAAAATTCTACTTTTCCTTCTCTCTGTATTACAGCTCCATATGCTGGGTAAAAGCCCATAGATTCTTTCTTCACTTAAGTAGAGCCATCTGTCGTATGGCACAAAAAGAACTTTTATTTATTTGTTTATTTCAATTGTAATTAAAAAAAAAAAAATGTGTCCTTGGCTGAGTTCCAGAAGAGTCAGCTTCTATGGTCACATTGGAAACATCCAGGTCCTTGAAACTTCGATGTCCTAGTTGCACTAAAGTTTGCTGGATGGTGGAGATCTTAAAGCAGTATTGTAACAGCAATGTATACGTTTCACATTTCGTAGGGTCAGAAGTTGATCTCGTTGTACTGGGAAATGCCAATGGAAAGGGTCTGCAAGGACACAGTGGCTGCCCTTTTGCTTTTTTTTTTTTTGACTTAAGCCAAACATTCCTTGTTTGGAGATGTTGCTTCTTTCTTTCTCTCTTCAGTGTGGCTGAGGGGAGGCGCAGAGGGAGGGGAAGGAGACGGCAAAGCTATACTCTAGTGGTTGAATGCCCGTGGGGTAAATTTGTACTGTTTTGTCCTCCACTGAAGGTATTGAACGTGTGCAAAGGCTGCATCCCCGTCAGCGTGTTGGGAATCATAGTGATGGTATTTGGTGTCATAAGTGGGATGTCATCAGGGGACCTGCGCAGCGTGAGGGTGTAGTCTGGAGGGCAGGTGAGCCTCAGCGTGTCGTGAGCCTGCAAGGACTCACACTCGTGATCATGCTCCAGCTGCTTCATCTGCAGGGACATGATCTCTTCGTTCTGGATGTGAGCGATGTCATTTGTGGTATTTCTCTGGGGACTGGGGCGCCTGTGTGTCTCATGGCGCCTCTTGTCCTTCTTATAGTACAGCGCCGCGAACGCCAAGATGTTAAGGAAGAGTAAGGATGCCCCCACGGCAATGGTGACGCTCAACTCAGTGGAATAATCCCGTTTGGTTTCGATGAGGACGGTGGTGTCCTCGGGCCCCGTTTTATGAGGGTCCTTGGAGTGTTTGGGGTTGTTGGCGGGAGTGATCGCTGGGCGTTTGGTCGTGGGCCATATCTTGGCAGGAGATCGCCGAGTTCCGTAGGGAAAGGAGGTCATGTCCGGAGGAGGAACCTTTGTGGTTGTGGACACATACTGGAATATCTCATTCAAGTTGTGCAAGTGAGGCACGAGTTCCAACCAGAAAGCCACTTTTGTGGCTCGGTAATGGTCCCTCACTCTGGGTTTCAAGCCAATGTGCAGATAGAGCTGGTCTTTGGGGTTATACTTGGACCAGGCCACTTCCTCAAAGCGATTGGGTTTTGTGTGAATGAACTTGGTGTCCTGAGGAACTGGCTGATTAGGATCACTGGGGACAGAAGGGAGAAAAAAAGAGAAAGGTCACACTCTTCCACATTTCCCAAGTAAATTTTAATCAAATACAATGAAATTACAATCAGATAATCTCATGTGTTTATTGATATGCACAAAGTACTCAAGTAGCAACAAATACATGGTGTTTTAATCCCGACGCGCTGCCATTTTGCCTTTTCTTTAAAATCCCCTTACCTTTATTTTAAAAATAATTCCTGATGGCAGTATGATAGCATTTTCATAACACTTCTACATTTTTTTAATGCATCCAATTATCTTCCATGATAAAGAAGGAAACCAAAAATGTGTCTTGGAAAATTTTCAGCATTTCAAGTTTAACTACTTTTGAGTCAGAAATCTCAGCCAGGGGTGATTTGCCCCCAAGAGGGCATCTGGTAATTTCTGGAGATGTTTTTTGGTTGTTATAAGTGAAGGGTGGTGCCATGAATGGGTAGATGCCAGGGTGACTGTTAAATATGCTCCAGGGCACAGGACAGCCCCTCCACAGCAGAGAAGTACCTGGTCCCAGGTGTCAATAGTATTGAGGCTGAGAAATCCTGATTTAGAGGCTATGGTCCAAAATTTGTGCCATTCTCTTCCTTCCTCAAGAATTGCTTCTTAGGTAAATGAATAGATATTGCGGTTACAACTAAAATGTATGTTAAAAATCAAATAAAAACTGGCTTTTGTAATTACAAGATGTTAATAAATAGAATTATGCATCAATTGTTCGTTCTCTCTCAGAAAGAGAAATATGTATGTACTTGGAAACCTTCTGAAGACAGAGTCACGTAAAGATCAAACAACATCCCGTTGATTTAAGAAGTTTGGTAAGACGGTGCTTTTAGATATGCAGAGTTAAGGATTTTAGGAAAAGTACCACACGATGCAAGAAATTGAGGGTTTTTATAGATTTCAAGTGTGCATGGCAACTATGAACCTAAGAAGTCTCCTATAATTCACATAAGTGGGCACAGGCAGAAGGAGAGTCCTCAAAATTGAAAGATTCTCCACAAAACATGGTACTTGAAACATCTTTGCAACCAACTCTTTTAAGATAACAAACAACCTCCCCCCGCCCTGCAAAGGTATCATATTCTCATTTCTTCCATTTTTTCTAGGCTTGGTAAAGTGAGCTGTAAAACAGGTTTCATCTTAATGTGTACTGGTTTGGAAAATGTGAGATCGTGCATGACATAACGTCACCTAGTTGACACTGAACATTCATACATGATGTGCAGACCCAGTTTGCTCAGATCTATTGCTCCAGGTGCTCTAACTTCTATTTTCCAGGTAACACTTTTATGAAGCTGCCTTCAGCCACTGCCTGTTTGCTCATGTATCAGAAGACTGGGGAACCAGAAGGTCCCACTGGCAGACCTGAAGTCTACAGACATTCCCAAGTAGTGCGCAGGATGCAAACGATGCACTTGACCAACAGATGCATCTACCAAAGGAAGGACTTTAGCCCTCAGTCTGAGGCTGCCAAAATCATTTCCATACATTAAGTTCTGCATCTCTCCCTCTTTACAAGCTGTGAAATCTTGAGCAAATCCTTAAGCCTCTCTTAGCCTCATCTTCCTCATCTATAAAGTGGATAAGAATACTGGGATGGAAAGGAAGTGAGAAAGGTTAAATAATAACTACAGTATTCCTGGCATGTAGTAAGAGCTCAGTAAATAGTATCCCTCTCTGCAAAGCATAAATTAGAATACCTAAAAATTGCTAGTGAGAGAGGACTATAAATAACATACTGTATATAGCCACAGAATATACCTAATACTATACATTCTACATAGTATATGCTACATAAAAGTATACTGCATACCAGTATATATGGTATACTAAAATACTAGATATAGTGTATGCTGCATAACAATATACTGTATATATGGTACACTGTAAATTATATATAGTATATACTGTTTAAAAGTATACTGTGTACATCATAGCATACATGGTACAGTATATACTGTATATAGTATATGCTGTATCAAAGTATCCTATACACAGTGTATAGTATATACTGCATAACAATATACTGTATACCACAGTATATATGGTACACTGTACACTGTATATAGTATACCTTGTATAAAAGTATACTATGTATATCATAGCATATATGGTACACTATATACTGTATATAGTATATGCTGTATCAAAGTATACTGTATACCACAGTGCATACAGTATATAATACACTGTGTATAGTATATACTGTATAAAAGTATATTGTATACAACAGTACATACTGCATATTATACACACACACACCCACACACATATATATATATAGATGCATGGTATATATATGATCGTAGATATGATTATATATGTGGTATGCAGGACAAAGAAATTTTACCACGTAACTGAGTACACACTAACTGCTGTGCTCTTATTAGTGAGATGATAAAATATAAAAAATTATAGGTTTTAATACTATGAGCTTTCTTATTTATGTGTTCATTTATAAACATTTATATACTTTAAAATAATCTGCTTTTAATTCATTTTTATATTCTTATATGTTTTCGAAAAATGTTGGTTTTAATATAGCACCTCATGTTTTTTTATTTGAGTCTTCTGAAATACATTGTTGGAAAATTCCTATTTAATTGGAATCTGTCATGGAGAAATTTGTCATCGATTTTTATTGTTCTAAAAGCAACGAAAGGGAGTGAGGATTCCTACTATGTTTGCATTGATCTGATTTCACGGAATTGGGTCTTTTAGTTGTACTGACCTTTTATTGAAGAGAGGGCATCTAGGAAAGAGAGTGTCTGTTCATGTAGGATATTTATCGATTTTTTTAATGGAATTCGGTGTACATTTGAAAGGTAAGGAAACACATTTATTTTGTTCTCAGAGAATAGAGGATTTTGAAAATCCGGTAAGTATGCTTTAGCCTTATACAATCTATCAAAGCTCTTGGAGATGCACAGTCAGAAGCCTTAAACCAAGATAAACTCACGGCGCTTATGAAGGCTCATCATTTTCCCTTGTCAAACACCCCAAAGACAGTAAGATCTCTATGTGGGATACCACTGCCTTGTTGTTTAGACTTTGCTTCAGCACACGGCGTGTTTTAATTCCCACGAGTAAAATTAAAGATGATAATGATTAAGGAGAGAATGAAACAGACACACCTTCTTTCGCTAGTAAAAACCTCAATACCTATCCATACTCCTTGTCACCTAAACATACATTTTCACCTGTCATATTTCATTTGCGATATCATCTTAGAAGTTGATGGTTAAATGTGTCTCCAAGGTCTTGTGGTTCATCTTATTTGTGAGAGATGGGTAACATGATCTCTCTAAAAATACCAGTGAACCCTCTGATATGCTCCTTTGGATGGTATAAGGTTTTCCTTACCCCTAAAACAATGTCGTGGTTGACTATTTGTCCCTAGACCTCTAAGAAGAAAACTACCCCCCGCACCAAGAAGTTTGTGTTCAGTCCGTCCTATACAACCGGTAGAGATGTTCCTTCACTGAGCTTAAAATACTCTGGGGCAATAAAGGTCACTTTTAAAACCAGGCTTTGACTGCAACTCTATCTAACCCATCTTTCCTGTCTGTTTCCTGATTTTTGCAAAGATTGAGCAAAAGTTGAAATATAAATCAATTACAGGATATGAGCAAAATCAAAAGTAGAGATGGCATCTGAAAACCAATGAAAAATACGTCATCCCACCCACTCGACCTACACAAATGTATTTTGACATATTGGAATATATGTTGTTTTTCTTACATAATATACATTGGCTTATCGGCCAACGGCCTTCCCATCTCTGAATTCCAAGAGCCTCCGAGGCCTTCCATACAGAACGGTGAAGGTACTGTTCACAGCCATATCTTCTGTAGAGACCCTCATCCTACCCATTTCATCCACCTCTCCCCACACAGACCCAAATCGCATTGGTCCTTGATCAATGAGCACCTGATTTCTACTGAGTGGCCAGGACCAACGCCTTCCCACCTATTCCCAAAGAGGTTGGATGTGACAAAGAGTTTAAATCTGTGTAATCATTCGTAAACCTTGGGATTAGTTTTAATTTTTCCCAGACATAACTTCTCATTTATCAAAACTCTCCAAGTAGCCTTATTTCTAGCCTAAAACTTAATGTCCTGGCTTCACTGTCCTTTCCCAGCGCTGTTTTGGGTTAGTCTTCTCACCTGGATTATTGAAACAGTCTCCTAGCGACGAAAGCATCCTTCTCTGCTCCCCTTCCCTCCCTCCCTCCTTCCTCCTTCCCTCCCCTCCCCCTCTTTCCTTCTTTCTTTGTTTCCTTCCCTCCTTCCTTCTTCCCTCCCTCTCTCCTTCCTTCCATCCTTCTATCCTTCCTTCCTTCCATCCTTCTATCCTTCCTTCCTTTCCTCCTTCCATCCTTCTATCCTTCCTTCCTTTCCTCCTTCCTTCCTTCCTTCCATCCTTCCTTCCTTTCCTCCTTCTATACTTCCTTCCTTCCTTCCATGCCTACCACACACACCATCCCCACATTATGTTTTCTGTGCTTAACAACAACAACAACAAATTGGCATACCAGATATATCTACACTTAAGCCTACATGTAAGGTCAGAACTGTGAGCTTTGGTCATATAAAAAGAAGCCCCAGTGTTCACCTCATCTCAGCAAACGTATGAATAGTCAGGATCACCGGGGTGCTGTTTACGAGGGGCAGCAGATGTGAAGTTCCACCCAGCGACCACGGCAAAGCATGTTCTGACACAACGTGAATCCTTTCTTCTCAGCCATATGTTGTGATTACACATATGATAGGGTATTCTTATAACCAAACTCCTGTCTCTGTACTGCTTACAGGGAGCAGTGGATGGTACTCAAGTGCATTCCATCATATTCTGTGGGTCATTGCCTGAGTATGTGTTCTGGAGAACAGAGTTAAGCATCTCACCTCACACTGTGACATCAGGGATGGTTTATCCTATGCTCTTCCCCTGCTGGCATCAGATAAGGTATGAGACCCTTAATGACATGAGAGATGGTTTAATCCCATGCTGTTCCATTACTGGCACCATACTGCCTCATTCTCCTCAGATGGACCACTTTAGCAGCCCCCTAGGGACAAAGAAATCCTCCTCCACACAGGGCTGATCATGCCACTACCCTATTTAAAATCAATCAGTGAATAACTAGCAACCACCTCATAAGCCATATCATCCATTGGCAAACACCTAAATCACTAGACTTTGCTCAATCCCCCATTTTTTGTTAAACCGTAAGCTACTGAAATGTGATCCTTCTGACTTATGTTTGAAATTGCACATTGCATTGCAGGTTAGAGGAAGTTCTGAGTAACTTCCTTAAAAGATGATTTGAGGGCTTCCCTGGTAGCGCAGTGGTTAAGAATCCACCTGCCAATGCCGGGGACACAGGTTCAAGCCCTGGTCCGGGAAGATCCCACATGCCGCGGAGCAACTAAACCCGTGCGCCACAACTACTGAACCTGCGCTCTAGAACCCACGAGCCACAACTACTGAGCCCATGTGCCACAATTACCAAAGCCCATGCACCTAGAGCCCGTGCTCTGCAACAAGAGAAGCCACCGCAATGAGAAGCCCGTGCACCGCAACGAAAAGTAGCCCCTGCTTGCCGCAACTAGAGAAAGCCCACGTGCAGCAACGAAGACCTAACGCAGCCAAAAATAAATAAAATTAATTTAAAAAAAAAAAGAATGATGATTTGAGTCATTCCAACGACCTTTCAAATGTGTTGTGAAAACTCATTGCATTAATATCCCCAAGTATGATTTCGGCTATGCTCCACATGGACCACAGAAATAAAAAGAGCTCCTGCTTGGATAAAATCCAGATTTTTTCAGACTGACATCCGAGGCCATCCATTAGCGATATCCTGTTACCACAGTGAGATCTCTACCTGGACTCTGGTCACACGGCGGCTATTCCTCCAAGCTAAGTCCTTATTCCTTCCCCATCCACTACTTTAGCATCTTTATGAAATCCGAAAGTATCCTTAACACGCACCACTACTGGCCACATGAGTATACTCGGCCAGGGATTAAGCCCAAGATATTTTACATCTCCACCACTGTGTTCCCCAAATGAGGGGCGTGAATCACAGGCACTAATAAGCAAAGTGATTTTAGGAATATAGAGTTATGAAATTAAAAAGCACTCAACATCTTAAAAAACGTTTTAAAGAACACTCAACATTTTCAATCCTCACTTAGTCGTTGACAGGTCCTGGTGACCTATAGGCTTGGTGCTAGCATTTCTCTACCATCTCATGACATTAATTTCCTTTAATTTTTCTTTGTTTTTTTTTTTTTTAAACAACAAGAGAAAATCCATCTCAGAGCCTTTGGCAGGCAAGAACAGCTAATGAGAATTTAATGGCTTTATTTGGATTTTGTAGTTTTCTTTAATGGTTCAGTTAAATTGATGATGAATGATCCTAGCTTTCCATTTAAGAAAATCATATAAAGTTTATTCCCAAAACACGTGAGAGAAAAAGAAAGTAGGTGGCTTTAACAAAAGTAAGTCATGATTTGTGTTTAGATGTTATGGAATTAATGATAGGTTTGGATGGTGATGTAGTCGATAGGCATGGCCATGGTGTGGGAAACGCTCCTGTGAGTTTTTTTGCTTCAAAAGAAGGCAACGCTTTGCAAGGGCAGGCATTACCTGTCTGAGTTCTATGACACAATTGGGCATTGGTCCTGCCTTTAAAAGGGGTTATGCATTGAACTGTTTCCCCCTCAAATTAAAATACGCTGAAGTCCTAACACCCAGGACCTCACAGTGTGATCTTATTGGAAATAGGGTCATTGCAGATGTAGTCAGTCAAGTTAAGATGAGGTTATAGTGGGAATTCCCTGGCGGTCCAGTGGTTAGGACTCTGTGCTTCCACTGCAGGGGGCACTGGTTCGATCCCTGGTTGGGGGACTAAGATCCCGCAAGCTGCGCGGCCAAAAAATAAAAATTAAAAAAAAAAGATGAGGTCATACTGGAGCAGGATGGACTCCTAAACCAATATGATTGGTGCCCTTATAAGAAGATGGCCAAAATAAAAAAGAACAAAATAATGCCATTTGCAGCAACATGGATGCAACTAGAGGTTATCATACTAGGTAAAATAAGTCAGAAAGAGAAAGACAAATACCATATGATATCACTTATATGTGGAATCTAAAATATGACACAAATGAACTTATTTACGAAACAGAAACAGAGTCACAGACAGAGAGAACAGACTTGTATTTGCCAAGGGGGAGGGGAATGGGGGAGGGATGGAGTGGGAGTATGGGATTAGCAGATGCAAACTATTATATATAGGATGGATAAACAATAAGGACCTACTGTACAGCACAGGGAACTATACTCAATATCCTGTGATAAACCATTATGGAAAAGAATATGAAAAAGAACGTATATATGTCTATAACTGAATCACTTTGCTGTACAGCAGAAATTAACACAAGATTGTAAATAAACTATACTTCAATAAAGATAAAAAAGAAGAAGATGGCCATATAAAGACAGACGTGCTGGGAGAGCACCACGGTATGACAGACACAGAGCTTGGAGAGATGCAGCTACAAGTCAGGCAACACCAAACATTGCCAGCAAAGCACTAGAAGTTAAGAAGCAGCATGGAAACATTCCCCTATGGGTCTTAGAGAGAACTCAGCCCTGCAGACACCTTCACTGTGGACTTCTAGCCTCCAGAACTGTGAAATACACTTCTGTTGTTTTAAGCTACATCATTTTTCATACTTTGTTGCAGCAGCCCTAGGAATCTAATAAACAGGGGTTACTTAAAAATACTTGCTGACGTGACCTCAATCACCTCCTTGTCGAAAAAAGAAACTTTTGGGGACAGACAAGCATCTCTCTCCGGCACGGTTGTACCGTCTCTGTACCCCACTGTCTTTCTTAGGTCAAACTTGTAAAATGGGACAGTCCAAAGTGGGTATCCATACAACATATTTTCCACTCAAGAAACGTGCCACACTTTTCCTAAGACTGCAAAACCATGAAACCACTTCCCACCAGAGTATTTGGAATCATTGTAAAGAATGATACTTGCTAACCCCCTACATATCCCCGGCATCCCCACATCCTCTCACTAGAGCTACGTGAGGCGCAGTATGGGGCCTAATTCCACCCCCCAGCGACCCACAAGAAGATTCTCCATCCTCCAGAGACAGGAGGCTCTTCACCGTAAAGTCGGTACAAGAAGTTCAAGGTTAATGACAGAAGCACAGGCAGGTAGAACAGAACGATACCTCATTCATTTCCACAATTAGGTTATTCGACAAGAGAAAATGAAAAGATGCTCTGATATTTGTAGCTCCTTAAGATGCTGGGGAGTCTTTTCTTTCGTTGTTTGCAGAGAATCTGCTCAGTGGAATACGGGTGGACCCTCTTGTATATGTAACTCTTGTATATTTCCTACTATATTTAGCCAATGAGCTTTCTATATGTGTCTATAGATAGATACACAGATAAATATACACACATGTATGCAATTTATATTAATGAAATAAACACGTGTAAATATTTATATATAAACAAAGTAAATATATGTTGTATGTATACATATATATAGAAAATAAATCTCACAACAATGGAGAAATCCTATGTGTGTATAGAGATACATATGTGTATATATATCTTACATACACACACACACACACACACACACGGGATTTCTCTACGGTTATGAGATTATGAGTTATTACATGTGCATATACATATATAATATATATATTATATACACATATAGTATTTCTATATATTTATTATGAGGTTTATTTCATTCCTTGGCTATGCATTCCATGTGGCACATGTATTTTGATAACCCTCTTATTTACCAAACAAGACAAGGTCCTATCTAGATTTGAAACTCCAGGATCAGTTTTCAATAGAATAGCCAAATATATCTAAATCTGACCCCAGCAGCAAGTGTAGAATTTTCAATATGCATCTAGCACCTTAGCAAAAATCTGACTTGATAGAAAACAATTCAGGGGTAAAGAAAAAATAAGGTCTCCCTAGATGCTGAGGGGGGAAGAATGACTGCTTTTGTTATTGTGTGTGCATGCCTGCACACCGCAGTCTAGCCAGTCATGGAAACCACACTTACAGGGAGGAACCGGACAAACGATAACCGGATGGGGAGAAGAACATACCCGGTTTTGGCGAAGTTCGTCCAGTAGGTCATGACCACTGCGCTGAGCATGACATCATTCTTGGAGAAGTTGCAGCTGAAGAGCTCGGTGGGGCCAATCATGGGGGTCCCGAAGACGTAGGGGACCTCATCGCCATGGGCTGAGTCCGCCCAGCTGGGCTTCATCTCGCTTTGGCAGTGGTGGTAGAAGGCGTAGAAGTAGGTGGGCGAGCCATACTGCGCGTGCAGGTCCGCAGTGGCCACGGCGGGGGCCACCCACTGGTGGTCGGTGAACAGAGCCACCAAGGTTTTCCGCCGTGTTTCAGGGTTCTCCTTATCTGCCCAGTCCGTGTACATGAACTTGATGGTTTCCCGCAAGGTGTCCTTCCCCTCCGGGTAGCCGTAAAGGTTGTCCACGAAGTTGGACACCGAGAAGTCAAAATCGTTGGGCGTCACGCCATCTTCATTGTCCACGATGCCGTCCACGAACTTCAGCCCCTCCCCCTGGTTGACCCCGAGCATGATGTCATAGTTGAGGAACTCTCCCTGCTCCATCAGGATCTGAGGGTCGTCGGGGATGACATCCCCGTCAATGACTGGCCCGAAGGAGATGTGGTACGTGGCCGGGGTGATGGTCTGCTGAATGAGCTCTTTGTAGTTCTTATTCCGAAGGCATTCCACCATATCCGTGGTATCCAGCATGTTGCAGCCTACTTTATCTGCCAATATCCGAGTGTACTTGGCAGGCTGGTAGTTCACGGCCCAGCTGGACAGGGCAGTCCCGCTCTGGATGATGGCCTTCTGGAACAGACCTGCAGGTGCAAAATTGTGGGCATGCAAATGAAAACCCGAAAGACAGAAAAGCAGCTTTTACTCAGCAAAGAAGGCTCTGATTGTCTCTCGGGCATGTGAATTTCTGGATACTGTAGCATTCAGCGCATTCGGCACCTCTTTCTCTCATTTCTATCTCATTCTTCCCCCTCCCCCTCCTGCTGGACAGTGGTCTTATAGGATGCTCTCAGACACACACACACACACACACACACACACACACACACACACACAGAGTTTAGAAAACGAAACTGCATTTACACTTTAGCTGCAGTGCTAAAAACATACAACCTCTTTCTCCTTCCCCAATTTTGTGTAATATTAGTGTCTCCATCCCCAGATGTCGTAAATAAAGAGTCTCAGAGTAATCACAACCCCCAGCCTCTAAAAATATGCTTTGTGGCCGTAAGAGGTCAAAGGCTGTTTTCTCTTACTGGCAAAACCAGGTACCATTTTATGAGAGGGGAAAGATCCACTGAAGTCAGTTTCAGAGTATAAATTCTGGAATGCACTTTTATTTCCACGCTCCATATACTGAAGGTGCTAAAAACATGCAATTAAAGTAAATTCATTAAATTAGCTATTCCTAAAGAAATCTTCACTTGAATGCCCCACTAAAACGTATCTTTTTTCCAAAAAAAATCATTAATTTCAAAGTTGCATCCACTCAAAGCCCAGACTTTTGTACAATTTATTCTGCCACATTTTAAACATGTCTGTTTGGTGAGAAACTTGAAAAATCTTGGGCTGCTTTATGAGTAAAATTCTTTGTAGCTTAAAATTTCCTATCTGATCAGTCTAGTACGTAGATGTCCAGAAGTAAATAAAAGTCTTTTTTTAACCACTCCAGTATGAGATGGAAGGCGTGTTCTACTCCTTATCTCTTCCTGCCATTTCCTTGAACTCCAGCATGATCTAGCTCTGATGCCTCATAAGTCATTGGGAGAATAAAAGCATTCAGCGGGGAGTCCAGAAGTCCATGCCCTGTCGATGTTTAAGGTCATACAAGCAATCAAGGATGAAGGAAACATGACTGCAGTCAGGAAAATGTGATTCTAAAGACTAGAGGATTGCCTACAGGTGACACACAAGACTGAGCTGTTTAAAATAATCTGGCTTTGCCCAACACATCATCAAGCTCATTTGGGGCCAATTTCCCAATGTTTACCATTCTGTTGGCAATGTGCAGGTATTGACTTGTGTGTCTGGCTCTCAAGGTGAATGTTTTAAAGTCCCTTAAGGAAATGATGTCCATATTTGATCTATTAAAAGACATTCATAAATGAAGACAACCAGAATTAGAAAAATGTTGCTAGAAGTTACACATTTTTTTCTCTCTGTCATAACTGTTGGCCGTGATTGAGGTAGCCGTGTGTATGTGTGTGTGTGTGTGTGTGTGTGTGTGTATGTTTTGGTAGGGAAGTAATACAACCTGTGATAAAACTTGAAAAATTAAAGAAAACGTCACCTATAATTCATACTATAAAATAGGAGCTACTTTAATATTTTAGTATCATTCCTTCTTGGTGCTTTCCCTCCCATTGGTCTGTTGTGTATGACTGTGTCCAACATCTGCGTAGTATACTGATGTCATAATTAAGGAACTCTCCCTGCTCCATCAGGATCTGAGAGATGCTTGGAATGGCATTCCTGTCCATGATAGGGTCAAAGGGAATGTGGTACCCGGCCAAGGTGATGGTTTGCTGAATGAGCTCTTCATATCATGTCTCCCAGGTTAATGCATATCTTGAGCACAATTCTTAAAACAAATTCTTGTTCCTTCGAGTAAATGCATGTGTCATTTACAATGTTCTTGTCTTTTTGGTCTTGTAGCTTTTCCTTTCATTCTTTGCTATGAGAATGCTGTGGTAGAAAACTCCATGAAAACACCTTTTTCCCATGTGTATGTTGATTTCATCAAGTTATATCACAACAAGTGAAATTCCTAAGGCCAACAGTCTGGGTATGTTTATTAATTCTTGATTCTATTGCTGGGTTGATTTTAGAGAGCTACTTTGCAGAAATGATGCAAAGCATTACCATATTCATTTCTGATCTATTGATTTAAGGAATTAACACTCTTCCCCCATTAGTTTTGGCTGACATGTGTTTGATTACTACTAGAGTTGGTCCAGACTATTTTGTAAATGGAGAACCATGATTATATCCATTGAGAAATGGGAAAATACGGGTATTTTCTAAAATGCTATAGGAATCGTTACCACTAATGATCTAATTTACTCACTTTTTCCTTTTTTAATAAAGGGTTAATACAAACATAAGCTTTTCATTCTACCTCTCCTCAGCCATTACGAAATAAAGAATTAAGAAATTCAGACTTCACAAGACTTAAAAATAAAAATCATCGTCAATCATATCTTGCTAATGAAGCAATCAAGGCACAGAAAGTCATTAACTTGTCCACGATAGTGTAGGAAGCGAGGAAAAAAATGGGATGCTATCTTATTGCACGATGATATTTCCCTTTTTTTTTTTTTAACATGTTTAGGGTACTTTAAAGAAAGATAATATAAGACTCTTTAAAGAAAAATAATTCCTTTAAAGTTTCAGGTGCTTTTCATAAAAATGGTTCAAATAGATATGGTAAATCCTTAAACCAACCAATGACACAGAAGGAAACATAACACGACCTTGATGATTTAGATTGTTATTATGAATATTCACTTGTACTTGCCAAAGTGTCCCAGGGCTGCATTTTCTTGTTTTGTTTTTATTTTTATTCCATTTTTCAAGGGAGAGCCAGCAAGTTATTAAGGTGCCTCCAGGCCCACGGCACCCCATTTCTGTTGATTTTTCTTTTAAAAATCTCTCATCTGATATTGCTGGGAACCTCCATCACCAATGGACCAGAGGGAATCAACTTGAATTAGTTTGCATCAAAGACGTGACTTTATAACCATATGGCTACAAGCTTTGTTTATCACAAAATCTAAAAATCTGTAACCATCATCCACATACTGATTCCCTTTCATATTTCTTCTCCCAAGATGAAAATTGAAGTTAATAAAATTTAAAGTTGTCCAAATAAACTCAGACAGGCAAAAGCAGGGTGTAGGCATTTCTAAAGAAGTCACTTTCCTCCAATTATTGTAAGCAACGGCTCTTTGCCGTAAGTCTAAGTGAGAAAAATATATCGTTAAGATAGTTAATAATACTGTATTGCATACTTAAAAGTGGCTAAGAGAGGAGATCTTAAAATTCTCAGCAGAAGGAAAAGAATTTGTAACTAAATGGTGACACATGTTAACTGGACTTCCTGCGGTGACTGTTTTGCGCTGTTTACCAACAGCGAATCGTTATGTTGTACACCTGAAACTAATCTAATGGTGTATGTCAATCATACCTCAATTTAAAAAATCAGCAAGCTGAGTTAAGAGAAGAGGATGTGGATACATGTCATTTGGGGGATTTTCTGTGGAGGTTTCAATAGAGACTATGGCCACCCTGCATGCACCTTGGAGAAGAACTCAATATGGGTTTATTTCTGGGCCCCAGGCTTCCCTCCCACTGTGGGGATGCTTTCATTACCTTCTGAATAGTGAGACAAGGTCAAGAGGCTGACACAAGAAGCACCCGCGCCGGAGCCGAAGATGGTCACTCTCTTGGCATCCCCACCGAAGGCCCCGACGTTCTCCTCAATCCAACGTAATGCTTGGATCTGATCCAGGAGCCCATAGTTGCCTTTGGCTGCCTGGTCGCCGGTACTTAAAAACCCTGCGAAAGAACACAGGAGATGTGGGGTTGTCACCTACAAAATATACATCAACATCGCTGCTATTTGGAAAGACATTCCATGGTTTACTTTGTTCATTCTTCACTTTTCCTTCCTATAAATGAGAAGCAACAGTGTAGCACCTTTTCCATGGCAGAAAGGAGCATATTGTGTAAATAAGAGTTACAAAGGTTTTTGTTTCTTTTGACACTATAATAAAGTGTCTCATCTGGGGGTTTGTATGGGGTTAACATATAAGGCAAAATGAATCTAAAATATTTACAGTACACGACAATATCAGAAACCTATACACTTTACTAGATTTAAATTATCACTCCTGTGTATATGTTGGTTTTCCTTGGGAAAACAAAAAAGACTCCTAAAAGAAGTTTTTCAGGGCAAAACAGTGTGTGTGTTGGCATCTGTGTATAAGATTGTGTGCACTGTATATAAAACCTGTATAGGTTTGCTTTTCCCCATTGAATTCCTCATTAATATTTTCATTTAACTCCTTTTAATGCTTAAATTTCAAAGTAAATTATAGCCATCATGTCATGCCACACTTAAATAGTTTAGGATGCATCTCTATTTTTCTATATAAGGAAGATATCACAGTTACATGCAGAAACTTATAATTCTTTAATCTCAGCCAAAAGCCAGTGCATATTCAAATCTCCCCAACTGTCCCCAAAATATCATGGGCTGGTACATTTTATTTTAAAAAATAGGAGGATTCTGTAAATTAAGCAATTAGATTTCACTCAAGGCATCAAATTCTAAATTCTTCCTTTTTTTAAAGCTGCAAATAAGGCAATACGGGCATTTAATTGTGGCAAAGTGATCAGTTTTCAAGATCTACCTCATTCCCTGTTCCTCTCACATTGCAAAAAGATCTTGACCTGGAAACTCTGCTTTCCTCTGATGTTTGAAGTCATTTTTGTGGAAGAGACACTCTCCCACTCAGATTCAAAACTATGAATATTTTATAAAGCATCCTCCAAGCTTAAATACTTGCACAAACTTTAATCCAACTTTATGTCCAAATCTGTCTTGAATAAGCCTTCTGGGGAAAAAAAGTCATAAAAAGTTGTTGTTTTTTTTTTTTCCACTTCCCATTCTTATTTTCCCCTACACCAAATCCCCAATTATGATATTTTTCCTTTCTGCACCATTTCTTTATTCCAAGGGTCATGACGTTCACCCATTTCAACGAATGCTTATTCAATAACCATGGAAAGCAGCCGCAGTGTTTATATGAAGACAGACTGATCCAAGCCCTAAAATAACTGAAATGAGAACCATATGCCTTCAAACACATCCCTAAGCAAAGCTGACAGCAATCCAAGAGGCTCTCGGAATACCACCTTCTCAAAATCTAAAACAAAATCATAAAGGATGAGATCTTACACCTGCTGAGGAGAATGAAGCTTCCCTTCCACAGCTTGCCTGAGTACCTGTTGGAAATGGGGGATGGGAACCAGGAGGGGATTAGAAATGGTCTGGTTCAAAAGAAAGCAGCCAGAAGGGTTATTGTTGCTGTTACTCTAAAATCACAATAATCGGGACTCACGATCGCCTAGCCCTACAGGTAGATGCAAGACGACAACTGCCAGGTTGAACATTTAGGGCACATCGCACAAACCCACTCCCGTCTTAGGTTCCTGGGGATGGATGTGAGATTAGCTATGATGAGAGGGGGTGTTCAGATGTTTCCAGGCCCTCCTGGTTTAATGAGCAATTACTAATTAGTGTTTCATGCCCGTGAATGTTCTGGGGCCTCCACATTCATCCCTCTTACGTTTTACATGCTTTCTCATAAAATGAATCGCGCCCTGCTTGGGAGAAAAGCCTCTTTCACGCCAGCTTTATGGACGGAACGGGCTTATAATGGCAGCCTGGGTGCCGTGTAAGAACCATAAGACAAGCCTCTCTTCCCGCATTCAGGAAAGAGGTTGTTCATTTCTAAAGGCTCCAGGAATCTTCTGGCGGAACTGTTCTGTTTTTAACTCATCCCTCCTCTGTCCACCTCCCTCCTACTCTCTGCTCTCACGGAATGACCTAGTCGCTTTCTGTTTCTGGGGAGGATTTGCAACAGATAGAGAGGCTTTATGAAATCAGAGCCCCTCTGTCCCCAGCAAAACATGGCTTGTAAAACCTCTCCAAGGGCGGGCTCATTAATCTTCCATACCCGGGCAAATCTGACTTCTCCTAAGAGCAGCCCATGGAAAGCCTTGATCTTGGCAATTCTGCTTGCCTTCCAAACGTCCTGAGGGAAACAGCTCTCCACGTGTCTCTGAACTTGAGCAAAGACACGTGGGTTTTTTGGAAGCTGGTGTTTCCATAGCGTCTGCCATGTAATCTTCATTTATTGCAACATCCAGGGATTGCTTTTTTTTTTTTTTTTTTGGTTCTTTTTAAAAATTGAAATGATAAGCAGGTCAGAGTTCCCACTGCAGGGACAGAATGAATGCAAGTCATCTTATGTTCCCTATGACAGCATATTCCTTTCCGATTCTGATTGTCAAAACACGGTGTTCGATATAACCCAGACATACGATGTGTGTGGGCTTCCTAGCGTGGGACTGTATGAACGACAACATGATAGCAGCGTATCAACTGGGAAACACACACACACATTAGCAAACATCGAAGCATCCGCAGAAGTCAGCTTCCCAGATGAGCACATAACTTTCCTTGACTGGCTAACGCCAGTGATTTTAAACAAACAGCTCCTTTCATGGACAAACATTCTTGGACCCCAAATCCTCTCAGCATTTCAGCTGATGAAACATTGGTTTTTGAGATTTACTGTCTCTGAACTGAAGCTTGTAAAGCAGTAAGCCATTACCACTCCCCACACACAACTGAACAATGAAAGAGACGCACAAAAGAGACCATTTGAATTCAGACAGATTAATGACTAGATTGATGCTGAGTTTCATTCAAAGTAGTGGAAGGAACAAAATACACACACACACAAATACACGGGATATGCTGAGTGGCTGTGTGGTTATTTTAAAACTTGGTTCATGGAAAAGATGCTTAAAAAACCAAAATCTCGTTTCCCACCTGCATGTTGAATGAAATGAGTATCACGTACGTTGTATTTGGTCTTAATATTGCTCTAGAATAGAAAGTTTCAGGGTTTTAGGGTAGCTAATCATGATCTAATTGTTTCTCGCTCATTTGAATTGCAGGGGTTTAGGAGAATGATTCCGGGCCACATGGTTTTCCGTCCACTTCAGGTCAACGGTAAGAAACCCAGAGGGGTCAGATGTGGCCGGATTTTGGTTCGTTTTAACATGACTTCAATGCCACAAAGGACTTTATGTCTTAGGAAATAATTCATTACATAAGCACAGTAGGCATTTTTTTTTGATGACCATTAAACAGAAGATAATTACTAAGTGAATATAGAAAAATATCTTTTATATTTTCAGGGTGTGTATTCACCTGTAATTCGCAGAATTAACCTAGGGTCTCAACTGTATTTCTAAAAGAATTCTATATATGTGTGCATATATATGTGTATGTTTGCATAATGACCCATTTTGATTATTTGGTTTCTTTGCAGCAGGAGGATTTGTAAAATACAGCAAATCACTAGCCTTTATTATATCAGAATCCCTCCCTCATATTTGTATATATATGTGTGCAGACATATATATATACACACACACACACACATATATATACACACACACATACATATGTGAGTGTGTATTTGAGTGTGCATGCGTATTTGAGAGAGTGTGTGTGTATTCGTACACACAATATTTAATTTAATGGAGTAAAAGCAAAAAGGAAATGTTTAAATGAAACTGCTTCAATGAGAATAGACAGAATTTACTTTAGGTCACACAAATGAGCCCAAACAGAAATCTGTGTAATGAGAATTACAGCAGAAGTAGAAATGTGAAAAACAGGCCAATAAATACACATCCATATTCTTTGATATTTACAGGAAATTATTCACTGGGTGCGTTTATTACAAGGTGAAAGTGAAGTTTTCTTATTGGAACCATTTACGACTTAACAAAAGGGCACAGATTCTAAAGGATAGGATGAAAGGGGAGCGGGGTATACATTCAAATTCTGCAGGCGTGATAGGTAAAGCTAACTGAAATTGTGTCTGTTTTTAGTTTTCATTTTCCTTAAAAATGACACGAGTCCTAACTGAGGCTGCTTCTATGGTATCTCATCATCAGCGCAGTATCGCACAGAGCTACTTCCAATGTCAGTAGAATAAATCGAAGACACTTATGAAGGACACACGATTTCTACAGCATCGGTTTCCACACCTGGGGCCCATGATGTTATTAGTGGGATTCCTTGCACTGTTTTCATAAAGTATATTCTATCCCCACAGAATGATTTCGAATGAGGCTTCACAGATGTCTTAAAGTACTTTAGTTGAAATTATACGGATTCACAAAACTAAAACCAGTTACATTCTGGAAACAAAATACAAAGCGATAAACACAGTTTATTTATTACACAATGCCAATGAAAAGGTGAAGATAAGTGGTACACATGTTTCATGAGGATGAAAATTTGGCAACAGCCAGTCTGGAACCAAACTCCCTCTGAGCCAACTTTGGATTCTTTTTGGTTCCAAACTTCACCCTTGATCATTTCTCCAGATGTGTTGATCATTTCTCCAGATGTGCTGATGACTCAAGCTCTCCTGGCCGCCAGATCCTTTTGGTTTGGTTTCTTGAATAGCTCATACACATCGTCGCCCCTAGGATTCTGCACCCGCAGTGTCTGAGATAAGAGCTCCAATTCACTGCCTCAACCTTACTGCTTCCAATCCATTTCTACAGTATCAATCTAATCATGGCGCTCCCCAATGCGTACAAATTGACAGAACTCATGAAAATGAAAATCTGAATCCCTCTGACCCACCAGTTCTATCTCCATAAATGCTTTTTCTATAAAAAATCTCTACCTGAATGTACAGAAATAAGTCATGCAAGGATCTACAAATAGAAACAGCCATGTAAGAATCCAATCAATTCTTATTGATTATAATTTTGAAAATAAGGATGACAGGAATCTCAGCGTCCATGAATAGGAGATTTGTTGCATGAATGCCGTTGGCCGAATCCATATAACGGGAGGCTCTTTGTGTGTATAAAATGATATAGAGTATTTAAATGTGCAAACACAGAACCACATCCAAGTTCTCTTCACAGAAAACCGTGCGTTGCTGAATACTATGTCTTATGATCCGATTTTTATGAGCATCATCAAATGGGTGTGTGAAATACAAACTCTGAAAGGAAATCAAGCAGTTCATAGCATTTCTCTCTAGGAAGGTGGCTACAGGTGATTTTCACACTTAATTTTAAATATCTGTGTGCTTTTTCCTCCAATTTGTAACTGCTTTTTTAGCAATCATACACACACACACACACACACACACACACACACACACACACACACACACAGCAAGCTTGTTTTAAAGTCAAATGCATTAGTGGGATGTCCAGGGCCATTCCCTGGGGTCCCATCTCTACATCTCTGGACATGCTCTACACACGCCCTTTAGCCTACAAATCTACCACATTACACATAACTGCCCCCTGGGATATGCCCTGCCTTTCTATCTCTCTTTGCCTTTGTATATTCACTCTTCTCCATCTCTTCCTAGGATGTTCTTTACAGGGCTGCTGGGATCCTGTAAGCTGCCTTCCTCCTGTAGATATGGCCTCACATCAAACCCCACTATTTGCCCATGGGGTACAGTGCCACCTGGAGACCAGCTCTGTCACCTCCCTGGTCCAACCCCTTATGCAGGAATCACCCGCAGATACAGGCACTGCCATTTTATCTCTTTCCCTCCACCAATGCGGGTCCCTTTTCAAAATTTTCCTACGGGTCTCAGTTCTCTCAAGTCAGTAAATTGCTTTAAGTGAGTTTCTATGATAGAACTGACCACTCTCTAGGAAGGGTATCTGCCCGCAGGTCCATAGCCCGGTTATTGCTTGTACTGGAATCAGTCAAGTCAGCCTTGAATTTGAATCTACAGGAAAGCCTCGGGCATATTACCCAAGATTTCAGAGCCCTTTTCGTTTTGTTTATGGTTTCCTTTACTGTGCAAAAACTTGTAAGTTGGATAACTTACAGAATGGGAGAAAATATTTGCAAATGACGTGACTGACAAGGAGCTTTAATTCCCAAGGTAAACAAACAGCTCACACAACTCAACAACAACAAAACAGACAACCCGGCCAAAAAATGGGCAACAGACCTAAACAGACATTTCTCCAAAGAAGACATACAGATGGCCAGTAGGCATGTGGAAACATGCCCAACATCGCTAATCATTAGAGAAATGCAAATCAAAACTACAGTGAGGTGTCACCTCACACCAGTCAGAATGGGCATCATCAGAAAATCTACAAACAACACATGCTGGAGAGGGTGTGGAGAAAAGGGAGCCCTCCTGCACTGTTGGCGGGAATGTAAGTTGGGGCAACCACTATGGAGAACAATATGGAGGTTCCTTAAAAAACTAAAACTAGAATTACCATATGACCCAGCAATCCCACTTCTGGGCATATACCCAGAGAAAACCATAATTCAAAAAGACACATGCACCCCAATGTTCACTGCAGCACTATTTACAATAGCCAGGATATGGAAGCAACCTAAGTGCCCATCAACAGATGAATGGATAAAGAAGATGCGGTACATGTATACAACAGGATACTACTCAGCCATAAAGAAGAATGAAATAATGCCATTCGAAACATCATGGATGGACCTAGAGATGATCACACTAAGTGAAGTAAGTCAGAAAGAGAAAGACAAACACCATATGATATCAGTTATTTGTGGAATCTAAAATATGATGCAAGTGAACATATTTACAAAACAGAAACAGACTCACAGACACAGAGAACAGACTTGTGGTTGCCAAGGGGGAGGGGGTGGGGGAGGGATGGAATGGGAGTTTGGGGTTAACAGATGCAAACTGGTATATACAGAATGGATAAACAACAAGGTCCTACTGTAGAGCACAGGGAACTATATTCAATATCCTGGGATAAACCATCATGGAAAAGAATATGAAAAAGAATGTATATGTGTGTATAACTGAATCACTTTGCTGTGCAGCAGAAATTAACACATTGTAAATCAACTATTCTTCAATAAAAAATATTGAAAAAAATAAAAGATTTCAAAGCTTCATTTTTCTCAGCTGTGGAATTGAGAAGAGTAAGTATCCAACACGTAACATAGCTCGGGGAACTAACTGCACTGTGTCTGATGGACAGCGTGTGTCTAAAAACAGTCACCGACTAAACTGATTTCCTTGATACGAGAAACGCTGCCATTGATTTCTGTTTCACCTACATATAGCAAGTGAGGAGAGGTGTCTATTGATAAATAAAATGGGTCCGTAGGGAAAATGGATTACTGGTCTACTTAGACTTTGTCTTTAAGATTATGCAGATGATAAACCTTATGTGCTCTTTGACTGCAAATGCGGCTGGCGAATAATTTTGCATGAAGGTGATAGATATTTCTTTACAGTCTGTTTATTAAGTTTTTATGAGGTGCTTAAAGTCTAAAGAGAAAGGCAATGCAAAATGCACATCGCAGGTTTATTCATGCTGGGAAAATTATGGAGATGCTTATTCAAACAACATTTATGATATACCACAATGACCCAAGTAATGTGCTAAAAGCTGAGGGAAAATGATACACTAGAGTGGATTTCCACAGATATTTTGAAAACTTACACAAAATCTTTTTTTTTCCATTTGTGAGCTTCAATTTGTTTTTAATAAGAATATTTTAAAACCTATTAGGATTGAAAGTCACACTTTTTGCCAACACAGTATATTTATGAAACATACATAAGATATATATTTAGTACCTATATGGTAATCAGCGCACTGTAAATTGCATTTAAGAAAAAAAAGATGACATACACCTCTATGTTACAAATGTGAAACATAATTTGGATAATTCCTCTTAACGTGAACAAATTTAAAGTAGGCTGTTCTGTTCTATCCTCAATTGCAAAACAAGCATGATGGTAGTGGGGTTTCCTAGTATTTATTGTTGGATATTGTCCGTGGGCAGACAAGAATTAATCTGGTTTGTTCTCATTTATCCATAAGATGATCACAACAACTGAATGTAATAAAAACCACGCACTCTTTTTCATCTCTACCAAACGCCAGCGATGTCTACTAACTCACATAATGTTTTCTGTGTCCAGAAATATTCCCAAGCTTTCCAACGTTGGTTTTCTCTGGGAAACTTGGAACACGATTAAGAAGACTGTTTGTTGATGGTTTCCTTTGCTCTGCAAAAGTCTGATTAGGTCCCATTTGTTTACTTTTGTTTTTATTTCTATTGCCTTGGGAGAATGGATAAAGAAGATGTGGCATAGATATACAATGGAATACTACCCACCCATATAAAAGAATGAAATAATGCCACTTAAAGCAACATGGATGGACCTAGAGATGATCATACTGAGTGAAATAAGTCAGACAAAGACAAATATCATATGATATCACTTATATGTGGAATCTAAAAAACTGATACAAAAGCACTTATTTACAAACCAGAAATAAACTCACAGACATACAAAACAAACTTATGGTTACCAAAGGGGAAAGGGGGGTGGAGATAAATTAGGAGTTTGGGATTAACATATACACACTATTATATATAAAATAGATAAACAATAGGTCCTACTGTATAGCACAGGGAACTCTACTCAATACCTTGTAATAACCTACATTGGAAAAGAATATGAAAAAAAAATATGTAACTGAATCACTTTGTTGTACACCTGAAACTAATACAACATTGTAGAAAAAAAAAAAAAAGAAGGCTGTTTTAATTAAGAAAACCACTGGGATGATCTTAGAGGATGTAACACATTAGCAACAAGTGAACAGAATGACCTATAAAAGAGCTAAAATCCCAATAGAATGTTTAGTTTCAGTTTGGAAAAGTTATTGAAGAAAGAAGGTGATATTTCCCAGCAATGAGTGCGTATATACCGTCCACGTATCACACACGAAAACTGTCCCTTTAGTTGAATGCTTTGACCATGCTCTTTGCCTTGTTCTCAGTTACTATATATTATGTTTATAACTCTCCTAAGATCAGTGTTTTGGGGACATTTCTGCTATTTTTCCTTCCAAGAATGGCTGGCTCACATGCCCATGACTCTCAAACTCCTGTTGTCCTCGACCACAATGCATACTTGGGACGCCTTTTCTAAGCCCCATTAAAGTACCTTTTCTTCTTACAAGACCCCAAACGGTAGCTAATTTTGAAACTGTGTGCTTTCAAATTGGAAGAGGATTTCACCAAGTGCTCGAGATGACATTTTGCAATTCTGTGTTCACGAAACAGGACAGACTTTTGATTTGTGAGCAGTTACAAAATCCCATTGTCTCTCTTACTGTACGAATATTTACTGTTATAACTGCCATTGTCATTTTTGATAACTCTTTCCTAGGGGCACATGGAGATGCAGGGAAGGCTTTACTGAGAAATTTGGATGTTAGGAATTAAGCCTCCTCCCCGAAAGAAGTAACATAACAAAAAACACTAAATGGGTCACAGAACAAAACCGATATGGGCAAATTCATCTCAAGAAGATAACTCTCTGTTCTTACAGATTAGATGTTAAACAACTCTAATTGTGCCAATTTTCTATTTAAGAACTTTTTACACCTCACAAACTTGTGCTTCAACAAAGCAATTCTCCAGAGTCAAAGACATCAACTCTCTCATACACAGAAGGCACAAAGAGCCACCTTTGGTCCATTAAATTTTGACCATGACCCTTGGGTTCAACAAATGATCATTCACCTTGCAGTGGCCGAAAAGCAAAAGCAGAACCAGAACTGGAGTCGACGGTGGGAAAAGTACAGATTTTAAGATGATGAATGTAATAAAGATTAAACATTAACAAGCACATGGGGTTAACTGACAGCTCATTCCACAGAACTTCATGGGTGTCTGGAATATTCCAGGCACTGCTTGGCCTTATGCTGAAGAGAAAGCCACCATTTATGAAGGGGATAAAACTAGATCTTTGACCACCTGAAACTCATATTCTAGTGTGTATAGATAGACAATAAATAAAAACTAAATAATGTATGTAGTATGAGTCTCCTATTGCTGCTATAACAAATTACCACCAACCTAGTGGTTTAATACACACATATGTCTTTTTTTATTATCTTCTTTTTAAAATTTATTTTTCATTTTAAAATATGTTTTTTAATTAATTAATTAATTAATTATTTTTTGGCCGCGCCATGTGGAATCTTAGTTCCCCGACCAGGGATCAAACCTGTGCCCCCTGCAGTGGAAGCGTGCAGTCTTAACCACTGGACCACCAGGGAACTCCCTACACACATATTTCTTATCTTACAGTTTCAGAGGTCAGAAGTCTAAAATGCTTCTGGAGGGAGGTTTTCTCTCTGAAGCTTAATGGAGAAAATGATTCCTCTCCTTTCGTTTTTTCTAGGTTCAAGAGTGTTGGCAGTCACAATATAAGGGGCAGAGTCTCTGGTCAGGGAGGTCACTGCAGCCTTTGGTATGTTATTCTTAATGTCATCGGTGAACCTGCCAGCCTCGGCAGGAAAAGAGGGCATGGAACCTTCCCTCACCGCCTCCTCTTTTATCAGCAACCCTATAACTGCTCTTCATAAAGAGGCAGGAAGAAAAGGGAAAAGTTCTCTCTAGCCAGACACAAAAATCCTGGAACCGAGTATGTCTCTCTCTCTCTCCTTTCTGCTTCATCTGCCAGAAATTGTGACCAATTTTATGCTCAACTCAAGTACCGGAAAGTCTCTGTTCCTTTTGTGTCTCTAGATGGAATCTGGACTCTTTTATTTTGGGGAAAAAAATGCATGGGGTACTACATTCTGATGTTGCCTCAAACAGTCCTTAAATTGAGTGAAATCAAATGAACATATATACATATGCGTGTATGTATCCCTATACATTCTGATGTTCTAATCATTTCTAAGTGTACAATTCCATGGGATTAATTACATTCACAATGATGTTCAACCATCACCACTGCCTTTCTGCAAAACTTTTCATCACCCCAAAGAGAAACTCTCTTAACTATGAAGCAGTAGGTCCCACTGAGTCACGTGTCCATAAGATGTGTTACCTACACATTGAGCTAAGTCCACTTAAGTAGGTGTGATAGCTGTATTAATGACCAATGCCACCCCCTACCATTCCCACCTGCAATGATGGAATGGATCTTTTTGTTCCCCTCAAATTCATATGTTGAAATCTTAACCCCCAATGTGATGGTGTTAGGTGGTAGGGTCTTTGGGAGGTGATGAGATCGTGAGGTTGGAGCCCCCATGAATGGGATTAGTGCCCTTATAAAAGAGACCTCAGAGAACTAGCCATGCGAGGATACGACTTCAAGAAGTCGGCAGTCTGCACCCGGAGAGAGGGTCCTCCCTCGTCCCCAGAACTCGACCACTCTGGAACCCACATTTTCCAGCCTCCAGAACTATAGGAAATAAATGTCTCTTGTTTATAAGTCACCCAGTCTGTGGTATTTTATTAGAGCAGCAAATCAGTCTGAGACACCACTACTGCCTGAAACCCAGCAGGACCTTGTGGGACCTTCCCAGGGACAGATCCCTCCCTGATATCCCCTGCCTCTTATTTGCAAAAAAGCTTTAGCCTCCTAGGCCTTCAAAGAGCAAATTTAATCAGAGAAGTGAGAAAATATAGAAACAAAGGAAAACAGTCAAGCAAGACAAAAAAATAATAATAGTTTAGCCATTAAACAAAGTGAAGGCCCTTTGGTTCCTCCTCAAGGACTACAGATCATATTCTGAGTCATGTCCTTTGAGCTGTTTTGCAGATACTGAAACCTCCACCAGGCGGAAGAAGTTAACTGCATGATGCCCACCAGCACGCAGACCCCAGACCAGCTGGAACCAGAGGGTTGATGATTGAGATTTCTGAAACATCACCCTGTTACCTCACTGTCAACCAATCAGAAAATTGTGCACAAGCTGATCACATACTCTGCAACCCACACTTCTAATGCTGCCTTTAAAAAGCCTGCTCTATTTACAATAGCCAGGACATGGAAGCAACCTAAATGTCCATCAACAGAGGAATAGATAAAGAAGATGTGGTACATATATACAATGGAATATTACTCAGCCATAAAAAGGAACGAAATAGTGTCATTTGCGGAGACGTGGATGGACCTAGAGACTGTTATACAGAGTGAAGTAGGTCAGAAAGAGAAAAACAAATATTGTATAATATTGCTTATATGTGCAACCTAGAAAAATGCTACAAACTTATCTGCAAAGCAGAAATAGAGACACAGACGTAGGGAACAAACTTATGGATACTAAGTGGGGGAAGGGGGGCAGGATGAATTGGGAGATTGGATTGATTATATATACATTACTATGTATAAAACAGATAACTAATGAGAACTTACTGTATAGCACAGGGAGCTCTACTCAATGCTCTGTGGTGACCTAAATGGGAAGGGAATCTAAAAAGGAGGGGCTATATGTATATGTATAGCTGATTCACTTTACTATACAGTAGAAAGTAACATAACATTGTAAAGCAACTATACTCCAATAAAAATTGATAAAAAGAAAGCCTTGTCTAAAATCCACCAGGGAGTTCAGGTCTTTTGAGCATGAGATGCCCATCCTTGCTTGGCACCTGCAACAAACAATGTACTTTCCTTCACCACAACCTGGTGTCAGTAGACTGGCTTTACTGCATGTCAGGCAAGTGGACTCAATTTTGGTTCCATAACACTCCCTTGCTGGCTAAGAGATCTGAACATCCATTTCTCCAATGAAGAGTCCTTTAAAATGTCCACCGTAGCACCCAACTTGTCCGACCCCTTCACATTATTTTGTTGTTATTGTGGACGTTGTTTTGTAATCTACATTTACGTAAGTAAAGCAACTGTGAAGTGCATTTACTTTAAGAGAGAAAACAGCAAATGACGGAATACGGAATACTTTTCGTCTAATTATCCAAGATTGGTTTAAAAATCAACTACTATTCCCCAACCTAGTGAGGTCTTGCGTCAGCCAAGATGCTTCTCTATCCACAGCAATTTGCTGAATGTGGAATCATGGCTAATTTTCAACAGCGTGACACTGAAATGTGGCATAATGTTCAGTTTCCAAGAAAGATCACATTATGTCGATCCCACTACATTTTTTTTCCCATAGCTAAATTCTACACTCTTACACATTGAAATACTCTCAAGGGAAGGAATAAAATGGAAAAAAAAAATTAATTGACCATCACATTTAAATAGAAACTTCAAATAACACCTAACATTTTTACAAAAAACACCTTATAATTAACAAATTCATTTTATTTGTGTTGCTGAAACTGAGTTTTCTTTCAATTACCAATATTTCTGGCTTCTTGAGTTAGGTCTGTGGCTAAACCCTCATATTATTTTAAAAGCCTAGGGTAACACCAAACAGTTGATTAATAATGAGTTATTTTTATAAGAAAACTAGCTGATTCTCATCTAGATTTTTTTAATCACCCTCCTTGCCCCGGCTCCATATTGCATGCCTGGTAAACTGAGTTAAAAGATTTTTCTTCTCTACCCTCCCTGCCCGCATTAAACATATAGAGATCTTTTAAGAAATGCTCATGCCTAATCCCCAGTGGTAGAGATTTTTTTTAGATTAATTTTTATTGGAGTATAGTTGCTTTACAATGTTGTGTTAGTTTCTACTGTACAGCAAAGTGAATCGGCTCTATGTATACATATATCCCCTCCTTTTGGACTTCCTTCCCATTTAGGTCACCACAGAGCACTGAGTAGAGTTCCCTGTGCTATACAGTAGGTTCTTATTAGTTATCTATTTTATACATAGTATCAATAGTGTATATATGTCAATCCCAATCTTGCAATTCATCCCACACCCCCCCCTTGGTATCCATACATTTGTTCTCTGTGTCTGTATTTCTGTTTTGCAAATAAGATCATCTGTACCCTTTTTCTAGATTCCACATATATGCGTTAATATATGATATCCTTTTTTCTCTTTCTGACTTACTTCACTCTGTATGACAGTCTCTAGGTCCATCCACATCTCTACAAATGACCCAGCTTCGCTCCTTTTTAGGGCTGAGTAATATTCCATTGTGTAGATGTACCACAACCTCTTAATCCATTCCTCTGCTGATGGACATTTAGGTTGGTTTCATGTCCTGGTTATCCTAAATGCTGCTGCTATGTCTGACTGACTTCACTTAGTATGATCATCTCTAGGTCCACCCATGTTGCTGCAAATGGCATTATTTCATTCTTCCTTATGGCTGAGTAGTATTCCACTGTATATATGTAGCACATCTTCTTTACCCATTCATCTGTCGATGGACACTTGGGTTGCTTCCACGTCTAGCCAAGACCAATGGCCTTATTTTTAATTATCTTAAGGGCTATTGATGATTGTTGGTGACTAACGTCAACTTTTATTTTTAAAAAATCTATAAGTTTTTCAACTGATATTTTACAAACCCTTGGTGATGATCTTCTAGATCTGTGACTTCATTTGGGGTTTCACAAACTGGTGATTGCCTCTTGTCCTGATTTCCTCTGCATTCATTATCTGGAAATCCAGGTTCACTCATCAACTTTTGCAGCTACTCTGAAATTCAGTAGGTATAGGGAAAGTAGGGGGAGCAGCATGATTTTGTTTTTACATTTACTGGTGTTCAGAGAAAGTGGCTGTGCTCTGGCAATACAAACAATGAGTTACTTTGTTTGGAAGACTATTTTTTTAGAGCAGTTTTATGTTCACAGCAAAATTGAGAGGAAGGTACAGAGATTTTTTCATATACCCTCTGCCCCACCCCCCAGCCTCTCCCTTTCTCAATATCCCCACTAAATGGTGCATTTGTTACAATCGATGAACCTCCGTGGACATGTCCTTATCACCCAGATCCCATGGTTTACATGAGGGTTCAGTCTCTGTGTTGTACATTCTATGGGTGTGACAAATGTATAAAGACAGGGATCTGCCATTATACTATCATACAGTGTAGTCTCAGTGCCCTAAAAATCCACTGTGCTCTGCCTATTCACTGCTCCCTCCCCCTAACCCTTGTCAACTACTGTTCTTTTTACTGTCTCCATAGTTTTTCCTTTTCCAGAAGGTCACAGAATTACAATCCTACAATATGCATGCTTATCAGAACTGGCTCTTTCACTTGGTCATATGCATTTAAGATCCCTCCATGTCTTTCCATGGCTTGATAGCTCATTTCTTTTTATTGCTGAGTAAGTTCATTGTCTGGATGGACCAGTTTATTTATCCATTCACCTTCTGAAGAGCATTTTGATTGCTTCCATGTTTTGGCAATTATGAATCAATCTGCTAGAAACATTCCTCTGAAGGTTTTTGGATGGACATATCTTCATCTCCTTTGGGTAAATACCAAACAGCATGATGGCTAGACCTCTTATACCGTTGATTTTATAAGAAACCACAAAACGGTCTTCCAAAGTGGCTGTACCATTATGCCTTCCAACCAGCAATGAATGAAAGTTTCTGTTGTTCCACATCCTCACCAGCATTTGGTGTTCTTGATGTTCTGGATTTTGCCCACTCTAATAGGTGTGGAGTGGTATCTCCTTGATGTTTTGATTTGTATTTTCCTGATGACACATGATCTGGAGCATCTTTTTACATGCTTATTTGCCATCTGTGTATCCTTCTTTGGTGATGTGTCTGTTAAGGTCTTTGGCCCATTTTTAAATTGTTTTCTTAGTGTTGAGTTTTAAGAATTCTTTGCAACCAATGACTTTTTATATTGACTATCATGATGAAAACATGGATTGTGATACACTTGTTGCGTTTCGATTCACTACACGCATTATTCTCATGGATGCTGAGATTCTCCCATTCTGGCTAATGAGGGTCCTTCCAGTTGACTTTTGGGGTCCTTGTGTTTCTCATTTCCTTGTTTTATACACATACCTATACACATGCACATACATATATACATACATATATATATATATGACACCAAATTATTTACACTGGTTTTATGTTGTTAAAATAATTTTCTTCTTTATGCCCTTTGACATTCTCAGTTTATAGCACTGAAGCTGTATTGTTTCAGCAAAGAGACAGTTCGAAGAATATAAACTATACTTTAAGGAAAGCAGATACCATCCAAAATGGAATTCAGACCAACAGTTCACACCTAAGGTGCTCTGAGGTCTCAGAATAGTTTTGGGAAGCAACGAAAATGCACTAAGATGACTGCTGTTGAGTTGCTGCAGCCAACTTTCGATCAATGGTACTTTCTGCAACAAATCTGGCAGTAGGTTGTGTGTGGAGCAAATCTGGGAGTAGGTTGTGTGTGGAGATGTAGCATGTGTCAACAAACTTCAAGAAAAACATTGCTAAGTATTAAGTTTGGAACTCAGCCTAAAGCAAATATTTCTGTTTTATACGTTTTTCTAACAGATGGACAGTAGAGGTGAATGGATATTCTTCTTGCCCGTTTGCTCCTAAATGTACCGAGAGAGCGTAAAAGTGGGTAAAAGGGAATTTACATTAATTCTTGCAGCAGCAAAGCGAATGTTTCAATAAGGTACTACAACATGATTGCAGGAACCCACAGGACTCACATCTCCCCTGCTTCCACCACCAGCAATCTGATACCAACTCCACCCTGAATCTTGAGGGTATCACATGGGCTCCACATTCAAATTTCCCCATGCAGAGCAGAGTTTTTCCACTCAGGCGCCCTACTTTCTACAACCTCAGGTATCCCATATTGAGCTAAACATCTTTATTTCCCACAAACTGGTCTTCTTACCTCGTGTGTCCCCATCACAACCATGTTCCCAGATACACAGGTTGAAAACATCTGAATTCTTATTATTGCCATGGCTTCTCCTTTTAAAGTCTCAGAACTTGGTGAACATTTGGGCTGAGTTGAAATTTACCTTTAAAATGTTTATTGCATCTGCTCCTTTTCATTTGATCACCCATCTCCAACTCTAGAGCAAAGACCTTCATCTGTAGCTTCTCAGTTATTCACAGTGCCCCATTCTAAACTTTCCTGAATGCCCAGACTTTGTTTACTGTCCTCTCACTAAATCGTGATGAAAACTAATTCCCCTCAGAATTCTTTAATAGGCATCTTATATAAGATTAAACTTCTAGTACAGACTCACAGGCATAGAGAACAGACTTGTGGTTGCCAAGGGGGAAGGGGGGTGGGGGAGGGATGGATTGGGAGTTTGGGGTTAGCAGATGCAAACTAGTATATATAGGATGGATAAACAACAAGGCCCGACTGTACAGCACGGGGAACTCTAGCCAATCTCCTGGGATACACCCTAATGGAAAAATATATTTAAAAAGAACGTATATATGTGTATAACTGAGTCACTTTGCTATATAGGAGAAATTAGCACAACACTGTACATCAACTATACTTCAATTTAAAAAAAATTAAAAAAAAAACATTAAGCTTCTAGTGTTTTCTTTCAAAGCTATATATCCAATCTTGTTATTTTCATCTACTATTTGTTTACTATCCCTTCTCTGTTCAATCAGGTTACTTCTATAAACTGTATGTTTCCATATTCATATTATGTCCATTTGATGCTCTCATTACATGAATATTGAATGGATAAATAAATGTCCTCTTAACAGGTGAGGATGGCCCTCCTACCTTCCCAAAATTCAGGTTTCCAGTATTGGGGTGATTTGAGTGTTAGAAGGGTACAGGGATTGACTGATAGGATGGCAGAGGTGATTAAATTTATAAAGGTGTACTCCTATCTTAGACTGTTTGCTAGCCAGAGTCATTTATTTTCAACAGATGGTGCGCAGCAGACCTTTAGAGACGTTGTTCATGGATTGCGCAATTATGCATTTAGCAAGAATGCGTGGCATACCTCCTACAGCAATGATTTCCAGCTGAAAGCGCTGTATCTGGTCTTCTGCAGAAGCCCCTGGGAGCCTTACCTTCTGCTGGCAACAATGTAACATGGACGGAGCTGGCTACATGGAAAGGGGGACCCCTTCCAACAATGTCACCTTAGCCTTGTCATAAAGTTGGCTCCCTTGAGCTACTAATTAATCTGCTGAATGGAAAACACAATGCTTGTTGTCTGTCAAGCTTTGTTTTAGAGATACAAGCTTGTCCATTTGGAAGCAAAATGTATATGAGTCTTGTTAATAAATGACTCTACATTAACTTTTGTTTAATATACAGGTATTAGTATAGATAATAGAGACTGTAGATAGCTTGTTATACATCATAATGTTTTATAATATATACATATATTCCTATGCTACATTGATATTCTATACGATTGAACTTAAGCGGGTGTGTATAATCAGGGAATTATAGGAGAAAAATCACTAAGTAGGCATCTCTTTATAATTATAGGCTGGAATAAATTAACTTTTAGCTAATATAATACAGATATAGATTTTATGAAAGAGTGGTGGGGCAAGATAAAGGTAGGGGATTAAGAGGTGCAAACTAATATGCATGAAATAAATTGGCTATAAGGATATAATGTACAACACAGGGAATATAGTCAATATTTTATAATAACTTTAGAGTACTACCTATAAAAATGTTGACTCACTATGTTGTACACCTGAAACTAATATAATATTGTGCGTCAACTATACCTCAACAACAACAAAAAAACTTGGTTCTTCAAGGAGCAGATGCACAAATACTGTATAATATTACTTATTTGTAGAGTCTAAGAGATAAAACAAACTTGTGGATATAACAAAAGGAATCAGACTCACACACATAGAGGAAAAACTAGTGGTTCTCAGTGGGGAGAGGGAAGGACGGAGGGGTAAGATAGGGGGAGGGGAGTAAGAGGTACAAACTATTATGTATGAAACAAATAAACTACCAGGATATATTCTACAGCACAGCAAATAGAGCCAATATTTTATAGTAGCTTTAAATACAGTATAATCTATAAAAATCTTGAATTACTATCTTTACACCTGGAATTTTATAAATATTATAAATCAGCAACAACAACAAAAAATTAACTGGCACTTGACCAGCAATACAAAACAGATGACAATTCACAATTCCTATGATATCAGAGGGTTATATGCAGTGCTATTCAAAGTGTGTCTAAGAAGTTGCAGTGACCATATCATAAGAGAACCAGTGAGATATGGAAATCCTCAGGTCACACCCCAGAGCTACTGAATCCAGATTTGGGGGGGTGGGCTCAAGAATCTGCACTTCAACAAGCCCTTCAGGAGATGCTAATAAATGCTAAAGCATTTGCGTATAGTGCCTTTGACCATAAGTATAACTACCTGTCTATAACTATATGGTCATACCGATAACCCAAATGAAAGATTCGGATAAATATATTTAAAAGACACTTGATAGACCCAACCACTGACTATAGTTCCACAAACAAGATAAAATACGTGTGTGAGGATGTCTTCAAACTTATGAATAAATGTGACTGTATTCTGTGCTGCTGGGGAAGCAGGCTACTCCCTCCTCCAGATGATACCATCTGAATCTGACATTTGTCTTTGGGAGTCTACGTCTAGACACTTGTATGAGGTCTATGGGATCGAGCTGTGAAAGAGCCACCTCTGTAAAGAAGAAATATTCGACAATCCAGGAATACTGGTTTCACCTAGATGGCAGGATAAAAAGAATTTGCTCCAAACATATTGGTCACCTTTTCAATTGCCCTATCTCCTCCTTTGCTGTATTTTCTGATGTATTCCAAGGTCCTTGGTCCTACTGTTTTACCCTTTCCTTTTCCTATTTTGCCAAATTTCTTCAAACTTCCAGCTCAATGACCTACCCATCATGAGGGGCTATACACTCATTGCAGGAAATGCTCCATCATTCCAATCCAAACTCAACGGATATTATATTTTTTTGCCCTTTCATATGGAAAGAAGTTACGTATTTCCCCACAAACCAATGGTTTCCTATAGTTGTTATTTTTTTTGGGGGGGGGAGCGGGGAAGGAGACAGAGTGGGACAAGTATGCCCTCTAGAGCTCATCACAAGCCGTTTGTTAAAAAAATCATATAGCATTTTGCTAAGTGAAATAAGTCAGACAAACACAAATACTGTATGGTATCACTTATATACGGAATCTAAAAAATACAACAAACTAGTGAATATAACAAATAAGAAGGGAACACAGATATAGAGAACGAACTAGCAGTTACCAGTGGGGAGAGGGAAGAGGAGAGGGATAAGGTAGGGGTAGGGAATTAAGAGGTACAGACTATTAGGTATAAAATAAGCTGCAAGGATATATTGTACAGCATGGGGACTACAGCCAATATTTCACAATAGCTATAAATGCAGTATAACTGTTAAAATTGTGAATCACTACATTGCACACCTGTAACACACAACATTGCAGAACAACTATACTTCAGTAAAGAAAAATCATATGGCAATCAAAAATATACCAGCTGATTTTAACATATGCTCCCTTGATTGTCAAAACTGCGTAACCGTCATTACGAATAAATAAATAGGTTTGTATCTGTAGTCATAGCTATGAGATGTGAAATTCTAAACCTGAGCATTTAGAAACCATCCATGGCATAGTGGGATTCCTTTGAGAAACAGATCAAAGCCCTTTAGGAAATTTTTTACAAGTGAATAAATAATAAGGATGTACAGTTCATTTTCTGGGTAATCTTCTACGCTGATGTATATTAACTAACTACAACCCATTCGGTCTAAAGGGATGAAAGCAGCTCCCTGCCAGGGAAACATTTCATCATGTTTCACTCCATGCTACTCAAAACTCCTTGGGGGGAAGGGTGCAGATTTGTTTGGAGGCTTTTGACTCTTTCCTTTAATATACACAAGACAGGAAAAATCATGATAAAAGAAGAAGACATTCTCCTCCTTGTGAGATATTGAATAGCATGGAATGATGCTTTCTCCCCAAAAGTCTACTTTTGAGGAATGACAGAAGTTAAGACAAAGCATGAATTTGCTGAAAGAATAATACAATAACAACAAAGTCAGCAATGTGTAAGCCACCCTAGAGAGAAAAGAGGTTGGTGATACCCTATAAATAGCGGGTGGGATTGGCTGCAATTTTTGGCAGAGAGAAGACATGGTAACAGAAGAGGTCAGGTGGGAGGAAGGTCTGAGGCTGACTCCTGTCTCTCCCGATCGATGCCGTGAGCTAACCCCTGTCTAATTCCCCGTTCCTTCTCCTCCCCACATGACAAAGAAACCTTGAACAGCAATCAGGTAGTGGGACCCTGTGAGGACAGAGAAAAGCTGGGCTGGATTGAGAAACTGATTAAAAACAGGAAGGTCCACCAGCCACTTATGGCCACGTGTGGGCGTGTCCTATTTTATGTCCTACCCATCTGCACTCCCAGGGCTGGTGGAAAGCAAGCAACTGAAGCTGCCTTTTCCCGGCAGTGCTTTTCCCAGAGGGTTTAAAGCTAAATTTTGAATGAGAAGCTCTTCCCAATAGGTTTTCACTTCACCAAAGGGATCATCAGTCATTTGCTGTATGTTAAGCTCTTAAAGAAACGCACAAAATAGATAACTAATATGAACCTGCACAGGGAACTCCACTCAATACTCTGTTATGGCCTATATAGGAAAAGAATCTAAAAAAAAGAGTGGATATACATATATTTATAACTGATTCACTTTGCTGTACACCTGAAACGAATCCTACATTGTAAATCAACTATACTCCAATAAAAATTAAAAAAAAAAAAAAGAAACACACAGACTTGGACCTGGCCTCAGGTCTCAGCAAATCTACAATTACAGCATGCAGTAATGGTTGGGTTTATTCCCCTAAAGGGAATTTAATCTTAAAGGCAAAAAAATATAACTATAAACATGAATACTGAAGCAGTTACCTAACACAGACACACACACACGGTCTACAGAGAAATGTCTTCTACATGAGACATAATTATAGGAACAGACCAATGTGGAAATCTCAGTAGACTAAATAAATACATTCGGTTATATTACTGCATTATGATTACCGCGTGAACAGGTTAAAGAGAAAGCAAAGATAATCTTAAGAGATGAAGAAAATGCCTCAGTGAAGCAGATTTATGAATTTACAAACATCTTATCAAATTAAGAAAGAGAAATAAACATTGCTTAATCTGAAATAGGTCATTGATCAATATCCTACTCCAAATATTGCACATAATGATACAACACTAGAAGCTTTTCCCCAAAAGACAGAAGTCAAAGATACCCAGTCTCATCTCTATTCAACCTTATATTCAGATGCCCTAGTCAGCTCTGTAAGAAAAACAAACAAAAAGTGTGATACAAAATGAAGATTCTCTATATTATTACAATATTATAGAGATATAATGTTCTCTAATACATATGAAACCCAACAATTTAAAAATTATTAAGACTAATGATAACATATGACAATATATCTAGAGTATTAACATACAAAAGCCAATATTATATTTATGTATCACTAACAGAGTTTAGGGGAAAAATATTACTTTAAGATGTCATTGCCAAAGTTAGAAAATATTGATAGAAAAGAAACTATACAGCTTTGCAAGCTCTAAATGGAGAAACTATAAAACTACTTCTTAAAATTTTTGGTCAAAAAACTATTTAAAAATTGTCCAAAATTTTTCAAAGCTCATGGAAATGTACACTGAAAAATCAGTGGATTTTCTATGTAAATGAAATCTTGAAAAAGATATATAAGTTTACAGTCACAAGATTAGAAAAACAAAATAAAACTTAGACAATACCTAGTCTACTGAAGATAAAGAACAATGGAAACTCATATACTGTTCTTGGGCGGACAAATGTGCCCAACCATTTAAAGAGTTTTTGACATTTAAAACATGCAAATACAATACAGCACATACAGTAAATCGATTTACCCATAAAGCCATTTCTGCAGTATTTCAACAAGAGGTATGCATGAAATATTATAGTTGCCCTGTTTACCAAATTACAATCTGGAATAAATTTCCGGTTTCAGAAAAAGACTGAAATATATGATGAGGTAAGTATATGATGGAGTTCTGTGTTATCAGTGAGCATAAGTGAGCTACAGCTTCAACCATCACCCTGGTTGAACACCAAAAACATGGCATTCCATGAAAAATGCCAGGTGAAGACTAATATACAATGATCCAATTTATCGAAAACAGTCTACCCTTAGTATATGAATAGCGTTGTGCTGGTAGTGACGATTTTGTGTAAGTAAAATGTAGTAAGAGAAGGAAATAATAAACACGATTCAGACAGGTTATTACTCTCCTAGTAGGGCCAAAGGGATACAGTTTAGAAGAGGAAAGGGAGGGATCCAAAAATCTTCACTGAGTTCTAAGTTTATTTTAGGTGGTGTGTACAAAGATGTTTGTTTAATTATTCATGCCCATGGATGAAACCTTCTCTAATAATAGAAAAGAAAAAAAAAGATTAAAATTGTCTTAAAAAGCTGGTTCCAGGACTTCATGAAGCAGCTAGAGATATTAAAAAAAAAAAAAAAAGAAGATAAATCCTCTTTGTATTGCAGGTCAAATTCAGCAGTGCGACAATCAGCATAATCACCAACCTTAAATTTTCTAATCCAGAGAAGCCAGTGGCTTTAAGTTTAAACAATGGTTTATCTGGAATGAAGAAAATGATGTTCTAATTCTTCCCTGTCTTCTGCCAAATGTTGTTTCTCAGTAACTAGAAAAAGGGAATCTTAATTAAGTCTCAATTAGTATTTATGAAGGCATTTAGTACAACTTTTTTAAAAAACTAATGTTCTACCATTCTCAGTTGCCACGTCTGGAGAATTTATTACTTATTACAAATTTTACCAGCAGTTTCCAGACACAGCTGAACACCTGGGATGTTTCTGCAAGAAAGTCCCAGACTAAACCTCCTGGAGATTCTGACCTATTGACTGGGCTCCTGGAATTGGCAAATAATAATTATTCAAATGGCGAGAATAGTTAAGAGAGATGATACACCTTCTAAAAGGATTCCGTTGTGTATGCAGAACTATCTTAATAAAGGCATAAATTTATTATTATTTTGATGCAGAGAAGCAAAACTCATCTTAGGGAGAAAAGGGACTTACACTGTATTCTTGCCTAAATCATGAATGGCAGAGGGTGACTTCCAAAAGAAGAACAGATTATAAATATGCTTCAGCAAATCGGCCAGTTTGATGAGTTGAAACATCCAGAACAAAATCTCCCGTTGTAGGATGCCCGAAAGGTAGTTATCAAAAGGGCCAGGGGATATTCCACTTGAAAGGTTTATCTTCCCATTATGATGATAAAATGTTCTCAGTTTCTCCTCAAATCCTAAGTTAAATCTAATAAATACCAAGTGACACACACACACACACACACACACACACACACACACACACACACACACACACACACAGATGAGTGGATTTCTGTATAAATTGAGAAGTAGTTGAGTTTTTCATGTTGGTGCCCAAAGTGGAAAATAAACCCTCCATATATAGAAGTAGAGAAAATTGCCTCCAGAAATAAACATGTTATTTCTGGAGCCCCCATCCATGTTCTGTAAGAAATTGGCAGAAATGTTTGGTCAGGGGTTAGGACTTCAATGTAGAGTGAATCTTGGATTTGAGTGAGTGTTATCTACGTCCACTACAAAAATGTCCATTCTGCTGGTCCAGGCATCTCGGTCACTTTTGCTCCTGGCTGTATCCAGGTGGTACCTCTGGTACTCAATAAATGTTTGTTGAAAGAATGGATTTTCAGGGATGTGAACATCCACAACTATCTCTCCATCACACAATTACACAAGTATGTAATTGGGAAGATCACAGGTGAAGCCATGTCTACTTAACCTTGAATTCTGTAGCAACAGAGGTTGATCATGAACCTTTAACACTTGGTTCTCTAGTGGTTGAACCTTTTTCCAAAACTGCACGTGAGAGTCTGTCCGAGTCTGTGGTATCTGTAGGGCTGCAAGTCTGCAAATCCCACATCCACCCTCCAGGACCCAGACACTCATCTGCCCATGTCGGGGTTAGGGATGGGTTTGGGGTTCAGATGTGTGGTTTTTGGGTCAGGGTTTGGGTTCAAGTGTGGGTTTGGGTTAAGATTCAGGTGAGAAAAAGGTTTTGAAAACAGGTTTGGATTTCTGTACAGGTTAATGGTTCAAAGTCAAGAGTCAAGGGAGAGAAGGAAAAGGGTTGAATATCAAAGGTCCAGGGTTAGGATATGTTTTGAATATGGATTCAGGTTCAGATTAGGGCAAGGCTAGATCTGTGTTTGGATGATGAGTTAGGGTCAGAGGTCAGTGTTAATATCAAAGAATCGTCTTTGCGTTAGGGGCAGAGGTTAAAGGTCATGACTAGGATCAAAGGCCATGGGGTCAGAGTCTCTCTTTGAAGGTTGGGTTTGGTGTTTGACCCAAGGGTCAGTTGTCAAGGGTTTTGGTCATGGGTCAAGGGTCAATTCAAAGGTTTACATTAAAGTTAGGGGTCTGGTTTGGTTTGGTTTCGGGTTTTTGTTCAGGTTTGGATTCATGTTCAAGTTTGGGTAGAATTAGGATTCATAATCAGCTTCCATTTAGGGTTTGGCTGAGGGCTTAGGTTTAGGTCCACATTCACTGTCTGGGGTCATGGGTCAACTCAAAGGTCAGGAATCAAGGGTTCAAAGTCCTGAGCTGGTGAGGGTTGGTGTTAGTTTTCAATTTCAGATGTAGGTTCTGGTCAAGTTTCAGTGTTCAGATCAGTGGTCAAGAGTCAAAGGTCAAGTTTCCAATGGGAGGAGTTAAGAGTTAAGTGTCAAAGGTTAGAGGTCGGATCAATAACCTGCATTTAGTTTAGGGGGAGTTTTCACATTTGAGTTTGGATTTTTGCAGATGCAAATTCAAACTCAGTATATTTTTTACTGTGGTAAAATATCCATAGCAGAAAATTTGCCATTTTAACCATTTTAAAGGTACAATTCAGTGGCATTAAATACTTCTACAATGTTGTACAACTATCACCCCAACTACTTCTAGAACTTTTCCATCACCCTCAACACAAACTCAATATATTTTACCTTTCTGCATGTCTATGTAATTGCACGTGTGCCTACATTCTGTCTAGATATATAAACAACAAGATGTATAAATGAGTATATGTGAGTATCTATACATATGTACAGGCATAAATGCATACATAACTGATTTGTTCCCTCAGTCGTTTGTTCATTTATGGACAGGATGCAATGCTAATAAATGACCTTTTCTGTACTCAAAGACATCATTTGGGTTTCAAGTGTTCTGCTAACATAAACTGGTCATAGGTCAATGAGAAGAGAAAATTTATAATTTATAAATTTATAAATGCATTTTCAGTGTCCTGGTAACAGGATTTATCTGAAAATATGTAGAAGGATGTTTCCAAGTGCCTTTTAGGTCCTTTGCTAAAGACCGCCTCCGTCGGCCCTTATTTCTAGCGGGCAGGATGTTTCCAAACCTCTGAAGTCCTCCCAGGAAATTTCTATTCCGGGATTACAGGTGTGTCACAACATAAATGTTCAAGCTTGGTTTAGTGCCTCAACACAACAGGAGCAGGCAAGTCAAGGAACTCAGGGGAGCTGCAAGATTTGATAGGAAATTTGCAAAACACTGCACACAGAGGAAGGGAAAGTTCAGAAATATTTTACATAAGTGTGTAAATATGTAGAGGGAGGAGTGCCAAAATATTTACAATAGGAATATTGTGAAAAATCTGACCACTGGGATGGGTTATTCATGCGTGTGTGCACGCGCGCACACGCACACACACTCACACACACAACCTCTGTAGCTCCCATGGCCTGGTCTAGGAAGAGGCTCAATTTACTCTTAGCTACAAATAGGTCAGAACATCCATACGTCATCAAGTCAACTGGCTAAATTACTGTATTTATAGAACATCCCTTTCCTGATACCTTTTCTGCCCCCAAAATAAACCGAAAAAAACCCTACTTTTAAAAATAACCTTTCCCCTACCATGCCTAATTATCATGTGCTTGATCTCTTTCATTATTTCAGGCTCATACAAATATGCATCGGTTGTTAAGTTTTCCCCTTTTCCGTGCGTTTTTCTCATTATGATTTTCAGTCATAACGATGCAAGGGATAAGGATGTCCTGTGGCGTGCTCAGCTCCCAGTGACGTTCCAAAATTAAAATAACACGAGGAAAAAAAAAATGTCAGAAGAAACACCTAAAATAGTTGGGTTGACTTAGCAACACGAAGCATATAGGATGCGGTGTATCGGCAAGCTCTCTTATTTTTAAGTACCTGGAGGCTCTTTCTGCTTAGATGCTAATTTTTTAAAGTCTTCCCTGGACACCTGCATTTGCTGCCCTGGTAAGATAGCTCTGAAGGCCAGATGGAAGAGAATGAGCAAGTATGTGGGGAAAAATCCAAAATGTCACCTCACCACTTTCCCTACCTTGGCTCAGCCAGCGGCAGGGCGCTGAGACCACACTGTTGCAGTGTTAAATACACCAAAATACACTGTTTCTCGTACATTTCTTCTATTCCAGGCTGCATTTCATGTAAGAAAAATAACTTTTTTCTTATACTCATTTGTGGAAATGAAGCCATACTTTTCAGAGATTCAATCAGCACCTATAACTTTAAATTTATTTGACTCTCTTATACCAGGGGCAGATTTAAAAGTCACTTCCATATCTTATAACCACATTTTTATTAAAATGTCTATTTTAGGCTAATTCTTCATTGAACCGCAATTTGAGAGGAGTTTTGAGGGCTAAATAGATGAGTCACACCCTTTCTTAGAGTTTGTCTTCAATTTACTGTCTTGGAAGAAGCTAATTTTGTTGCCTTTAGTAAAATGGCTTAATAGCTATTGTACTGTTAATAAATGGGACGAAATGGTAGAATCATACCCTTGTGAAGATTTGGTGCTGCAGAGTATTTCCATTAACATTCAAGAGACGAAGAGGAATATATAACACAGTGGCACTGCTTGGTTCTATTTTCTAGGAAAAACAATTTTTTGTAGAGCTGAGCAAAATGAGATCTGCAATCAGAAATTACTTTAAACTACCTTTCTTCCATGACTCCATTATAACCTACCCTGGCCCTGGAGAAGCTGTTAAAACATAAGGACTAGATCTCTAAATCAACAAAGCCAGGCTCTTACTTGCAAAGTCCGAGATGGCACAAGGCAATGGAAATCTCAGATCCAAAGATAAAATGTTGGTATGGATGTTATGCTAACATTTATTATTAGTTATGAGAGGTGAAGAAAGACCATTTCCCACCCAGAGCTCCATTTCCTAAGAAATTACAACAAATGTACCAGAATAACCTAAGAACCCAAACCGGCAGGGGAAATATAAGGAAAAACAAATATCAGAAAACTTGGGTAGGTCGGATAGAATTTTACAATGAGCTGTCCTTACAGAGCTGTCTCAGGTTGCGAAATGAATGTGAATAAAACAGGTAAGGGTACAGATGCAAGATAACGGGGCACTGACTCTGAGTTGCAGCGAGAAAACATGGTAAATATTAACAGTACAGACATCTGGGGCAGAGACTGAGAAAAAAGGCAGTGCAACTTTCTTCCTAAGAACAGAAGAATTCCAAAGAACAGAGTGATACCCCAAGGTCTTGCCTTGTTCTTTGATGTGACTGCAAGCTGATTAAAAATGCAAAGGTTGCCAAATGGCTGATTTATGAAAATGTATCCACCTTTGGATTCATTGCTGAAAACTGATGAAGGAAACGTCGTAACCTGGGATGATCCAAAGGAACAGAGGAAACAAGGTGGGAATTCAAGGACCCTCCGTTACCAAGTCGCTTTAAGATGAGGTGAAAATCGTCCCCTAAACAGAAATATTTAAATCACTGCCACCATATCATTTGAGTCAGTTGATTTCAGGAAGCAGAATTTTTAGAAAAGGACAGTAAAGAGACAACAAAGTTAAGGGGTGAAAGGATTTTTGAGTCTTTTAAATAAGAAGGCAGAAACAATTGGGATGGTGTCCAGTCACAACAGAAAAGCATGGAGAACAACTGTCCCGTGACTGTAGGCAGTGTCCCCTGAGAATTATTATTTAGACTGGGTCAGTGCATAAAAATATGGCAGTACTTTCCTTGATTGGGCTCTTCTCGGAGATCCTTCAGAGTGAGAAGCGTCTAGGCTAGTCTGGTGGGTGCCCTAAGTCAGTGCCAAGGGTATTTCAAGCAATGTCAACATTTGTTTACATAGGGGAACATGGTAAGCAGAACTGTAAAAGGTGCCCTCCCAAGAGTCTTGCCCCCCTCCCCCGGTAATTCAATCAAACATGAATCTAGGGGCTGTTGTGAAGGGTCTCTGCAAATGTAATTAAGGGCACTAGGCAGTTGATAAGCAAACTACCCTGGCATATCTAAGTGGGTCCAATGCAATTACGTGACTTTTAAAAGCAGGAGATAGTGGTAGGACCATCCCTCAGAGTGATGCCAGGGAAGATGGGCAAGGACAGAAGAGGCAGAAGGGCTGTCACAGTGATTCAAGCCATTTGGTGCCGCCATTGTGGCTTTGGAGAAAGAGGAAGGGGTCCAGGATGTAGGAAATGGGGAGGTCCTCAAGAAACTGAGAAAGACCCTCAGCCAGAAGCCATCAAGGAAATGAGCGTCTCAACCACAGGAAACTGAATTCAGCCAACAAACCAGATGTTCCTGGAGGTCGATTTGTCCCATAGAGTCACAAGTAAGGAACCCAGCCCAGTGCACACACTGATTTAAGCTTTGTGACACTTAATGTAGAGAAACCAGCCAACCACTCATGCTTCTGATTTACAGAACTGGGAGATAACATATGTGTGTTGTTTGAAGCCATGGAGTGTGGGGTTCTTTGTTACAGCAGCCCTAGGAAACGGATACAGGGAAATGCAAGCAGAGTTGAGCCCAAAGATGACCTTGAAGTTGCAAAGGATGGGATGTGGAGAAACAAATGTGGAAATGCTCAGAAATATATAATCCATGGAGTCAGAGACTCTCAGTACCCAGTGGGTGATGACTTTTCCTTCAAAGGTAGAGAATTTAAACATAAAGGATTATCAATTCTTACTAAGTCACTATGCCTTCCCAATAAGATATAACATGAATATTGGCAGCTTGCCATAATTGTTTAGGAATAGAACTGTCTCATTACTAGATGCCTAACTGATAATCCCCAGATAATATCTACAGGGACTCAAATAGGACAGGGGGATTTGAGAGGAAAATGCATCTGTAGGCACCTTCTCTGACCATAAAGGTTATAAATGGCATTGATTCCTTATCTTCTCTACTTGATGGAGGTGACCCAGAAGTTCAGTGAGGAAACCCACCTAGTTTGGGGGCACCCCACCTTCAAAATCACCCCCCTAATCTTGAGTGAACAAGAGGAGTTCAGTTCATCTGATTTGCCTGTGAAATCTGTTTTGTTCCAAGCCAAAGAGTCATTCACTGTCAGTCTAACCGAGACAGGAAGCTTCCCTAACTTCTGCAGAATGCTCAAAAGGATAAGGTTCCGAAACCCTTGCGACAATTAGATATTCTTTGTTGTGAACCAGTGAGCTGCTTTATGTTCTCATTTTGCAGCTGACCTCACCCCGCCACCCAAGAGGACCCTGACGGTGCCCTGTTCACATCAAGACACAAAGGAATAAAGCACATCCATTAGAAAGAGACTTACATCAACGGATCACCCCAACCTTGGAAACCCCTCTGGTCTGAAAGAAGAAAGTGGCCAAAGGAGAAACGCTATTGGAGCTCTATTTGAGGGTTATTTTTAGTAGGATTATAGCAAAGAGAGCACGCAAAGCACAATCAATTTGGAGCCAGAAGACAGACGTCAGATCCCTAGTTTTGTTGACTCCCAGGTGAGAACTCCTGGCAGGTTATGAAACGTTCTTTTGTCATGTGAAATATGAAGGTAATAATAATACCTTTATGTGGAGGGAGAGTTGAGGGAACCAATAAGACAGCAATGTGGGATATGAACCAAAATGGTACAAATACTCATGTTCCATTATAAGTGTAGGAGGACTAATTATTTTGGAAAACCGTGTTGAAGGCGATGCTAATCGTACGTCAAGCATTTGATGTGATCGGCAAAATTCCTATTAGAGGCAGATCTGAGTAACTACTGGGCATCTCTTTTCACTGTCCAACATGCAGGAGTCAGAGTAAGTAACGATAAATGCCACGTCGAGGGCAAAGGGAAGCTCATAAAGAGCGTGGCAATGCGGTGTAGCAGTCAACAGTTTATAGAAAAGACTGGAGGCGGCAGTGAGACTGATGGGTTAGGTCAGCAAGAATCCTTACAAGAAACCACTCTGAGGAAGGACCACTACGAAGTCACTGGAAACAGCAGATGCACGGCGTGATTCAAGCTCCCAGAATAAAAGAGAAGGGCATCTGCTTTGGAAATGGAAAGTGCCATATGATTCATTTTGCCAAAGGTCCCAGCAGAAGAAAGTGGGCTGCCTGAATTCCTTGTTGGTCTGCCTGGAGCGATCCAGTTTGGAAGGGAGTTTTGAGAGGGTGAAAAGGTATTTGGCATGACAATGCAAGAGCACACACACAAAAATGTACGGTTTCAGGGTCATGGCACTCTTGATGAATCAGGAAAGCTGTGTCCCCAGGGAATTTCGTGGGTGCCATGTTGCCATTAACATGGAAGATTCTGGAAAGTACCTTACCCCATATCCAGCTCTGTGCTCCAAAGAGAAATTGCAGAAGCACATGGGCAAAATATTACTTGTGAATAACATATAACCAAAGGTTTATTTCTTCCCATGATCATTTTTTAAATTGGGCATGAACCATGTAAGGTAAAAATCGGTTCCTAGCTGTACTTTGTACTCATCCATATTATCCTGCATCATCAATCCTCAACCTTGCCATCACTGACATTTGGAGATGGGTAATTTCTTGTCAAGGGGGGCTGTCTTGGGCAATATAGGATGTTTAGCTGCATTCTAGAGGCATTTAGAGGCCTCTATCCTCTAAATGTCAGTAACATCTCCTCTTCCATCTAGCTGTGGCAACCAGTAATGTCTCCAGATATTGACAAACTTCCCTGGTTGGGAACCACTGCCTAGACAATTAGACATCTGTTTATCTACTTTAATCCTTTTAAATTATTTTTCAAAAATGTACTCATGCTTTTTGTAAGCACTGAATACCATTAGACGACCCCAATATTTTTTTTTTACAGTCTTTGAGCATGCCCTAAAATAAAACTAAGAGAGCATGACAGGTTTGTGCATAGAGGATTAAATCAGTAAGTGGAGCTTCTATGGTTGATAAAGAATTCAATCAGGCCCAGGAAGCACAGCAACGCAGTAAGACGTGAGGAGACAGAAAGACTGAGTGACTTGTAAGCATGAAAAAAAATAATTTGAAATTTAGGAGAGTATCTCTAAGGCTAAACTAAAGCATATAAATATCATTCAGGATTAGGCAAGGATTCAGAGGGATAAGGGAAAGATTCCAAAGTGTTCCAGGTCTGAGGTACACGAAAATTCTTAAATACTTGTTAGGCAGAGAGAGACCAAAAAGAATTTGAAGAGTATTTTTCAACTTTACAAGAACATCAGGAATAGTTGGGAATGAACTGAACAAAAGAGTTAAGTAGACAGATGCATGCAAACTCATGAAAATCTTGAAAACAGGAAATTTGAAATCCTTTAGAGAAACAGAAGTAGCTTCAAGTGATTGTTAGACCCTGGGGATGGCCTGATATTTGGGACAGAGGATGTGTTCCTTGTGGCGGAAGAAGATACATTATGTGGATATAATGACATTTTGATGGAGTAGTTATTTTGCAGAAGTTAACGGTATTTCATATATATATATATATGTATGTATATACACACACATATATAATACAAAATCCATATCATTTACAAACACACGTGTGTATGTGTTTGAGAAGGTCAAATAGGAAAGTAATACACATTTATGAAAAGAAATACACTTTCTGCAAGAAGACATAGGTGCCCTTTCTTTATATATGTCTTATCCTTCAAATGCAGATGTTTTTCTAGACTAATTTGAGCCTGAAAATGGAAATACGTATCTGTAAGTAGACAATGAGATAAATATGTAACTTAAATACTTGTTAGTCAGGGAGAGACCAAAAAGAATTTGAAGAGTATTTTTCAACTTTACTAGAACATTCAGGAATAGTTGGGAATGAACAGAACAAAAGAGTAAGTAGACAGATGCACAGTAATAAAAATGAAGGAAAACTAGTTAGAAATTCACTTTGAATTGAAAGGCAGCTACAACCTGCATATTCTGTAAATTGTTACTTTCTGTGGGAATATGTTTTGCAAAATTCATAATGTAAAAATCAATCTCTATATGACTCAAACAGTGGAAAAGGCATGGATTATAAGTCAAAATAAAAATGGTGTTGGGACTTCCCTGGTGGTGCAGTGGGTAAATATCCGTGCTTCCAATGCAGGGGGCCCAGGTTCGATCCCTGGTCAGGGAACTGGATCCCACTCGCATGCTGCAACTGCGAGTTCGCGTGCCGCAACTAAGATGCAGAGCAGCCTAAATAAATAAATAAATAAATATTTTTTAAAAAAACTGGTGTTGACAATTTACATGGAAGCATAAGAAAAAGAAGTAAAAAGAATCTATTATTATAACTGCATCCCTGACCTTTTGCTATACAATGGAAATTATATTAGACTGAGAGTATAAATAACATATACCTCTGAAATTCATGTTAACTACTACGGTCCTTAGGAACTATTAATGATAAATATGTTCATTGGAAAGCCATCTTTCTATTTTAAAAGACAAATATTTTATGTGACACGGTACAGTGCTAAAAGCTTTTTTTTTTTTCCTGTAGGAGTCTGAATAAGTGAGTCTTTCATAGGGTTCTTTTGATTCAACCCACTTTGCCAGTCTCCAATTCTCTTCCCTGTCCTTCAAGCCCTTTACCTTTCCAGCTTCTATCAACCATTTAGTCCCAAAGCTGACACCACATGTTTTTGTTTTATGTGTTTGTTACAACAGCTTCTCACTTCTGGTTTCCTTTTTTCTGGTTTAGCTAATGCTGTGTAACAAACCAGCCCAAAATGGGAAGGTTAAAACAGTAGCTTGTGATTTCTCTCTCACGATTCTGTGGATTGACTGGGCTAAACTGGAAAGTTCTCTCTTGAGATCTCTTGGGTTCTAGTCAGTTAGAAGTTAGGGATGGAATCATTTAGGGGCTCAAGTAGGTGGCTTGCCCGTGATGGTGCAGTTGCATGGTTGGGAGTTAATGCTGGCTGTCAACTGAGCGTGCAAGCTGAGGTTACTGATGGGGGCAAGTATTCTGGTGTCTGGGTTCCAAGAGGGTTGGTCTCAAGAGCCAGTGTACCAAGTGGTCTGAGCAGAAACCACATGGCTTCTTACGACCCAGCCCTGGAAGTCTCAGCACCTTGCTTCAAGAACCTTCTATTGTTGAATGAAGCCAATGAGGCCAGCAGAAGATGCAAAGACTCCATCTCTAAGATGGAAAAACAGCTGAGTATGAGTATTTTTGTCAATTTCTATCTATCACACCCAGTGTATGAAATCCATTTAATCCCATGGGGTGATGCCAATTGATGGTTAGTAGAGGCTATAAGCAGAGTGCCACCTTGAGAAGAATTTGCCACTTGACTCAGATAAACTAAATGCTACGATCAAACAGTGATATCTGCCAGGAGCAAGAAGGACCAGTGTATCCATTGAAGACCCCGAATTATTCTAAAGTCATCCCTTTATAAACAGGAAACTTGAGATTTAGCACAGATAAGTGTCTGGCCTTCCAATCGCCCAAAGGCATACATTACACATCAAATAATACATAGGGTGTCGATCAAGAATAAAACTCAAGCCTCCATCAAGTAATCATGTTGTGTCCCAACCTACTCACTAACCATAAAGTTCAACCACATCGCTGTTTAAATACTGTAGATTCATTTCTATAGTAGTAATGAGGATAAAGATGGAATCTGACATCCGTTCATGGTTCTTAAAAATATATAGACACAACAACAGTATACATTTGCACCATCTGTTCCACCTGCAGATGTAATTTTTCATATACGAATTCAACACCGTTGATGGAGTACTGGATCTGCTATGTTTTGAGCCCCCTTCTAGGCATGGCGGTTGGCTGGATAGTGAACAAGGCAGGCACAGTGCACATTAACATGGAGCTGACAACCAAGAACGGAAGCCAGATACACACTAGAGACCAAAAGCATCATCGTAGATGTGAGGTCAAAGTGCAGGGCAGTGGAGATTTAGTCCAGAAAACCTAGAGTACAGAGAAGGAGGGGGCAATGGTGTGGGAAGAGGCAAAGCAGCTGAGCAAGGAAGAGACCATTCTGAGTCTTGAAAACCACGTGTAGGAATGAGTGTCCAATTGTAGCGCTGATCTAAAGATACAGATGAGTTTTGATCATGCATTGCTTGAGACGTTACGTGGTATTTCTAGGAGGCAAGGGACTTGATGGGGCAGGAGTGGGGGTCTAGTAACCAATTGGGATGGTGTGTGGCTGACCGGTAAAGGAGAAGGGCTGATTAATGATGGCGGAAATGTTCAGACTCTCTTTCTGTGATTTCGGACATGGTAGCCGTAACCACGTGTCGCTATGGAGTCCTTGGAATGTGGCTTGCACAAGTTGGCATGCACTGTAAGTGTAAAATACACACTGGATACCAAATATTTAGCGAATATATGCAAACTATCTCATTTATAGTTTTGTCTCTACATGTTAAGTTACCGTTTTGGAAACTCTGGGATAAACTAAATGAAATCTTAAAATTAATCCTACTGGTTTCTTTTTACTCTCTTTAATGTTGCTACTGGAAAATGTAAAATTATGCATGTAGTTCATAGGACATATCTATGGGGCATTGCTACTCCAGAGAAAATGTGTGTTTCTGAGATGTCTTGGTTTTCTATGGCTTGCATACAACGTAGACCTACAGGGTGCTGCAGTGAACCATGAACCATGGAAGTGACTAGTATGTGTTCTGACCTGCCTTCACTCTAGCAAAACGCTTCTTTCATTCTCAGAAAGGAGGATGGAGAAAGGACAGTCCCACCCGAGGTGAGTGTAAGAAGGTTCAGATGGAGAGTGTTCCTTGTACTTCCTTTTCCTTGTGTTTCTATCCACTGCACATCAGAATAATCTCTGAGAATCACAATTAACCCTCGGTAAATAGCATTCCCCTATGTCCAAAATAATATGTTTATTTCTTCCTTGATCGTGAATGTTACAATGACTCACAGTGTTTTGCACTAATTATTCTTTTACGAGAAGACGCTCTCTCACTTCATAGGAGTATTACCTGTCTCAAATTCTTAGGCACTAGGAATGTTATATTTATTTACCGCTCAATAAAACAAGAACTTCCCAAAAAAAAAAAAAAAGAAAGATGGGAGAGCATAAGTGACATCCACAAAAACAAACAAAACACAAGAACTTCCAGTCCAAAACTGCACCAGAATCTGACCCCTTTCCTTTCCTTTTTCTATTCCAGAATCCCAAAGAAGCTATTTGATTCATTTTTCTGACATCTGAGCAATTTGACAACTGATCAGAAGGACCATGAAAATTAGAAACAGAAAGCATCTTATCTGTCCTACCTTGTAGGCAGAAGGGCATTGAACTTAGACAAATTAAGCCCCGTCCTCCTTCGTCTGTCTGTTGGGAGAATAGGGTGTGAGCAACACGTGATTCGAGGTGTTTGTGGAATCCTCCATTCCTTCCCAACATTTCCTGCAACAAAGTCCAACCTCACTACTTTTCCAAATGCTTCAAGATGGGGCTTCTCAAGCGCTGTCAGAAGGAGTGGGATGAAGCTTGAGGGTTAACTTCTGGATTTAGCAACTGAAAGCCCAGAGGAATTTGATGGAGTGGTGAGGTGTATATACTAATTGGAGTTGATTCAAGAGAGGAAAGGAGAGGAATTGAGATAGTGAACGGGGAGAACTCTTCCCGGAGACTGACGCTACAGGCACAAAGATGTGGGGCCACAGCAGGTGACCAAAGTGTGGTTAAGTATTTGCAAATGGGATGAATATGAGAATGTTTATGTGTTGCCAGGTATGTCTGGTAGGGTAGGAAGAAGGAGAAGATGTAGGAATGGTGGGGTCATAGTGGCAGCAAGGTTCTTGCATGGGTGTGAGAAGGATGGCGTTTCCAACATAAGATCGTCTATGTTTGGGTCTCTTTTCCTCTATGCATTGTCTATTTTTATACTGGGTTGCTGTTAGATCTCTTTTTGAGTTGACCTGTGCATTTGTATGAACATATATGCCAGACAATGAGTTATATTTTAGTGTAAGTTATTCCAAGTTCTCTGAAAAGTATAAAATACAAGTGGTACCAAGGTGTATCAAAGTTCTCTGTTAAGTGCATTAGCCTGTATTGGTGAAGTTGATTAAAGCCATCTATTTTAAGGAATGGGCTCCTGCCCCTGAGTGGGCTGGCAGGCTGGAAACTCAGGCAGGTGTTGATACTATAGATTTGAGGCAAAATTCCTTCTCTTCTGGGAAACCTCAGGTTTTGTAATTAAGGCTTCAACTGATTAGATGAGGCTCACCCACATTATGGTGGGTGATCTGCTTTACTGAAATCAACTGATTTTAGATATTAACCACATCCACAAGATGATCTACACGCAACACCTAGATGACTGTTTGATTAAATAACTAGGTACTGTAGTCTAACCGAGGTGTCCCATACAATTAATTGAGCATCGAACAGGGGACAAATTAAAATTCTGTTATTGGGACTTCCTTGGTGGTTCAGTGGTTAAGAATCCATCTTGCAATGCAGGGGACGCTGGTTCGATCCCTGGTCAGGGAACTAAGATCCCACATGCCGCGGGGCAACTAAGCCCACGTGTCACAACTAGAGAGCCCGCCAGCTGCAGCTACAGAGCCCACGTGCTATGGAGCCCGTGCGCCACAACTAGACAGAAGCCCACGCTTCTCTCAACAAATTGGGCTGTGGAGAGTTTCTGGTGGATTCTGGCCATATGTGCTCAGCTGAATAAAGTCATAATTTATGCCTGTATCCCAGAGCTCGAAGAAGAGGACAGCACTGGCGTTTTGTTTGCCAGGGATTCCTGGCAATGCAGACAGCTGTTGTGAAAACCCAAATTCTGAACTCCATTTCCCCTCAATTATCTGGGAGGTTTAGAGAGAAAAATCGATACTTAGGAAGACCGCGAGATACTTGGGGGAATAGAAAGGGCTGAAGAATCAGCCCATGGTATAGGCAATTCCCAGCTAAATTCCTCCCCTCTACCCTTTACCATTCTCCTCAATTGAGAGTGGATTTCTGAAAGAAATAGCAGCTGTCTGTGCCTAACTCAGAATCCACCTCTTCAAAGGGCCTTGGGATCATTTGTGTCCTCTCCTTTATTTCTTCTATTTAATATCTGTTTTTAATTTTTTAACTTCACAACACTTGTAAAGATCACAACGAGAGATCCAGCTTCAAAGAACATTACCACAGCTAGTATCTTCAGATCCGCACCAGCAGTCGGTCCCTCTCTTTCTTAGATATCTTGTCAGTGATTGGTTTGAAACATGAAAAGGCAGGAACGTAAAATAAGTCATAGACGCTGTCGTCAATTTTGATAAATTGATTAATTCAATCCAATACTCGAAAAACATAAAATTGGTCTAAAACAGAGTTTACAAACTTGCAAAGGTGCATTGGGCTTTGCAAGCATCTGAAGTGCACCCTACCGTAATCGGCTTATCATCACGCAAACCTTACCATCCAGCAACACCTCAGGGTTCCACTCAAAGTAACCAGACTGTGAGACAACAATCCACTTAGCACCAAAAGAGAGTCCTTTATTTATTTATCAGTAACTGATAGAGGAATAGTTCACTGATTTTAGCCACAGCCAGGTTAGAAAATCAACGAATCCGATCACCAATGAGAATTTCAAACCCCCATCTTGTACAAATGGATATTTAAAGCTTCAGTTTCATCCAAAACATATCTAATCACAAAAGGAAATATATTCTTCAGGAAGTAAAGTATTTGCTGAACCGGTAGAAAAGAATGGTAATCTCTAGGCACAAAGGGAAGAAAAAAAAATTTAGGCTTGGGCTTAGTATCTCAGAGGAAAAAGGGGTCTCCGTAACCAGTCCAGTCAAATAAAAAACAGTCCCCAGTGGTAGAATCAAAAAAGCGTTCTGAAATAATAATGTAACCTAATGTAATACAAAATAGCCAAATAATGACAGAAAGATATTTCATCAGAACATTTAAAAATGTTTTGAAAGTACTGTTCTTTCAGAAATGCATGTTATGACATTAACTTGCAAAAGTAACTCTCGTTCCCAGTAAGACCAATCTTAAAAATTTGAAGTATTTCAGTATTGATTAAATTAAAGCAAAAAGGAAGATAAAGTAAAACGACGGGGTCGGAGGGGGGAGAGACAGAGAGAGAGAGGGGAGAGGGGGCAGATAGACGGAGAGGAAAACATACAGAGAGAGTAACAGAGGCAGACAGAGACGGAGACAAAACAGAGAGAAATCATTCATTTCCAAGGGACATCTCAGGACCAGTTTCTCAAACCTCCACAAGCATCCCTCTAGAACCCTGGTGTTTAACAAAGGCCAGTTAATGATAAAAATCCAACACACTCTATAACCGCCTGCCTTTGAATGTGCACATAAGTAAAATATTAGCATGTGCTTTATGACTCCGTCTGTTTGGAATGGACCCTGCTTTCAAGTGTTGCTTCCAATGCCCATTTTTAGCATCATAATTGCAGGGAGAAACCAGAGGGAAGAGGAAGCGCCAGGTTCAGGATTTATTTATTTGTTCACACAAGAAGGGTTCAGTCACTCTCACGTTTAACATATATGATGTGAGGATATCGCCTTGGCATTGACAGGCTCAGGATCAAAGCCCTCCCAGTATGTATTCATTTATTTAGGAAGAAAATGAGTCGTGATGTGAAATATTCATTCAAACATCCTTAATTCCACCCCTCACCCCCGGTATCTCCCATGTATATACCCAAATAGCCATGGGTCAGCTCTGCCTGATTTCCAGGTCCCGTGAGTGGACCAAACAGAGCAAGGTAGTGGTGAGGTAAAATCGCAGATCTTGCAAAGATTTCAGGATTTTGTGAATTTACCTGGAGCCCTGGAATCACCAGGTGAGCTACTGACAAACAGAGACGTGGATGAGTCACAAGTCACATCTGAAAAACAATCCGTGTCAACTACAGTGATCAAACAGCACTGGTCCCTCTGTGTTGTCTAAGAGTCTTCACATAGTTTCATGAATAACTTAACTTTTCCCAAAGAGAAGACGGAGCTTAATTCCATAGAGTTTCATCTTTCCAAGAGCATTTAAGACCAACTTTTCCCCCATGTTGGAGGGAAATAAAATATTGGTCCTTTCTTTTTTTTTTTTTTTAAGTGAGTTTCTTTTAAATGGTCTTTTCCTGGTATTTATTAGCATTGGGTGATAATTGTTTCATACATTTAATATAATAACACTTTTTTCCTTCTCTCCCACAAGGAAAAGCTTCTATCAAACCAGTCTTGTATACGACATCTCATGAATGTGTGAAATGCAGTCAGGTGATAACTGCTGAGAAACCCCTCAAACTCAGGGTCTGCTGATAGTGGAGGGCACAGAGCAGTGAGGGAAAAAGTTGAAAGTTTCTACAAGAGGATAAATGCATTTGATGGGGTAATAATAATTCCAGAACTTTTACAGACTTCTGGACAAAAGAGTACACTATTAAATGTATTAAAATGAGTTTAAATAGGTTTTATCTTCCCTAAAATCAGTGTTATTGTCTATCTATCTACCCCCTCATCCATCATCCATTCATCCATCCATCCATCCCACCATCCATTCATCAGTCCTTTCATCCATCTACACATCCACCCAATCCATCCATCCAGCCATCTATCCAACCATCCATCCACCTGCCCATCCCCCATCCACCTACCCACTCACACCTACCCATTCATCCACTCACCTACCCACCCATCCATCCACACATCCATCCACTCATCCTTTCATCCATCCATCCATCCATCCATCTACTCACCTACCCATCCTCCTATTCACCTACCCATCCATCCGTCTATCCACCCATATTTCTTTCCATCTATCATTAAACAGAGGCAGTAGAGATTCAGGAAGAAAATGCAGAATGACTAGAGCTACGGAATGATTAACACTACATTCTCCCATCCTCCTGTTTCAGTGTCATTAAGTGGTTAAAGAGGTATTTTTTGCTACCTGGGGTCTAAGGAGCAATGCTAAGACCATGGACTCTATATGGCTCTGACAGATCATACTGAACGCTTGTCACCTCATTAGCACAGTCTTAAACATGGTTTTCCAACGTAATTAGGCCTCCTAAATTTGTAATGCAACATGAGTATTTGTATTATTTTGGCTCACATTCAATATTCCTGTCTTATCTGTTCCCTAAACTATCCCTCCACATAATTTTATTACCCATCTCACCCCCTCATGATTTATTTAAGATTTGCCTGCAGCAAATGCATGCACCGTTTCCCTATACAGAAAGGAGACTGTGGAAAGGCAAGAAGTACAGTATAGTGCAATTTTATGTAACCTGGTTGAGTTTCATTCTGTTTCGCCCCTGGGACAGCCCCGGGTCAAACCGTAAAGTCAAAGATGCAAAAAGCTCCCTAAGCGAATTTGTTTATGCAAATTCCTAGATTCATTTTGATAGGTAACGGGAACTCCCCCAAACGAAGGAGGTGATGGTAAGTTATTCTTCCCCTCCTATAACTCTTGAACCCAAATCAGTCATACATACAATCATTTAGTAGATGCTCATAGCAGAGACACAGAACAGTTGATGTGAATTGTCCTATGAGCCTTCAAGAGGTCCAACCTCTATCTTGTAGCTCCTTCAACTCCCACCTCTCTGAGGACAGCCCAAGGGGTGGTCCTTTAGCTCTACAGGCATCAGGAAATGGGGAATTTTCCTTAGTCGGTGGATTTGCACAGCACTAGTGGGGCTTCAAGCCATGGGTGTAGGACCATGTCAAAGCTACAGACGGCTCTGGATTTGTATACCTTGATCATGCAAGTGGGGAGATGGTCTCTAAAATATTTCAGCCAATCCACCTATCTTGCATATTTTTAATCCCACCAGCGAGAGTGCATCCTTACATTTATCCCGACTTAAGCAATTCATTTCACGAATACAATGCATTTCTGATACGCTGATTACAAGCAGCTGAGCTGAAGAACTAGGGTGTGAATTTTCTGATGCAGGGCTAGCTGATCACCCCTGGAGTGTGGACATGCCATTAAAATAACTGTACCCTTCTTAAAATAATTAGCACACGGATAAAACCGTACTGTCTATGCTGTTCTTTGTTTTATTACCTCAACTTTCCTTTCAATTGTAACACATACCCTGAGTTTCACATCATACAAACTACAAGGCATAAGGCAAGGCTGTAAAAAGAAAATGGCCAGATCCTCTTTGAAAGCCTAAATATGAAATATTTTAGGGGTTTGGGGCTCAAGACCCTCAAGGAATGTTTTTGTTACTTTCTCAGCGGTTTGCTTGTTTCGTTGTGATTTACACTGCTACTCCAAGGCACTGCCAACCTTGCATGAGAAAGATTAGTCTACATTTTGTCAGTAACGAAAAGGGTTACCTATGGAGACCTGAGTTAATGGGCCCTGTATGTCCAATTTATTCCAGTGATGTTGTAACGTGTCACTGACACTGTGAGAGGGTTAGGTCTAAATCAGATTATTTACAGAATTCTCACGAAGTACAAAAGTATAAAGGGAGGGGTTTCATTGCAACGTTGTCCATAACTGCCCTCACACAAGGGATCAAACAAGGTGTTGAAAACAAGACAACAGGTCCAAAATGGAGTCACTTATGCTCGCCAGGTCACCCAATCAAGACTTAACTACACTCTTGGCTCTGCCAGCTATGGAATCTTAAACCATTCAATCAGCACTAGTTAGGTAATTCGCCTGACAGACTACTAACATATTTTAAAGGAAAGTAACCTTGCGATAACCAAGCCACTTCTTTGCCCAGTATAATTTCCTTGCTCTGCTCCTTCTGGATATAAAAGCCTTTTCTTTTCTAGAGCTCCTCAGAGCTCCTTTCTGTCTGCTTGATTGGATGCTGCCCTATGTGTATCAACTTTTGCTCAAATAAACTCAGAATTTTAATATGCCTCAGTCTATCTTTTAATACAGACAAGCAGTTAAATAAATGATACATTCAGCTAAATATTTCTGCAAACTTCCATAAGATGTGGATTTTAGCGAATAAAGCACGTGGCACAGTAGTATGAATAATATGATCCAAATTTTGTGAAAAGACACAAAAAGTAAAGCTGTGTATAAATGTATGTATGTGTGTGTGTGTGTGTGTGTGTGTGTGTGTGTGTGGTGGTACAATAGCTGTATGTGATTCAAGAAAGAAGTGGATATATATACAGAAAATACTGATGGAGGAATTTCACTGTGTACATTTCTGTACTGTTTGAACTCGCTTAGGACTGAATATATTTTAAAGGAATATTTTAAAGAACATCACCAAACAATGCCATAATGTGAGTGAGAAATAATGAGCTATGGGAAGGCCAAAGGAGGCCTCGTTTTGATTGAGAAGGAAGAATTTATCTTGATTATGCTGTTGTCTCTTATACATCATAGTAAAATAATGTAAAGTATGTGTGAGAGGCTTAATTTACTATCTCTTCTACGGAGCACATTAATCAGTAACCTTCCAAAGACATGATTTTTAAAGTAATGACAAAATCGAGGGGAATTTCAGGTAAAACAGTCTCTCAGGCAGGGACGTTTTTTTGGAAATCAGTGCATATTCATTGCAAAAAACCAAAAAAACCAAAAAACATGTCATTTCTTATCCTCTCTAGCCAGGATGCCATCTGAGCCTGGTCATATGGTCCAACCATTATTTCATAATGACTATAAATGTTCTACCCGGTTGGTTGAATTTACATTTTACTGCGGCGTTTTCCATAACTTACAATATCATTTTAAAACTATTTTCTTCTGAAAATGCTTACTGTTTTCACACTAATAACAAACTCTAGACTTTAGGAGGGAGATTTCATGGTATACAAATGTACAGCAACACTGGAGAGTCTTCTTTGCGAAAATAAGTTCAATTTTTGAATAATGATTTTTGTAACGAGAGGTTGGGTTTCAGAACCTAACAAATATTTTGGTAGCCGTGTAATAATGTAATGCAGTAATGGCAATGAAAAGCTTCTGAAGCTCTCAGTCGAAACCTATTGTTACTCCGTTAATAGAATCTTTGACTTTTAAAGCAGTTCCTATTACAGTAAGTTATGTAATGCCTTCAGAATTTCACCTTTGTTCTCAATAGGGATAGATATGCCTTCAAACCTGCTCAATTCTTGAATTCGATATTCGCATGCACAGAAAAGCTAGCAGAGGCTGGACAGTTATCAACATCTATATTTTAACACCATATCCCTTTAAGCTGTAAAAATGAGAATGTTAACTTGTTTTATACTAGGTTCCATGACATTTTCTAGAATATTCAATGCCATAAAAAGTCAGCACAGCCATTTACATAAGACACGGGAGTTTAAACAGAAAAAGCTAATTCTGATTTACTAAAATGTCAACGTCAATTTGAAATCCTATTAAGCTTGGGAAAGAAGTTCTTTGCCATGGATACCGAAAAACATGAGTCATTTCAAATTTTAACCACGTTTCTACATTTTTGTGAACCTCTGAGGTACCTTGAGGAGGATTTATCACCTGAACGTCTTACAACATAAAATATGTATTGAACCACTCAAAGGAGGTGTTTAAGGATAGGCTTATGTCAACTATGGATACGTGAGTAGGCAAGCGTCACCTCTCTAAGACATGGGATAAGCCAAACAAAGAGGAACTTGGGAGATCCACCCTCATTTTACTCAGTGCCACCTTCTACCTGCTTCCCCTTCTGCTCTACATCAAGTTTCTCTGTGTCTATGTTCATGTAAATGTGAATCAAAAACTCATTTTATCTTGAGTTCTTAGGAGGAGGAGTTTCCAAACAGTGAGATGAATAGAGACAGTGCTTCTCCAAGTCAGCCAATAAAATAATCCATACTATTTCACATCAATATTTATATATTATGTTTCCATAGAAAGAGGAAATGGAGAGTCACATGGATTATAATAATGCCTAATACTGGGATTCTCTACTCAAAGACACGCAAATTGGATGGGTCATTCCATCTATCACCTTATAAGGTAGGTAGGACCAGGGTCATTGCACTTGAGAAGTGGCAGAATGGGCCACCCCCAAAATGTGTTCTGGGGCATATGGATTGTTTTGAGCTGATTATTTTGAGAAACAGGAGATGCTGAAGGTCTGAAAACAGAGCAGAAGTTACTCTTTTGTAAGAGACATGTACACTTATAAGGGAAACTTCCATTTGTAAGGGTGTTTCCCTCTCTGTACCAGGAAGGGAAGGATGCTTCTCTATCACAAGAAACTCTCATCAGTGAGGAAGGCACTTAAATCTGCTTAACCTTACACTTACTCACTTTAATTTTCCTGGTCACCTCCCCAAAACTGGCCTCTCCCAGCATTTGCCTTTTGCTGAAGATGGTATTTAAGCCTCAATTCTAAGCCACCTCCACAGAGTTACTCACTTCTCGTGAGCAACTTAGACGTAAACATAAGGCATACATGTTCAACAACTTCTGGTTGATTTTCTCCTACTCATCTGTCTTTGGCTACAAGGGTCCCAGCCAAGAACCTAGAAGGTTAGAGGAAATACGTTCTCTCCACACTCATTTTAAGACTCAAGAGACCAAGTTCTGATATATTGGGTGACTTTCCCAAGATCACATAAAGTCAGAGATGAGACTTCCAGAGAATCCAAAGCCACACTTTGCCCAATACATTGTAAGATAATTAAATATGACTACATACATTTTCTGAATAAAGAATATCAGAGGAAAAGTAAAAGTGGTAGAACCAAAAGCATACTTGAGTGTATTTTAATAAAAACAGTAGAAGAGTGTATGGATTTCCATAGCTTCCTTATAACATCTCCTTAGCTCTATAATAAATATCTTAAAAACAAAAATAAGATAAATGTTACCTTAAGACCAATACAAGTAAGTGCCTTTAATAGAGTGTTCAGGAAATACCTTCTACACTGGCAGAGGTGGGCAGCGTACCCAGTTCTGAATAACTTGCCAACCATGCAAAAATAAATGAGAGGAAATCCCTTCCCTGGAGGAATTCTTGATTTAGAGGGCTGTTAGCACATCTGGGTGATGGACTTATCCAACATAAATCATTAAAATATAATGCAAAGTTACTAAAGTAAGTCATTATACGGGAGGCAGAGAATGGTATAATTTATTCTAGCCTTAGGTAGTCTAAAAGGATTACAAATAAAATAAGAATGGGCTGCCATCCAAAGAGTGACAGAAGGAGAAAGGGAAGCAAGGTTGAACTGGCAAATTAATTTCTCCAAAAAACACAGCCCAGCCACTGGTTATCATTTTAGATGTGGGTCTTTTGTACGAAAATGTAAGTTAACACGTCTAGCTACATTAATGCTATGCAACTTCAAAAAGAAGACAGGATTCTCTAGATAAGACTTTCCATCATAATAGTTAAATCTTACAAAGATGTGAGAATTTCCCCAGTACCCTTATGAAATTATCTAATATACACAGAACATCAAATAGGTCTCAATCAATTACATGCAGCTACGTTATATGGACCATGAGGGTAAGACATACATATGCTGAATTGAAGCAAGAGATGGGCAGGGATTCGTTGAAATGCCTTCTAACAACCTCCTATGTAATTGCCACAGACTGAACGTTTGTGTCCCACGAAAAATTCATATTCCAAAACCTATTCCCTCGACGGGGAGCAGAATGTATGACTCCAAGATACACCACTTTGGCATATGAATTATTTTGAGGTGAAGACAATCAAGGCTCAACAGAATCAGGAGAAAGAGCTGTTTACCTTCCCTTTAACTGCCTAAAAGAATTTGGACAGGGCAGGGGCCCTATACCAGGAGAGTGATATTAGCAGAGGTCTTTTTTTTTTTTTTAACTGGCTTGCCCAGGCAGAAGGCTTTTATTTTATTTATTCATTATTATTGGAGTATAGTTGCTTTACAATGTTGTGTTAGTTTCTGCTGTACAGCAAAGTCAGTTATACGTATACATATACCACTCTTTTTTAGATTTCCTTCCCATTTAGGTCACAGAGGTAACTTTTATATCAGAATGGCTTATTGGCACGGCATGGCAAACATTTGTTTAGCAAACGTTTGTTCTTCTCACCTTTCTGTGAATTGTATTCCTCCCCTTTGAAGCCCCCTTCCCCTTCCCCCTTTCTTCTTAGCTCAGGATGGCATAGAAGGCTCAATTACCTGACTGCCTTTGGGTCTCCTGTCTTTGGGGCTTCCATATGTACAAAATTTTTCTCCTGTTAATCTGTCTTATGTCAATATAATTATTACATCAGCCGAAAAACCTAGAAGGAAGGAAGGAAACAGTTTTCCTTTCCTATTCCACCAATCTGATAGGATCAGGAAGTGAGGTCTTTGGGAGGTAATCAGGTCATGATGGTGGAGACCTAAGGATGGGGTTAGTGCCCTTATAAAAGAGGCCCCAGAGAGCTCCTTCACGTTTTCCACCATGAGGACACAGTGAGAACCAGGAAGTGTTCCTCACCAAACACCAAGTCTGTGGGCACCTTGAACTTGGTTTTCCAGCCTCCAGGACCATGTGAAATAAATCTGTGTTGTTCAGAAGTCACCCAGTCTGTGGTATTACTATAGCAGGCTGAGCAGACTAAAACACTAATTGAATGGTTTATGAGAGAGAAAAAGGAATGAGAAACAGTGCTGGGCAAACTTGACGATTCATACTCATCATAGGACAAGACCATGCAAGCATCACACACCAAACTTCTAACCTCTACGTCTACCTTGTCTTATTTTTTTTAATATATATTATTTTTAAATTATTTATTTTATTACTTTTCGCTGCGTCAGGTCTTAGTTGCGGCATGTGGGATCCTCGTTGAGGCACGCGGGCTCTTTCGTTGTGGGGTGCAGGCTCTTCGTTGTGGTGTGTGGGCTTCTCTCTAGTTACGGCGTGCGGGTTTTCTCTTCTCTAGTTGTGGCGCGCAGGCTCCAGGGCGCGTGGGCTCTCGAGTTGTGGCATGCGGGCTCCAGAGCACAGGGGCTCTGTAATTTGCAGCACGAAGGCTCTCTAGTTGAGGCGCGTGAGCTCAGTAGGTGTGGCACACGGGCTCAGTTGACCCGTGGCATGTGGGATCTTAGTTCCCTGACCAGGGATCGAACCCACGTCCCCTGCATTGTAAGGCGGATTCTTTACCATTGGACCACCAGGGAAGTCCCTACCTTGTCTTATTGAAGGTTACCCTAAAAGCAGCATGTGAGAAAAGCACCAGCGTGCAAGTGGTTTATTTGGTTGGGGTTCAAGTCCGTAAAAGGAGCATGCATGAGTGTGTTTCCGATGTGGCCAACTGGAGCTCAGTTCCCATGGAAAACCTCTGAGCAGCTCTGTAGAACACACCTCAGAATTGTCCCACTAGGGAATTCCCTGGCTGTCCAGTGGTTAAGACTCTGCACTTTCACTGCAGTGGGCCTGGGTTCAGTCCCTGGTCAGGGAAATAAGATCCCACATGCCATGTGGTGTGGCCAAAAAAATAAAATAAAAAATAAAGTTAAAAAAGGAAAAAAGAATTGTCCCACTGCCTGACAGGAGACTGAGGGAGGCACTTCTCTACCTGAGCCACCCCTCAACCCCGTGGGCATTATTTCAGCTGCATTGCTGGGTTGTGCCTGCATGTACTGTGGCCCTCGACGGCTTCACAGAGAGCACTACAAAGAAAACCAACAAGGCCCCCCCTTTTTTGGGGGGGGTGGGGACAGGATGATAATGAAATGCAGAGTTTGGAACTGTCCGCAGGCTGGTGCTGAAATCAGGGCAGCAGGAGATGAGTGATAGAACATCAAGCTTGCCAGCCATACCGCTTCTCTGATCGGGATACTTGCATTACGAAAGTGATAAAAAGGACACAAGGACAAGGAAAGCCACTGACCCAATGTGGAACTTTTCGTGAAGAAACCTCATTTCAAACTATATGTTCTACAACTCCATGTAGCAAGGACTCTCGCTAAACAGACGTGTAATTTGATGGCTTAGACGTTTCACAGTGTCACTCAGTTTGAATGACAGGAAAAATTACGTGTGTGTCGCCCAAACCCCACAAAAAATCCAAGAAGCAGGTCTTAGTACCAGTATCACTAGGTCAGATTTACCATCTTTTTCAGTTAATAAAATGTAATGCCTCATTGGCGGCAAGGGGCCCTGAGGGGGGATGTGTCACAGGCTAAAGAAAAACAAGCCACACGCTGGGATCCTTACAAATGTTACTGATCATTGATCAGCCTCTCCAGAGAAACTGAAAAGCTACGGCTTTGCCATTTTCTTCATAGTGGTTAAAAAACAACAACAACAAAAAAAGCATCTGGCAATATGTGTTCATTGGAGTTCTCGAAAGGGTAAACTGTGGTATACTTTTATTGCTCTTTTAATATGCTGTCACATAAAATACTACAGACAGTTGGGAAAGTAAAGAAGCAGATTTGAGCATGAGTAAGACGCTGAGTCATGCATCAGCTTAACTTAAATATTAGTAAACACTCAGTAAATTAATCACTTCGATTTTCTACTGATATGGCTTAACTTGTCGTGGCATCCTTGGTGGCTTCTTTACAAAGCTGTTCTATTCCTGTGCCTCACAGGTCATGAAAACACATGGAGAGAGTATACTTTGTAGGACAATGTGTAAATGTTGTGCTTAGAGCATAAGTGGAATAGCCAATAAGGACTCTATACTTTAGAATTCTGAATAGGGGTGATTCGCCATATACCCCAATGGTCAGTTATCATTAACAAATAAATACACTTAAGACCAAATAAATACAGCCAAATGTCTACAGGCTTTTATGTCACATTCAAATATACTCTGCAGAGATGCTTTCGTGTGATGTCCAAGAGGATAAAAGTATGACAGCAATATATAAAATTTTAAGTTTGAAATGACCCCTTTAAGATGGCTTCAGTGGCTAAAGGAGAAGATTCACCATTTAGTAAAATGCCAAGGTTCCACTGAATTGCCAGAATGCAAATTCAGGTCATTTGGGAAATTAGCCATGGCACAAACTGGAAATCAGAAGAGCTTGTTGGGAAACTTGATGCCTTAAAACTTGCAGGGAGAAGGTAACCATGTAATGAAAGCTACACCTGAAACTGGATGAAAAATCTGTAGGATCATTTCCATTTTTACTATTTCCGTAAAACACAGTGTCACTACACCTTTCTCATCATAACCCTAAATATGGCAGGCTGATGGCTGCAAAGGCGATAAAGATCCCTATCAAACCGGGGATAAATTCAGTCTGCTGCATAAGAAAAAATTCAAGACGACTTCAGCTGACAGAATGAGGCCACTCTGTCACGGGGGAGAAAGTATTGAGTATTCACCACTGATGTAGGGTAAGCTTGATGCCATAGGGGCCATTCATTTCTTACCTTCTAGTAACATGATCCAGGATGAAATATGAATTTCTATAGCAAAGTGTACTGAGGATTTATTTTAAAATATTATAAAACTGATGATTGTCAGTAGAACGTTTTAGAAATATTCACTGCCCAGTTCATTTTTAAAAGATCACCTATCTAAAAGCACTACCATGCTTCATCGTGGAAGCCCTGGGTAACGTAGGGCAGAAGAAAGATGTTTGTTTTCCCTCTACGTCCCGGTCCCTGTCTGGTTTTTCCTGTATTTGTTTCTGTAGCAGCACATGAGAGCGCCCTGATAAAATCAAGAGACCTAAAGCTACAAAAAGCTCAAGGGATTCAGAAAAAAAAATAAAAATAAAAACTGAGTCACTCTGCTTCCCTTCGCCTTGCGGGCAGGAAGCCTCCTTGTCACTCAGCCTTGCTCAAGGGAGTTGCATCTCAGGAGCCGGGAAATCAGTTCCAAGAAAGGGTTATTTTTACCTGCGTCAGCAGCACCGTGCCTGACACACCTGGGGGAGAAGCAGACGAGGCTGGCTCTCTGTCCTGCAAACCTCAGAAACACTCAAAGAAAAGCACGTGGTGGACACCCAGGGAAGAAGGCACCCTAACCTTTGTACCCGTCAGCCCTGTAGGATCAAGCCTCTCCTACTTCCTCCTATTCCCCGGGGAGTGAATGACGTGTGATTTGCTAATGAGTCAACCCTGCATCCATCATACCACGTCGCCTTTCCCCTCTTTACGTACTTAACTCCTAGAAGTCCTGAAATTGACAGCCCTGAAAACTGATTTCCAACCTGGGTTGGATGCCAAGGAGTATTTCATCCCGTGCTTACCTCCCGAGTTCAAAAAAATCCATTTATGCATATGCCTCCACATCTGACTGTGACCTGAGCCTTTGAGAGGAGAAGCCACAAGCTAAGCGGCTGATCAATAGATATATTTTTTTCAATGAAGGAATCAATGAATCACGCTAAAAGGAAACAGCAAAATCCCTCATGCGGTATTTTTATTCCGACTCTCAGTTCACTGCGCCCTACTGTCCTAGACATTTCATTCCTTTCTGAAGGGGACCGAAATGGGAGTTGACACTCTAAATGGACGTTAGGATAGAAAATAAGCCAAGTGGGAAGCTGATCATCTTTCTCCCCACTTCCTCCATCAAAGCACATGCTTTCAGCGTGGCTTTGCGTATTTGCAACTTGCTTCCACGTACTGTTATTTTCTTCGTCTTGTTTGTACCAACTGGATCTGGGAGTGTCATCTTTGATTGCGATGGGGTTCAGGACATGATACCCCCAAATATGGCACCTCTGTACAGTGAATATTTTAAGGTGAAGGAGTTTGAGAGAAAGGCAGAAGCAGGAAGGTCACTCAGACCTCCCCCTTCTCCCCTGAAACAGGTCATAACACCCTCACGGGAGAGGGGCCTTCCCTGTACCAGAAGGAAGAAGCGTCCTTATCTCCAAGACAAGGGGACATGAGAAGCAGCCTAACAGGCCTTGCTAAGTTTCCCCCAGTTTACCTCCCTCACCTCACACTCCTTAACCTACCATATCCCACCACGACTGTCCATCCTTCATCAAACCTGGCATGAAGTCCTCAGGTCTGTTTCTCTGGTTCTTCATTTCCTTAAGAAGGCTCCCGGGTCATGTAAAACACATACTAACTCGATCTTATGCTTTTCTACTTTTATTCTTGTCTTTGGCAGTTTAATTTTCAGATCCTAAGCAATTAAGGAAAACTTTTTACTACAACTTTCAGTATGTGTAAATACGGTTTATCTAAAATTTCAACTTATTTGAAAGAGAATAAACTCAGATGAATGAATTCAAGCTTCTGACTAATCAAAGTCATTCCCAAAGAGCTAATTAAATCTGAGTTCCAAACCTCCAACAGAATGGTTTGTGAGTTTTTTTTTTTAAAGGTGCATTTTTCAATCTATTATATATAGAATGGATAAACAACAAGGATGTATTGTATAGCATAGAGAACTATATTCAATATTCTGTGATAAACCATAATGGAAAAGAATATGGAAAAGAATATGAAAAAGAATATATATAGACACACACACACACACACACACACACACACATATATACACACAACTGGATCACTTTGCTATACAGCAGAAATTAACACAACATTGTAAATAAACTGTATTTCAAAAAAAAAAAAAAGGTGAAAGCTCTATTCATACTAAACACACAAACACAAATAAAGGTGCATTTTAAAAAAATTGGCCAGACACTATAAAACTCTTAGAGGAAAACATAGGCAGAACACTCTATGACATAAATCACAGCAAGATCCTTTTTGACCCACCGCCTAGAGAAATGGAAATAAAAACAAAAATAAACAAATGGGACCTAATGAAACTTAAAAGCTTTTGCACAGCAAAGGAAACCATAAACAAGACGAAAAGACAACCCTCAGAATGGGAGAAAATATTTGCAAATGAAGCAACCGATAAAGGATTAATCTCCAAAATTTACAAGTAGGTCATGCAGCTCAATATCAAAAAAAACAAACAACCCAATCCAAAAGTGGGCAGAAGACCTAAATAGACGTTTCTCCAAAGAAGATATACAGATTGCCAACAAACACATGAAAGGATGCTCAACATCACTCATCATTAGAGAAATGCAAATCAAAACTACAATGAGGTATCACCTCACGCCAGTCAGAATGGCCATCATCAAAAAATCTACAAACAATAAATGCTGGAGAGGGTGTGGAGAAAAGGAAACCCTCTTGCACTGTTGGTGGGAATGTAAATTGGTACAGCCACTATGGAGAACAGTATGGAGGTCCCTTAAAAAACTAAGAATAGAACTACCATACGACCCAGCAATCCTACTACTGGGCATATACCCTGAGAAAACCATAATTCAAAAAGAGTCATGTACCAAAATGTTCACTGCAGCTCTATTTACAATAGCCAGGACATGGAAGCAACCTAAGTGTCCATCAACAGATGAATGGATAAAGAAGATGTGGCACATATATACAATGCAATGTTACTCAGCCATAAAAAGAAACGAAATTGAGTTATTTGTAGTGAGGTGGATGGACCTAGAGTCTGTCATACAGAGTGAAGTAAGTCAGAAAGCGAAAAACAAATACTGTATGCTAACACATATATATGGAATCTAAAAAAAAAAAAAAAGGTTCTAAAGAACCTAGGGGCCGGACAGGAATAAAGACGCAGACGTAGAGAATGGACTTGAGGACATGGGGAGGGTGAAGGGTAAGCTGGGACGAAGTGAGAGAGTGGCATGGACATATATACACTACCAAACGTAAAACAGATAGCTAGTGGGAAGCAGCCGCATAGCACTGGGAGATCAGCTCGGTGCTTTGTGACCACCTAGAGGGGTGGGATAGGGAGGGTGGGAGGGAGACGCAAGATGGAAGAGATATGGGGATATATGTATATGTATAGCTGATTCACTTCGTTATACAGCAGACACTAACACACCATTGCAAAGCAATTATACTCCAATAAAGATATTTTAAAATTTTAATTAATTAATTTATTTATTTTTGGCTGCATTAGGTGTTCGTTGCTGCGCGCGGGCTTTCTCTAGTTGCGGCAAGCGGGGGCTACTCTTAGTTGTGGTGCGCGGGCTTCTCATTGCGGTGGCTTCTCTTGCTGCGGAGCATGGGCTCTAGGCACGCGGGCTTCAGTAGTTGTGGCTCATGGGCTCTACAGTGCAGGCTCGGTAGTTGTGGCGCACGGGCTTAGTTGCTCTGCGGCATGTGGGATCTTCCCGGACCAGGGCTCGAACCCGTGTCCCCTGCACTGGCAGGCAGATTCTTAACCTCCGCACCACCAGGGAAGTCCCCAAAGGTGCATTTTTAATGGCTAAGTTTTCTGGACCTTTTGTGATCCAGCCCCTCAGATTTAGAGGGACTTAGAGGACACACAGGTAGTGCCATTGTTGATGCAGCAGGATCACCACCTGGAGCTGTGCCAATGGGGTCCTCATGCATTTAACCCCCAGTGCTGTCCAAGCTTTCATGGACTTTTCCTCTCAACAAGCTCTATCCACCTCTTCTTTCCAGAACTAGCATGGACATGGGTACCAGCTCAGTGGAAACACAGAGTGCTTACAATGATTAGAATGATTGAGAAAGAAAATGAACACCTATCGTGAGGTCCTAGCCAGGTAACAATAACTAAATTCTAGAAGCTTTACTTCCTACTGGTCTCTAGCAGAGTTTCTTCTCTCCAGGAGCCAAAGCATGTCCCGTGAGAGCCTCCACCATGTTCGTTCCTGGTTCCTACGAGGTCTTTTACCTATTATGCCTTATTATCAATACCCATCTTATTATGTCCCTCAAGCAGTTTATTAAAATTCTGTCTCTTCTTTAGATATTTCTTTCTTCTTTTCTGGCTCTAATAAGGAAGACTCCTTCAGCTCTACCTTAAGAAATGCACTCTTCTTTACCTACCACATTTAAGTAATTTGAGTGACATATTTACATTGAATCATGTGTGTCTCTTACCTATCCAGAAGCCTCTGCTTTCCACTGCAGCTTTTCACCTTTAGAAGGCAGGACCATACCTTAAGTCAATTTTTAATCAATATAATTGGCAATAATGAGGAACCATGATGACGGGGGACTTAAAGAATCTTAGAATGCCAAAGAACCACAGACCTAGTGCAATTCAAATTTTCTTCCAAAATGAGAATCCACTTTGCACCATCTTGGCCACTGTGTCTTTCTCTGTGTCCTGGGGAAGCCCATCCCATGGCTAGAGAGCTGAATTATAAGAAGATAATTGATGGTTATTAGAAGTAACTAATAATTACTGGAAACAAAATCATTATTAGAAATAAAATTTCTATTACTAGAAATAATCATGGGAGACCCCACAGGCCAGGCAGAGGTTTAGTTTAGCCTTCCAGAGGTTTAGTTTAACCTTCCAAGTAACGGGCAAACCATTCATCATTCTGTCGCTCATCAAGTGCCCCAAATCACCGGTGCCGAGACATTCTGACTCCATCAGTCGCTAGATCAGAGCTTCTCAGCAGAGCAATGCTACAGTTTTTCGGGTGAATAATTCCAGGGCTGGAGAACTGCATCTTCTTCCTAGGCACCCTGCATGGGACCAGCCCCAGGACAGTTCTCTAACTCACACCCCATCTGTGCCTGTTTCCACGCTTGGTAGACCAGCTGCTGAGGTTCCCCCCGTGTTTTGGGCGCTCAGAAAAATCACAATTCCTGTCCACTGAGTCTTAACGAAAGCCTCGAAGTTGTGCTTGCCATGATCAGCAATGATTTTCTTCAGCTACAGGAAACCTGCAGTCATGGGTGTGAATCATCACCTCCCCTCTGACTTTGAAACTGTTCCTAACAGAAGGGTCAAGTCATGACGGATCCGAGGATGATGGACTTAATGTCTTCTTCCCAGAAATGCTTTCGGAAGATAGATGTTCATTCAGCCAAGAAGAAGTGCACGGGCAGTGATGTCAAGCCTTGAGTCCTATCAGTCACAATTCCTTCAGTGACACTCTCCTTTTTTGCAAGGGGATGACACACTTCTGTAATCAACTTCTGCTCAGCTGCCCGAATCATGTGGGCGTGATTCACACAACAACAGAGACAATGGACTCTGGGGAAATTATATTTGACAGAATTGGGATTTAAATGCAGCCGCCCCGCTATGCTGCTTCCTCAGTATCTCCTGTCCCGAGTCAGAGAGGTGAAACTATTAACTGAATCATAAACTGCGTCCTGAAAGCAAAGACCATTCTTCGTAGGTAGAAAAAGTGAAGCAGGACATTACTTTAAGAGTGCAACTTTAATGTTGTTTTATTTCCATGTTCATCTTTCTGGCCAGATGCAAGCACATCCTTAAAGGCAATGAATTGATTTTTGCTCTGAGAGCAATTTGAAACATCTTTTAGGGAGTGGTAATCTGGTAATCTATAGCACTGTATTGTCTCAATAAACACTATCTAATGAATGATAAAAGTGTTTAGTACACAGAAGTACTATAAAATTTAACACCCCAGACTCAGATTGTTGTGTGTGTGTGTGTGTGTGTGTGTGGACGGGGGGGGCGGGGGTATGGGTGTGTCCACAATGTCTCATCCCATTGACTTGATTCACTACAAAGTCCTCAGATTTGAAACACAAATGCAAGCCAGCAAGCCAGGAGAAAATAACTTGGAATGTGTACCCCATTTATCATATTGATTTAACTAAGGAAAACAATCTCCCCAAATCTAGTTACTCTGTGCCTTCCCACACTCCTTCTGCAGTTTTGCATTTACTCATGAAAATTGGTATTTTGAGACTCATTCCTTAGTGCTATCCTTCTTATACTAAGAAAGAAAAGATGTGTCACTAAAAATCCAAAAAAAAAAAAAGTCTACTAGGCATCTAAACAATAATCCCTTACTAAACATATGAAAGAACCACAGCAAAGTATTAAAATGAATGTAAAATTAATAACTACTGTAGAAGTTACTCAACTGTATCTACGGCCTATTCTGGGAAAACTTGAATACATGATTCTTGTCAATTACGAGATCGACATACACATGAAAGGATGTTGTACCAAATAGAAATGGAAGGACCGAAGGAAACCTTGGTCGGTGTAGGTGGTAACACCCATGGTTGGCTGTCCCAGGGGAATGGTGAGAAACCTAGAAAACCTCACTTCTGTGTGGGAGAGTGCTGTGTTATCTCGCCTCAGGTAACCGTATCAACAAGTGTTTCCAAATCCCTGCTGTTATTTGTGTCAGCAACCACGTACTGTCTGTCACTGTCACTGCCTCATAGGAGGAAAGGTAAGTGGAGGAAAAGAAAACTTTGCCAGAAGGGAAGGGTTTTGAAGAGGACACGATGGCTGGTGAGTAGACTTGGGAAGAAGACAGGATTTGTGCAGGGTTGTACCGTCCCGGGATGGAGTCAAGCTGTACCTCCAGGGGAGAAGGACGCGTGACAAGAGGGACGGTTTTAATCCCTATGGCAACCAGCAGCTATGGCTGGGAGAAACAAGGAGTAAGAAAAACCTACACGTGGAGTCCAAAATTGAGTTGTAGCCTCAGTGCTATGCTTATAACTGATAATCTTGCTCAGATTATCAAACTAAATATTTCTGAACCTCAGTTTCCGTCTCTAAAATTGAAACACATCTCAAAGGAATATAACAAGGAGCACATCAAACACTGTTGGTTGAAAACCCTTAGAAAAGTGTAAAACTGAACACCAATATGAGGCACAAATTTTTTATGTCCCACATACCAAAGGGACATAAAATGATTTTTACTTAGTTCTATGTAAAATAGGAATTTATAGGAAAGCCAGCTATAGGAAAGCCAATACCTGAGACAACAGATCATTACAATTCAAACATAATAAGGTTTCAAATATATAAAGAGCTCTCACAAACCAATAAGAGAAAATTCACTTACATTATGGAAAATAAGCAAAGGTATAGATAGTTAACAGATAACGATACCTAAATGTAGCTTGAACACATGGACAGAGTCTCAGATTATCATGCTAAGTAAAATAAGTCAGACAGAGAAAGAAAAATATGATATCAGTTGTATGGGGAATCTAAAAAAAAAGTGACACAAATGAACTTATTTACAAATAGAGACAGACTCACAGACATAGAAAACAAGCATATGGTTACCAAAGGGGATAGCATGGGGCAGGGATAAATTAGGAGTTTGGGATTAGCAGATACAAACTACTGTATGTAAAACAGAAAACCAACAAGGACCTACTGCATAGCCCAGGGAACTATATTCAATATCCTGTAATAACCTATAAGGGAAAATAATCTGGAAAACCATATATATATATATATATATATATATATATATATATATATATATATATATACACACACACACACACACACACACACACACACACACACACAAATATTCTGAATCAGTTTGCTGTAACCTGAAACTAATACAACATTGTAAATCAACTATACTTCAATAAAAAGTTGTTTGTTTTGAAAAAAATATTATTATTGTTCTATTGGATAGACCAGGGGTTGGTAACTACAGTCCACAATGAAATATGGCTTGCCACCTGCTTTTGTAAATAAAGATATATTTGAACAGAGGCATATGTGTTCACTGACAAGTCATCTATGATGTTATCACACCATAATGGCAGGGTAGTTATGACAGGCACCATATACCTCACATGTCTAAAATATTTACTATATGGCCTTTTACCTAAAGTGTGCTGACCTGCTATGGACACAAATTACATGTTTTATAATACTCCCTTGGCAAGAACTTGGTTGAGATGTATTTTCATAGACCATGGTTAGAAGCTAAATTGGTTAAACCTCTTAAATTCAATATTCCAGTACCTGTATAAATTTAAAAGAGATACAAAATCCAAATCCTACTCAAAGATGCATGAATTCTGTTTCTGTTGCACCATGATTTAGAGCACCAAGAGTCTGGAAAGAACCTAGAAGTCCAACCATGGCAGGCTGGTCTGTGAATTACGGTATGTCCATATACTGGACAGTCATGGAACATTTCTGAAAATGAGGTAGGTTCTTACGTGTCAAAATAGGCAAACTCAATTTTATGCTACTAAGCGGAAAAGGCAAAATGTAAAGGATGGTGTATTGCACTGGCATTTAGATGCTATTTATGCAGACTTATCTTGGGAAGGAGATCCTCTAGACAAAAAAACAGTGGAGTTTTCTCTGAGAACTGCATGAAAGATGTGCTGGAGGGCTGGCAGATCCAGGCATATCTCATTTTATTGCTCTTCGCTTTATTGTGCTGTGCAGATACTGCATTTTTTTAAAAAACAAACTGAAGGTTTGGGGCAACCTTGCATGGAGCAAGTCTACTGGCACCATTTTTCCAACAGCACTGGCTCACTCCCTGTCTTGGTGTCACATATTGGTAATTCTTGCAATATTTCAAATTTTGTCATTATTTTTTTATAATGAAAAAACTTTATTTTATGTGATTAGCTAATTCACCAGAAAGTGTTTTGTACACAATGTTTATATATTTTGGGGTAAAATTACTTTCTAATTTTCTTGCTTATTCTATCCTTTATCACCTTTAAATGAAACTAAATTTGAAGCTGGATATTAGATTTTTTTATTTTTAATTTTTATTGAGGTATAGTTGCTGTACAATATTATATAAGTTTCAGCTGTACAACACAGTGATTTGGAATTTTTAAAGGTTATACTCCATTTATAGTTAGTAAAAAATACTGGCTATATTCCCCATGTTGTACAATATATCCTTGTAGCTTGTTTTATACCAAATAGCTTGTGCTTCCGACTCCCCTACTCCTGTCTTGCCCCTCCGCCCTTCCCTCCACTCACTGATGGTTACCATTAGTTACCATTAGTTTGTTCTCTGTATCTGTGAGTCTGCTTCTTTTGCTACATTCACTAGTTTGTTTTATTTTTTAGATTCCACATACAAGTAGAATATTCTTTCAATATTTAAAACGCTGTCATTATTACTATATTTGTTATGGTGTCTGTGATCAGTGATCTGTGACGTTACTGCTATGACTCTCTGAAGGTCTGGGTGATGGTTTACATTTCTTAGCAATGAAGTATTTTCAAATTAATGTACAAACATTATTTTTTTAGACATTATGCTATTGCACACTTAACAGACTGTAGTATGATGTAAACACTTTTATATGCACTAAGAAACCAAAAACTTCACGTGACACGCTTTACTGCAGTCTGAACTTGCATTATCTCCTAGGTATGCCTGTGTTTCCCTGTATGCCTTCTGTTATATTGGATTTTTAACCACAGGTACAATGAACTTTTCAGAAATAAAAACAAACACCTGGTGCACTTAGACGAAAAGTCGTTCACCTTCGGATTTCTGAAGCACATTTGTGGATGCAATGGAAGAAATGGTCCATAAAAAGAAAGACAAGTGAGGGCTGCATATAAAGTCCTGAAATGAATAACGGGAGGAGACATAAGAGCCAGGGAGGATTCAGGGAAAGCAGGAAAGGGGGAAAGAGGAAATTTAAAGAGAAAATGAACCCATGAGTTTCACTTCATACTGACTGACTTAATGATAAATTAAAAATTCTTCTGCAGGATTATCAAGGATCAAGAATTAAAACAATTAAGTTGTGGAGGTACCAATTCAAATTCACCAAAGCAGAAAAAGTGTGTGTTTGGGGAGAATACCACCGTTGCATCTAAACCCCTTTAAATACTGCAAGGATATTGTACAAAGAAGACTTACTATAGTTTAATAAAACATGCAGATGCAACTGTCATTCTATATGGCCATCTTGGGCAGAATTCATATTCCACAATTGTTCAGAAAGACTATCATATAACTTGCTTGACAAAAGAGTGTTGTATGTTAAAAGACAAAGCCTGCTACTTTCTATTCCTTAGCTGAAACCTCGTATTTCGTATCTCATTTTTTATATTAGGACAAGGCTCTAACAGAAGCAACAAGGGCCTCCCAGCCGCAGAATCCCTCCCTCTTTATTGACCCCATAACTGAAATGTCCCTTTTGGGAAGGTCTGTTAGCCAAGAAAGGAGGAACTGGCAATTGAAAACTTCGGTAAACAGAAAGCAACATCTATGGATTACCTTGGGATTTCAAAGCAAGAGCATCTTCTTGTAGATATCTAGCCTGAGTTAGTAATTACAATGTTTCCAAGAAACATACAGTCTACTTTTATGATGCTACATTTGAAATTGCAAACACATGACTGTATCCCTTAGGTAGACACAAAGTGACTTTATGTTGCCTAATTACCAAAGGGCACCATATTGAGACTGGAAGATCAAACCTGTAAAGGCAGAGGTAGGGATCTTCTAGCAAAACGAGAAAACCACAAGAAAAATACAAAGGTTCTTCATGCTTCCCATCCTGTGAAAACATATGACAGAGAAAACACATGTGGTAATGGAACCTCTCATTACAAGTATGCTTCTCTGCTGCTGTGAAATTACTCATTTGGGGAGAAGGAGTAATATACACTGATGATTTTTACCCTTTGGTTAATGCGTTCTTTTTTTTTTGGCTGAGTTGGGTTTTCGTTGCTGCATGTGGGCTTTCTCTACTTGCAGTACGTGGGCTTCTCATTGCGGTGGCTTCTCTTGTTGCAGAGCACAGGCTCTAGGCACGTGGCCTTCAGTAGTTGTGGCTCGCAGGCTCTAGAGCACAGGCTCAGTAGTTGTGGCGCATGGGCTTAGTTGTTCCGCGGCATGTGGGATCTTCCCGGACCAGGGCTTGAGCCTGTGTCCCCTGCATTGGCAGGCAGATTGTTAACCATTGTGCCACCAGGGAAGTCCCCGGTTAATGTGTTTTTCTGCTCTCTTGTTGCTCAGAAAATAAACAATCCCCTTTCATGGCTCTGCTGCTTATATCATAGCATTTGAAAGTGAACAGAGCACTTCCAATCCCAACATTCTTTACTTTGGACTTCACAAATGATTTTGCTTCTGAAGATCTCTGCATTAGTATGTTTAAAGTACTTCATTCTAAGTCTCCATCGCCTTTTCAGAAAGATAAAGAGTACAATCTGTCTATGTCTCCTGGTTCTCAGCTTCCATAGAAACACGCCCTATGATGGCAGGTTCCGATCATGTGTTTTTCTCAGGATGATAAAAGAAATATAAACAATTTCATAGAATTATTGAAAGTTTCCCATCTGCCTGTGGCATTCAAATGTTTTTTTTAATGCATCCAAGAGCATTGCCTCACATGTTTCTTGTGAATATGAATGTTAGTAAACACATTTTAAGGCAGATCCACATTTCTTTTCTCAAAATTAGTCCCATGTAGGGGAATATTAAATTCACATGAACGTATGAACTAAAGAGAAAGGCCCAACACTTTTCCATAGATCCATTTCTGTCCCAATATGCAACATAAGTAGGGAAGTAAAATTGCCTTTTATAAGGTAAATAATTACATAATTTAATTTATTCTCTGTTTAATTACATAGATTATACAGAAAAGCATGAGATGAAAATAAAATTGTTTCACTATTGATTAATTTCTAGATATGCCAGACTTCATGGTGAAAGTCAGAATCAGGGAGAAATAAAGAAATATTGGCCAATTTTATACCTCAATAAAGCTGAAGAAAAAAAGAAAAAAGAAAAACTGGCAGAGATACAAATATGTATCCACTAACATATTAGGTAGGATTTTTAACTGAAAAATTTAACAAATATTCCTAGATAAATAAATAATTTCAAAATAATCTAGATGCTCTTGAATTAAGAAACATTTTCTAAGAGATTCCTGATAATCACCTGCTTTGTGCCATATTTTTATCCTTCAAAGATTTTAAACTGTTAAAACAAACTTCTGAATCTATTTCACTTAAACCATTCTCAGTAAATACTTGCAACTGGACTTTTCAAAAGAAATTCAATAAAAAAAATCATATGATCAAGTATACTAGCAACATTATGCTATATTTTAATTTTTTGCATGATTTAAAAATGGTACTAAAACAGAAAATTTAAAGCTAAAAATTAACTGCATTATTCAGATTTAGTATTTAAAATGTTAATCTACATTTTACTAGACTCTCTTTATGTTATTTTAATAGCACATTATACAATTTTAGGCTAGAAATAACCACTCATTCAATTCAACTCGTTCATTCAGTTTTCAATGCACTGACCTTGCACATATTTTGTCAGATTTATCACTATATAGTTTGCATATTCATATATCAAATTACCTTTCTGTGATGGATTGGAAATAAAAAAACAACCAAAAACAAAACAAAACAAAAAACTACTTATCCATCACAGATAGTTGAAAACTGTTATGCTATGAAATTTTCTTGAGAAATAGTAACATTTTGAAATTTCTCCATTTCTAAAGTATTTGTTAACATTCTGATAACATCTTATGTTGTTCTTGTTTCTGCTTTTCATTGAAAACCTGATAAAAGTTCAACACTTGCTCCCCTGAGCTAGTTTACAAGTTTCATGTTTTACATGTTGCTGTGTGTTCATTTGTGTGTATGTTTCACTAATTTGAATTGAAATTCACTGCTATTAAAACATACTCCATCAACAGATGAATGGATAAAGAAGTTGTGGTACATATATACAATGGAATACTACTCAGCCAAAAAAAGAACGAAATAATGCCATTTGCAGCAACATGGATGGACCTAGAGACTATTATATTAAGTGAAGAAAGTCAGACAGAGACACATATCCTATGCTATCACTTACATGTGGAATCTAAAAATAATACAAATAAATTTATTTACAAAACAGAAACAGACTCACAGACATAGAAAACAAACTTATGGTTACTAAAGGGAAAAAGACAGGGGGAGGGATAAATTAGGAGTTTGAGATTAACAGATACTCTAAGGTAACAGATACCTTAACTACTATATATAAAATGATAAACAACAAGGACTTAGTCTATAGCACAGAGAACTATATTCAAATCCCTTAATAAACCATAATGGAAAAGAGTCTGAAAAAGGATGGATATATATGTATAACTGAATCACTTTGCTGTACACCTGAAACTAACACAATATTGTAAATCAACTATACTTCAATTAAAAAAATTCTTTTAAACCCTCAATACTGAAAAATTTGGAAGTTGCTTTGCATTCCAAATAAGGCAACTAAATTGTGAAAGGATTCCCAGCAGAGTCAAATATTGAAAATCATCAATATAAAAGCCTAATTTGCATTCCTAGAAAAATACATTATTGTTAATATCCCAATAAATTTTAATTTTTGGCATAAAATACACCATTATTCTTTTATACTCTGCTTGGATTTCAAACATAAATTCACTGCTATGGGACTAATCAGTAGACCTACAATCATAAAACCATTATTTGTTGATTATTTAATATATACAATGAAGCTTGCTAGGTCCTGGGATATACACTGTCTCACTATTTCTCATACTAACTCTGCAAATTAGCTATTGTTATTGCCATATGACACATTTAATACACACACACTGAGGAACAGCTGGCAATTACTCTGTCATTAATCTTTAAGGTCAATGATCTTACATAAAATTATGCAAATACGAATGAGAGCATTTTGATGGGAAAAATTTAAATACCTGAATTTTAAATGAAACACTGGCTTCAGTAATTTCTATTTAAAACACCCATGAGTTTATATCTAAAATGGCTTTTCATCACGCATTTTAAAAGATCAAACACTCTCAAATAAACCAACAGAGTCAAACTCTTAGTTCCCAGGAAACACACAAATATTGACTGCAAAGTGGAAAGAAACTTGTGAAAAACTGAGAGTATGACTCAGTGTTTCACCGAGAAACGTTAATGAAAATATCCTCTCATCCATAACTCTAGCAATAACATAAATCCTAATTAAAATCCAACTTGCATGTGCTGTCTTGTTAAATGATGATTAACTGTCTGAAATTTCTTTGAAGTCTGAGTTGTTAGGAATAAGACTGGCTATTCAATGCCTGTAAAATAAAGTAGTTATACTCTGAATTCTGAACTACTCTTAAGAGAATATAGCTCTAATACAGTATTTCGCGTTGTCTCTATAAATCGGTATCTCCTACCTTCTCATTTACGTTAAAATTAGAATAAATCAGACATCTACATTAAGTAGTAACAGACTTGGGAATTCAAACCAACCCCCCTTTTGAGAGCAAATTAAAATGTGCATGATCAAAAAAATATTTTGAAAAATTTCAATGCTAAAATCATACTTGGAGATTACAGCACCAACACTGATGAGGAAGTGATGATCCAGGTGGGCAGACGAGTAGGACAGCCACACACAAAGCAGCTTTGCCCTAAAGAATTCTCCATTCCGGAAGACAACGTTGTGTAAGGGGGCAAGGGTCAAAGCCCAGTCTCTGTAGAAAGTGTGCAATCTGGTAAAGTACCCCCTAATATCTTCCTCCCTCTATGGGTTTCACCCTCAGGGCAAGTATGAGACAAATGCAAACTCAGACTTGCAGGGGCTTGCAGCCCACCTCCACAACATCTAGAAAACTGAGAGAACAGCAGGTCTTCATGGATGAAAGATTCTAGAATTTTAATATCCACAGGTTGTCTGCCCTAGAGGAAGAAACCACTAACCTGTATCAATTTATCACTATTAACATTTTCTTTACAAATACCATGTCAAGTTCACAAAGATGACCAAGCACATAAAGAAAGAATGAAGCAGAAGTAACAGTCACTAAAATGACGACTCTCTGCAAATAATTAAGATAGTGTAATTATCGGGCCTATATGATAACCCAGTTTTAAAAAAAAAAATGTTCACAGAACTACAAAACTCTGCAGGGAGTGAGAAATGATTCAAAAGTTGGGTAAAAGATATCTTAAAAGACCAAGTGGACTTCCCTGGTGGCACAGTGGTTAAGAATCCCCCTGCCAACGCAGGGGACACGGGTTCAATCCCTGGTCCGGGAAGATCCCACATGCTGCGGAGCAACTAAGCCTGTGCGCCACAACTACTGAGCCTGAGCTCTAGAGCCCGCGAGCCACAACTACTGAGCCCATGTGCCACAATTATTGAAGCCCACACGGCACAATTACTGAAGCCCACACGCCTAGAGCCCATGCTCCGCAACCAGAGAAGCCACCACAATGAGAGGCCCATGTACCGTAACGAAGAGTAGCCCCTGTTCGCTGCAACTTTAGAGAAAGCCTGCGTGCAGCAATGAAGACACAATGCAGCCAAAAATAAATAAATTAATTAATTCAAAAAAAAACAAAAACGGCCAAGTGGAAATTCTAGATCAGAGTATCAGAAGAATGAAAAAAAATTTAAGAACTAATGGATCAGCTTAAGAGAAGATCAGCTAAAGTTGAAGAGAAAATGAGTGAACTTGAGGAAAGGTGAGAACAAATTATCCAGAATGTGTCACAGAAAGATTTTCAAAAGATAGAGAATATAGAAAAGAGAGTTAGAAATAGGGAAAGCAAAACGAGAATTTCCAAGATCCTCAAAGTCACAATACTTCACACATGAAGGTATCAGACAATGAGATTGACAACCAAGAAAGAGAAACAGACCCAGGAGCAATTGAGATAAAGGAAATATGAGATGCAGAAATTAAGATAACTAGGAAAATATACTCAAGAAAATATAAAATTGAGAACTTCAAAAATGTGGAAATTAGAAGGAGGAACCAAATTCTAGAAGGGAAAAGAAAATATGTAACAAAATTATAAATTTGGTGCACTGGTTGAATGACACATTAGATACAGAATGAAAGACAATTAGTGAAATAAAGGTCAGGAGAAAAAATAATGCAGAATGAAGCTTGAAAATAAAATCAGATGACAAACAAAGGATAAAAATGGAGTCACAGAGATAAAGTCTAAGAGATGTGCAATTAGATTACCAACAGGAGAAAAAAAAAACATAGCAGCAATATTTGAAGAGGTAATGACTAAGAATTCTCAGAACTTGAGTAAAACACCACTCCAAAAGCTGAGATGATTAACAAATTATAATTGGATAAATTAAAAGAATACCATACCTAGTTGCATCATAGTAAACCTGCAGAAACTTGAAGGCAGACATTCCTGAGATTTAGATCTAGAGAATGTGCCATTTTAAAAGGAGTAACTTTTAAACTGACAGCTAAATTTTCTATAGCAACAATGGAACCCAGAGACTAGCAGAATGATTTTTCTGATGGCCGTAAGGGCATAATTGCAAATTAAAATTCAGCGAGGATATTCTTCAAGAAGAGGGTATGAAAAAGATATTTTTAAGCAAGCTAACTGAGGTTTTCAACAGCTCCCATGCCCTGAAAACCTATTTTAGATCATCATTATATTTTTTTAAAGAGAATGCTCACAGATCAAGTTAGCGGCACAAGAGGTATAATAAAGAACAAAGTGATATAACTGGGGAAATCAAAATTAATGTTGACTATATTAAATAAACACACATTTCCTATAAGATTCCTAAAAAACTCACAAAATCAAATGGGAGTTATAACAGGTAAATTAGATGGATGAATATGGCATCAAAATATATTAATTGTGTAGTATTTTCAGAGTGGTAACAATGTATTAATTCAACTTAGTGATTATAGTAAGGATCCATGCTGTAATTTCTAACATTCTCCACTAAGGGAAAACAGGAAAAGTATATTTTATCTCCCCACAGAGTGGGGAAGGCAGGGAGCAAGAAAATGGAATAATTAAAAAGGAATAAAAACCAAGTAATTTACAAGAAAGCAAGAGAGGAGAAAAAAAAAAGTGTCCTAGTAAAAGCAGAAATTTGGAACAGAAGATTTAAACACAAATATATCGAAAGTTAAATGTGAATATAAGTGGATCTACAGTTAGGCACAAAATATGCACAAAATAAAAGTTTGTAAAATAGATTAGAAAATCCATACCATCCTGGGAAAGCTTGATGAGCTTATTGTAGTAACTGATGGAACACGCAAATTATCAATAAAATTACAGTACATGTGGACAAAATAAACAAATTGTTATTATGTATGTAGACTATTGCAAATCACTATTGCAAAATGAACACTTTCCTCAAGGATGCAAAACACATTCACAAGAAATAAAATCTCAAAATGTACCTTGAGAAAAATACATATATTTGGAAATTAAAGAATTGTCTCAGAAAATAATTCCTAACTCAAAGGAAAACCAATGAGAGAAATTACAAAGTATTTTATGTGAATGAAAAAATATCACTTACTTAATTTGTAAGTTTAAGAAATGCTAAATGGCTAGTGCATTTCTTGAGCCAAGTTTAAGGTATATATTAACAGATTAGAAATTGAGGATATTTGAAAATTAATAAAATAGGCTCCTATTTCAAGAAGATAATAAAACAACAGTACGATTAATGAAGTGGAAATAATAAAAATAAGAACAGTAATTAATGAATTAAATCAACATACAGTAGAGTGAAGAAAAAACAAAAGTTGGTTCATTGGAGAGTGTAATGAAAGAGCTAAACTGATGAGTTATACCAATAAAGTGAGAAGGCATGTATATACTGGGAATAAAAAAAGAATACACCACCACTATATGGTTGCAGACACAAAAAGATAAAATTATTAACTTACGTATTTTGATAACTTTGAAAACTTAAAAGAAATGGAAAAACTTCTAGAAAACATATTACACAAAGTAATCTACAGATTTAATGTGATACCTATCAAATTACCCATGACATTTTTCACAGAACTATAATAATCCTAAAATTTATATGGAACCACAAAAGACCCAGAATTACCAAAGGAATCCTGAGGAAAAAGAACAAAGCTGGAGGCATAACCCTCCAAGACTTCAGACTATACTACAAAGCTACAGTAAACAAAACAGCATGGAATTGGCACAAAAGCAGACATATAGATCAATGGGACAGAACAGAAAGCCCAGAAATAAACCCACACACTTATGGTCAATTAATCCATGACAAAGGAGGCAAGAATATACAATGGAGAAAAGACAGTCTCTTCAGTAAGTGGTGCTGGGAGAACCGGACAGCTACATGTAAAAGGATGAAATTAGAACATTCTTTAATGCCATATACAAAAGTAAATTCAAAATGGATTAAAGACATAAATGTAACACCTGATACTCTAAAACTCCTAGAGGAAAACATAGGCAGAACACTCTTTGACATAAATCACAGCAACAATTTTTTTGAATCCATCTCCTAGAGAAATGGAAATAAAACAAAAATAAACAAATGGGACCTAATTAAACTTAAAAGCTTTTGCACAGCAAAGGGAACCATAAACAATGAAAAAACCTACGGACTGGGAGAAAATATTTGCAAATGATGCAACCGATAAGGGATTAATTTCCAAAATGTACAAACAAGTCATACAGCTTAATATCAAAAAAACAAAAAACAAAAAACACCAACCCAATCAATAGGCAGAAGACCTAAATAGACATTTCTCCAAAGAAGACATCCAGAAGGCCAACAGGCACATGAAAAGATGCTCAACATCGCAAATTATTAGAGAAATGTGAATCAAAACTAAAATGAGGTATCACCTCACACTAGTCAGAATGGCCATCATTAAAAAGTCTACAAATAATAAATGCTGGAGAGGGTGTGGAGAAAAGTGAACTCTCCTACACTGTTGGTGGGAGTGTAAGTTGTACAGCCACTATGGAGAACAGTATGGAAGTTCCTTAAAAAACTGAAAAATAGAGTTACCATATGATCCAGCAATCCCACTCCTGGACATCCATCCAGAAACTGTAAGTTGAAAAGATTCATGCACCCCAAGGTTCACAGCAGCACTATTTACAACAGCCAAGATATGGAAGCAACTTAAGTGTCCATCAACAGATGAATGGATACAGAAGATGTGTGTATACACACACACACACACACACACACACACACACACACACACACACACACACACAAAACGGAATACTACTCAGCCATAAAAAAGAATGAAATAATGCCATTTGTAGCAACATGGATGGACCTAGAGATGATCACACTAAGTGAAGTAAGTTAAAGACAAAATATCATATGATATCACCCAAATGTGGAATCAAATTAAAATGACATAAATAAACTTATTTACAAAATAGAAACAGACTCACAGTTTTCGAAAACAAACTTATGGTTACCAAAGGGGAAACGTGGAGGGGAGGGATAAATTTGGAGCTTGGGATTAAAATATACACACTACTATATATGAAATAGATAATTAACAAGGACCTACTGTATAGCACAGGGAACTATACTCAATATTCTGTAATAACCTCTATGGGACAATAATCCGAAAAAGAATGAATATATGTGTATGTATAACTAAATCACTTTGCTGTACAGCAGAAACTAACACAGCACCGTAAATCTACTATACTTCAATAAAAATTTAAAAAGAAAATCGATAAGAAAAAGATTGATAACCCAATAGAAAAACTGAAAAAAGGACACTTCGCCAAACAGGAAATAAAATGGCAGGTCAATATATGGAAATGCCCCAACCTCAGGAAACCATAAATAAAAACACAGTGAGTTTCCATGTACACTCACTAGATTTGAAAAAGAAAATAAAATTCTGAGAGTGACAAATGTTGATGCAGATTCCACATTGCTGGTGAAAACATTCATTCCCATGTGGAAAACAGCTCATTCTTATCTAATCTCGAAGTGAAGATTTAAATTAGCAATTCCGTAATGGGTAAGTACGTCAGAAGACCCACTCACATACGAAGTGAGGATGTATTTCAAAGAATTGTTAAAACAGTAACGACTGTAATAGCCAAGTCTGGAAATAATACACTCATCTATTAACAATAAAATGGACAAATGCCTTCTGATATAGTCATGCGATGGAATACTACAGAGGAATTAAAATGAAGGAAGTAGACCTACATAAAACAATACATAGGGACTTTAAAAACACAATCGTGCATGAAGACAACACATCAGAAAAGAACAGAAAGTTCCATTTATTTAAAGTCCCCAAACATGTCAAGTTTAATTTATGTGATTTGGGGATACCTATATTGCTGGGAAAAACATAAAGGATGCAAGAAAGTGATTTGCATGAAGGTCAGAATAATGGTTCCCACCTGGGTGGGGAAGGCATGAAAACCGAAAGAGAGCAGACGCCACTTCCTGTTGCTTGGCAGGGTTAATGGTCATGGGGATATTTGCTTTAAGTTTTTACACCGCACAGAATATTGATGCTTATGACCTTTTCTGTGTGTTTTGCTTCAGAGTTGTTTTCTTTTGAAGGGAGCGTAAATTGAGCTGCAGCATAAACGTTGACCGATTTACCTTCTATATCTGTGTGTTCCTCCATTATTGGTACCTTCTGATGGGTGCCTTTAAATGGTCCATCTCGCCATGGAAGAAGATACCGTTAGAAACATGGCCACATCACTTGAGAGCCATTCACGCTAACGGGGAACACTGAAAGTGGCAACTCTGTCCTCCTCTTCCAGTTACTCGGGAATGGTCTGGGGAAAGCTCCCATCCTGAGTCCCCTCAGGCGTCTCTAAGTTGGCACATTTTCCTGCAAGACCAGCAGCTGGTGGAGAGCCCTGAGTCTATTCTTTCCCAGATGTCCAACTCCAACATAAACTGAACTATCTATACATCTCACGTGTATACTGATATCGGTAGCATGGCCTGAGGCTTATGGGAAAGTTATTTTTTCTGACTGCATGTCTGCATGGGTGATAATTTATTAGTAGTCTCAAAAAGTCTACAGCAATGACTACCGTATCTTTAGAAATGTATCTAGCCACAGGAAATATGCAGAGTTATTTCTATGGAAATGATGTTATGAAATTTTTAATTATTCAAAGACTTTTAAAAAATTATTATTATTATTTTTGGCCGTGCTGCACGGCTTGCGGGATCTTAGTTCCCCAACCAGGGACTGAACCCACGCCCTCAGCAGTGAAAGCGTACGGTCCTAACCACTGGAGTACCAGGGAAGTCCCTCAAAGACATTTTTTTAAAAAATGACCTAGTTCCATAGAAAACACATTACCTAGGTTTTAACTTGGACCAGGTACCATGATGGGTTATTGGCAACTGTGTAACTGGCCAAAATTAGGTTGAAGATACATGAAAAAGGAACCACTTCATTGAACAGACCTTTAAAGGTGAGGCTGCAAAATGAGCTTTCTAAAAATAAGCATGGCGCAAATCACAGCTCCAGATGAATGCCGTCACTCAGAATAGTCAATTTGGAAAGGTGTATGGGTGGCACTTAGGTGGCTGAAAGCATTTTGATGTGCTCTTTTCAATGTGCCTTAAGAGTTAGTTGAATCAAGCTAACATTTATTTATAGCTGTACCTTGCTTTTGAATTAAAATTGCATCATACAATTTTATTTCAATTGAAATAAAATTGATCGTACTCAACAGAACCTTGGCTGTTTCCAAATATAAATCCCTCCTTCAGGATTAAGAGCTGCCTCATAGCAAGATATTGAAAATAAATTACCAAGGGCTTTCAAGCAATTTAAAGCGAGTAGAAACAAAATAGGTTCCAGCAATCTTATTTAATTGCAATTAGAGCGGTGTCTCTGAAGTGACTCATTTGTATATAATCATGCCCCTTTGGGGTACAGAGTTTCTGATATGCCTGCTAAATTATATCAGCCTAATTATGTAACAATCAACACTTATAAACCTTCAATATTTTACTATTATTTATTAAAATATTTATCAACTAACATTGTCTTCAGTAGGTGAATGGATTAATAAACTGTGGTCCATCCAGACAATGGAATATTATTCGTTGCTAAAAAGAAATGAGCTATCAAGCCAGAAAAAAGACATGAAGGAACCTTAAATGTATATCCCTAAGTGCAGGAAGCCAACCTGAAAAGGCTACATCCTGCATGATTCAAACTATACGACATTCTACAAAGGGCAAAACTATGCAGACAGTAAACGGATCAGTGGTTGCCAAGGGTTAGGGGGTAGAGAGGCATGAACAGGTGAGCACAGAGGGTTTTTAGGGCAGTGAAACCACGCTGTATGATACTATAATGATGGATCCACTGTCCAAACTCATAGAATGTACCCCACCAAGAATGAGCCCTAAGGTAAACTGTGAGCCTTCGGCGGTGATGATATGTTGTTGTAGGTTCCTCCTCGGTCAAGAATGTGCTTCTCTGGCGGGGGATGTGGATAATGTGGGAAGCTGTGCATGTGAGGGGACAGGGGTTTTAGGGGAACTCTCTGTGCCTTCCTCTCAGCTTTGTTCTAAACCTAAAAATGCTCTTAACAAGTAAAGTCCTTAAAAACAGACAAACGGACAAACAACTGAACACCAGACTTTGGAGGAAATGGAGACTCAAATAATCCCTGAAAAAAATATTGCACATTATGAGAATAAGAGAAAATGGTGCATCTATAAAACAAACTGTGATGACACGAAAAAAAAAAATCCCTAAAATGTTCTTAAAATATTTTAAATGTAAGAAATAGCATTTTATTTTATTTAAAAATTATGATTTTTAAAAATTTATTTATTTTAATTTTTAAAGTTTTAAAAATTTTCTTGGTTGGCTGTTGCATGGCATGTGGGATCTTAGCTCCCCGACCAGGGATCGAACCAGCACCCCTTGCATTGGAAGCGTGGAGTCTTAACCGTTGGACCACCAGGGAAGTCCCCCCAAATATTATGACTTTTCAATTAAAAATATATACTAGCTGAAATTGAAAATTAAACAGAAAATTAATTTTCTAGGAAGTAATGCAAAAAACAAAGATGATAAAATATGTGAGATAGAAAATAATTAAATAGTTTAAATATCTGACTTCTCAAATTTGGGAGGTTTTTCAAAGACAAGAGTATGAAAACAGAAGGGAAGAAACTGCTAAGAAAAAAAAAAAAAACAACAGAACATTTCCCAGTACCACAGGAAATGAGCCTCCATATGGCTTAAAAAACTAAAAACTCATGCCTAGCCATGCCACACTGAAATTTCTTGATACTAGAAGGTTAAGTCCAATATCACACATGTTTCAAAAAAGAAAAACTAAACAAATTAAAATAATAATTTATGAACAAAGAAAGAGAAGCAGAATCAGAATTATATATAAAAGCAGGGCAAGACAAATGGACATATTCATTCTGGCTTCTGTGCACTTGCTATTTCAACCATTTTTTAATTGAAGTATAGTTGCTATACAATATTATATAAGTCACAGGTGTACAACATAGTGATTCACAATTTTAAAGGTTATACTCCATTTATAGTTATTATAAAATACTGGCTATATTCCCTGTGCTGTACAATATAACTTTGTAGCTTGTTTATTTTATACATAGTAGTTTGTACCTCTAAATCCCCTCCCCCTATCTTGTCCCTCACTCCTTCCCCTCTCCCCACTGGTAACCACTAGTTTGTTCTCTATATCTGTGAGTCTGCTTCTTTTCTGTTATATTCACTAGTTTGTGGTATTTTTTAGATTCCACACATAAATATCACACAGTATTTGTCTTTCTCTGTCTGACTTCACTAAGTATAATGCCCTCCAAGGCCATCCATGTTGCTGCAAATGGCAAAAAACACTAATTGGAAAACACACATGTGCCCCTATGCTCATAGCAGCACTATTTACACTAGCCAAGACATGGAAGCAATCTCAGTGTCCATCAAGAGATGAATGGATAAAGAAGATGTGGTGTGTGTGTGTGCATATATATATATACATATATATATATATAATGGAATATTACTCAATCACAAAAAAAATAATGAAATAATGCCATTTGCAGCAACATGGATGGACCTAGGGATTATCATACTAAGTGAAGTGAGTCAGACAGCGAAAGACAAATACCATATGATATCACTTACATGTGGAATCTAAAAAATGACACAAATGAACCTATCTACAGAAAAGAAACAGACTCAAAGACATAGGAAACAAACTTATGGTTACCAAAGGGGAAAGATGGGGGGAGGGATACATTAGGAGTTTGGGATTAACAGATACAGTATAAAAGAATTCTGCCACTTATATAACCGTAAAAGACCAGATTCTAATTTGAAAAGATACATAAAAGAATTCTGCCACTTATATAACCGTAAAAGATGCAGATTCTAATTTGAAAAGATACATGCACCCCTATGTTCACAACAGCACCATTTAGAATAGCCAAGACATGGAGACAACCCAAGTGCCCATCGAAAGATGAATGGATAAAGAAGACGTGGTACATTCACACAATGGAATACTACTTAGCCATAAAAAAGGATGAAATTCAACCATTTATTCTTTTATTCAACAAATCTTTGCTGAAGTCCTTCAAGCTTCCAAGGATTGATTTAGACGCTGAGGATAAGGCTGAATCCAAACTGATCAAGTTGGGTCACAGACAATAAGCATGTTAACACACAAACATACAGCACACTGAGTCTGGTAGGTGCAGGGTAAGGGAGGGGAGCCTTTAGCCAACGAGGCACCCATGACCAGGTGAGTTAGAATTAGGTACACCTCCAGCCAGGGAATGCAGCTCCACAGGTACACGGCTTATAGAGCATTTCTAGGGCTGAATGTCAGGCTCTTTTGTTCCCTTGGCCTCCTGCCTTTGCACAGTGCACAAACTGTACAACCAAAAGTGTCCGCAGGTGGCCTGTGTGCACACTTTTTAAAATTTTGAATTGCAACAAGAGTGACCTTACTTGGGTTATAGCCTAGTTTGCCTACCACCGAAACAGCAAATGTGAGCGGGCTGGCACCAAGAAGACAAATGCATCGACCATCTCTTCCCTGTGAGGTTGTCACCTGTGAGATTGGCTGGCATCCAGCTTCTATAGGAAAGTCAGAAGAAAGTGGAAGTGGTCATTTATGTACTGGTTTATTTTGCCAGGGACGAGGAGACATCGTTCTTTGTAGGGACCGCCTCCTGTCTGCTTTCCTCACCGCTTAATCAATGCAGACATGCTGGAACCTTCCATCTCAGAGGCCAGAAAAGTGAGGGGAGAGTGGAGAAGTTTCTCCCTACCTCGGATGTCCTCCTCGTTTCTAGAAGGAGAGGCAGACCTGCATCCCTAAGGTGCCGGCAGCTGACAGCCATGCTGGGGGTTTCCATGGGCTAGCGTGTTCTCTATGAACACGACGGAAATAGGTCAAGTCTAGAGACCTGCTAGAAAATAAGATCTCTTCCTTGGGATGCAGTATTCAGACGAAGACAAGAGATCCTATCCATCCATGCTAATAACTAGAAACAAGGGCACGATGCCAGCCATCAATGAGGAATCCTTACAAGACAGGGGAACATCGACAGGGGCTTGATAAGGCCAATGAGTTATAATTGAATTCAATGATGAAGACACTAGTCATTGCACGTCCAATGAGAAGACAGGCTTCTTGCTGCTTTATTTTACCTTCACTTTCAGCCTTGCCATCTGATACTGTTTAAGGAACAGAGGAAGGTAAAGAGAAATTTAATAAATCTCGGTGCGCCGGATTATCTGACAACAGGTGGACTGCCTCCAGAGAGACAGAGGTTTGTGTCTAAGGGATCCTCATACAAGCCTTTTCCTGCTACCCAGGTGTCAGCTGAAGTCCCAGAGCTGGAAACAGAGAGCTATTAATAGAATAACACTTCCAAAGTGGCCACTCTTGCTCAGGCACTCCTATCAACTGCACTGACACCTATAATCTGCTTATCTTTAGTGCTGGACCTCATGAGGCTTAGAGAAACAAACAAAGGTTTTCGAGGCACAGAAAGATTAACTTGCTTAAGATCACAGATAGAGCCACAAGTGCCCAAGCTGGGATTCCTTAATCAGGGAGCGTGGCTTTAAAATCTGTGCTCTTGGTTCCTGAATCTTCAACGCCGTCCCCAAGTAGCAGCTTAATGGACACCCCCATACGCATCCTCATATTGTAAACCAAGCTTTCTCAACACTAGTGACACTAGGGCAGAGATGCTTCTTTACTCTTGGGGGCTGTTCTGCGAATGGAGGGACATTTAGCAGCACCCTTGGTCCCTACCCTTTCTACATGCCATGGCCGACACCTAGTTGTGACAACCAAAAATATCTCCAGACAAAGCCAAACGTCTCCTTGGAGGCAAACTTGTCCCCAGTGAGACCTCATGGCTTAGAATAACTGTCTCATAAATAAGACAATGCTTTGGCTTAGAGGGTGTCGGCGCTGCTGACTTCTTGAAGCAGGTAAGTCTGTAGGTGGAGCTTCCGTGTGCATTGCAGGAAACCGATCATTACGCCTCACCTCCCCCATCCAGAGATGCCTGTACCACTCTGTGCTCTCATAGTGACAACGGGAATTGTTTCCCCTTGTTGTCCATCACTGCAGGGGTGGAGTGGGTGGGCACAGCTGCCATGGTGGAGAACCACAGTTCTTAATCAAGGAGACGGTTCAAAGATGCAATACCTGCTGAGAGACTTGAGGCTGGCTCTGCCGTCCTAAGCCATCAGCCTTGTTCCGGTCTTATCAGCCAGAGAAAACAATATGGTGGAGGCTGAAGGTGCCAGAGGGTTTGTGGAGAGAGGGCCCCTGTGAGCTCTGATGGTGATGGACCTCCTAGGAAGAAGTGTTCTGTGGTCAAATAGAAAGAGGCCTACTTCTAGAAACCAGGTAAGTGCAAGAGACTAGATCCACCATGGATGTGAGAGTTCAAGACAAGTGATTTAACCCAAGTCAAACAAACTGCGGTGGGTAGGACCCACCACCAGACCTTGGAAACCAGAAATGCCTTTTGGACACCTGCCATTCCCAGAAGACAGCAGCATCAGATTTTAACTCCACTGGCTGTGTCAGAGTTTGCTTTTTTCTCTTAATCCTTGTCTACTGTTGATGAGAAAAGGGGCCAACATGACTCTCCTTTCTTATGGAATGGTCCTCCTGTCTGGGGTTGGCCCAACACTGCAGGAGACACTGCCATAGACCAAACTGGATAATTACCATCTCTGAGTGGCCAGAACTGCTATGCCTCTTGCCAGGTACTTCAGACAAAAATGAGGAAGAAGTACACAGAGTGGATTGAAATGTAAGCTGTAGAAAGAATAAAATTGCTTCCCATTTCTGCTATACTGAATAGCGCTGGTCTGCACCTTACTGGAACCCATTAGTGGAAATCTACCCATAGGAGGTTGGAGAGCTAATGAACTACTAACAGGGTATTTTACCCAGACACCTACCAAGCTTTGAGGGCTGGAATAAGACAATCCGTGGGGTCCCTTGAATATCTTATTTTGTTTTGAACTGTCTTCTTAACATATCGGTGGTAAAGATTATATATCCGTCAACCACGACCAACCTGGTGGGTGCATTCTGTCGTCTGCCATGGAGAACCCCGCCAGCAGACCTACCCCGGAGACCTAGTAATATAAGGATGATGTCACGTATCCCGGGTCCCTTCTCTGAACGCGTGGCAAATCCACGGGGAGGGACCGTGAGAGCATCAGCTCAGAGGGAAGAGCCTCTGACCTCCCGGCCATGCCCTGTAAAATGCAGTGGCCCCAGCGGGACCTGCGGACCATTCTGACCTGTCTGCAACATGAAAATCATGACGCAGGAGCTTGCAATGTCCTGATGTTGGCTCCACCCCATATTTGGATATTTTATAGTTCTTTTAAGAATCCTTTTTGATACTGTTCCTTTGCCACTGTTCCTCCAATGAATAGTTATATATTTTTAATAATCTCTCTCAATTTCATTGCATTTTCACAAGACTTTCTCCACCTCACTTGGTACACTGAAGTAAATCCCTTGGTGAAGTGCATGAATCCTATTTAACAGAAAAGAACATTCCATGAACGTACTGGTCTCTTCTTTGCTTGAGGCACCTTGTGTGCAAAACTGCTTCTGGGCTTCCCTGGTGGCGCAGTGGTTAAGAATCTGCCTGCCAATGCAGGGGACACAGGATCGAACCCTGGTCCGGGAAGATCCCACATGCCGCGGAGCCACTAAGCCCGTGCGCCACAACTACTGAACCTGTGCTGTAGAGCCCGGGAGCCACAACTACTGAACCCACGTTCCACAACTACTGAGCCCATGTGCCACAACTCCTGAAGCCCACGTGCTGCAACTACTGAAGCCTGCAAGCCACAACTACTGAGCCCACGAGCCACAACTGCTGAAGCTCGCATGCCTAGAGCCCGTGCTCCGCAACAAGAGAAGCCACCACAATGAGAAGCCCACGCACTGCAACGAAGAGTAGCCGCCACTCGCTGCAACTAGAGAAAGCCTGCGTGCAGCAACGAAGAGCCAACGCAGCCAATAAATAAATAAATAAATAAAACAAATCTAAAAAAAAAAAACTGCTTCTGGGTGCAGAAGGCAGTCTGATACTATAAAAGAAGAGGGGGGTGCAGGAACAAACAGATGAATCAGGGAGAAACTGGAGAGATGGAAGGTTTGGGGAGCAATGTTGTGTTAGTTTCAGGTGTACAGCACAGTGATTAGGATATACACATATATACATATGTGTGTGTGCAAGTGTGTGTGTGTATATTCTTTTTCAGCTCTGGAAGAGCTTCAATCAAAGCATGCTGATTATTTCTGACACTTTTCACCTATAATTTTAAAAAAAAAATGTAGTGCAGTGGCTAATGCATTTTGCAAAGTGGGAATGGAGTCCCGTTGTGAGGAGCTGGAGAGATCTGACCTCATCCTGGCAAGACGCTGACCAACTGCAAGACTTGGCCAGAGTTTAGGAACTACGGGCGGACGGGGCTTTGTCTCCTGGTGAGATGCCGGTCGGGGAACCAGTTGGCAAATGAACTGATGCTGAAGACATGGCAGGGACACAAAGTTTAGCGGCCGCGATGGTAGACTCCTGAGGACCTCCACGTAAAACACCAAAGAGGAGCGACTTCAGAGAAGCTACATTATTCATTGCTCCGTTGTCCCTGACCTGAATTCCTGAAAGGTTAGGTGTAATTACTTACCCTATGATTGAGGAAGCAAATGAAAGAGAGAAAAAAAAAGGAGGAGTCCATCCAGATGTGAAAAGATGAGAAAAAAAAACCAGAATGAGATTCTATTGTCTATCGTGGAGCTCAAGGCTAATATGTTAGTGTCAGATTGAATTTTTGATGAAATCACTTTTAAAAAATTCTGCCTACATGTATTGATTCAATTCCATCTGATCATAAAGCAGGACAGGGGTAGAAGAAGTTCAGAAGGTCAGAGAATGAGATGATAAATGATTAATGGCAAAGTATCGTTGGAGGGTGGTAGAATAAAATGCTTTTGCTTTTCTCTTTCCTAATCCTCTCCCCACTCCACCTCCTCCTTCCCGATGTGATTTAAATAAAGCAAAGTTCTTAGGCAACTAATGTTAACTGCACGCATAGTGCAATGCTTATAGTGGGGCTTCTGTTTAAAACATAAAATAAGGCATGTGGGATTTAAAAAAGAAGTGATTTATTGAGCAGTGGCTAGCATCAGGCAGGGCTAAGATATAGGGTGCGGCTAAAATGAAAATAAAACATTGCATTCTTTTGACAGCAAGAGCCCTGCTGGATCCCCCAACACCTGTACCAACGTCCATCCTCATGGCTTCTTTTCTGAGACCTTGACCTCTAGCTCATAATCCCAGAAGAGGTCAGTGGGCACCAGCTGTATACACAAATCCAGGAAGGCAGCGTCATCCATATGGCTATATTTCTGTGAAGGAACACTTTGTCTTGTATTTCAACTTTTTATAAGCCTGGAACAGGTTTCTTTAGAACATGTCACAGGGATAGACAGCTAAAGGTATCCTGTCACCAACAAAGAATAGTTCTGCCATCACAGCAATGCCAGAGATGCTTCTGAAAGGATTCCCTCAAAAGGGGGACCCAGTTGACTCATTCAAGACAGCGCCTCTGTGGATATAAAGAAAAGATCAAAATGAAATCAATAAAGCTCATCTGATGTCTAAAGGTGTTCCGGAAGCTCAGTTCTTGAGCCTGAAGTCCAGGGAGCCCCCTTAAGGTAAGAGTCTGGTTTTGACAACTGTGATTATAGCCTCTCTTCCGTCCTTGCCTCTGGGGTGTTTTTCTTTGCTGCTGAGTTTGATTTCAGCCCCTTTTCTGTCCACCTGGGACACTGAAGTCCTGGAAGATTAACAGAGGGCAAAGGATCTAATCCCACAGAGCCCATGGCTGCAGGAAGCAATTCAGGAGATAATGAACAAGGATTGCTTTGAAGCTGGGTCAGAGGTCATGAGAGATATTCACAAGTTCAGGGGCACTGTCCAAGGAACAGAATTGTGTGGGCCTGCCCTTCAGAGATACCAATAAGAACCCGTGTCTTTTTTTTTTTTTTAAGGAAAGTGAGGCAGTACATTGGAAGAACACAGATAAGTAAAATAATGTCCTCTTAAACACACAGTGTGTTTCTAGAAAAGCCCTAAAGGAAATACTGTGTAATATGATCATGCGGTCACCATTAGCCCAGTTTGTTGATCCTACAAAAGTCATGTGGGACTTGAAATTCCCTTTCTTTCAGTTTCCACTTTTTTGAGGGAGGGTGAGGGTGAGGGAGAGGGTTGTGTTAAAATAACAGAGCCAGACTCTGTGAAAATTATATATATATATGTATAATATATAATATATAAAATACATATGCATGGATATGTTATATATATTTATATATTATATAAAATGTATGTATAGATATATATAAATATCAGTATATACATTCTATTTATAACAAAATATTATATATATAAATTATATATACACATATATAAAAAGGCTTGGGGAATTTTATATATATTTATATATACACAAGTTAGAAAAAATATATACATGCATGTATATGCTATGTATTTACATATATACCTGTGTATATATATTTATGTATATTTAGCATGTATATGTTTATATAGCATATCTACAGCAATATGTATACACATTCATGTGTGCTTATGTGTGTATATATGTGTGTGTGTGTATATAAGTTTCCAAGTCTTCTGCCTGAGCAGGTGTTTTTTCCACAATCGCCTGAGACCCCCTAACACCTGCCGCCTATCCTTTATTTGTTAACCAAAAGGACGTCCCCGCACAAAACCATTACTTTCTTTCCCTGCAGCCGGCTCTTGGAAGTTCTGCTATGCAATGGGGAGATGAGAAGTTAGGCTGCGGGAACAGAGCAGCAGGGAAGGGCTCTGAGCTGGGGACCAGGTGTGGCTGTCAGGGCATCACCCCACTGGCCCCGTGGAGGACCGACACGAGAGCGATGCTTCCGGAGAATAGCAAGGACCCAGTTAGGGGGATGTCGGGAATGGACCCCGTGTGGGAAGGCGGTCGAAGGAACCAGGGGAGAGAAGGGCAGGCAGGGAGCAGGGAGGACCGGACGCACACCTTGTCCAATATCGGCGCTTGGGAGCGTTCTCCCAAAGGGCGTGTGTGGCGCTTCTTAAAGTACTGCATTTTTCTAATTACAGAGAATTTCAAAGAAGGATAAAAGCAAAATAGTAACTCTCACTCAGAGATATCATCTGCGAATATATGGCTATATAGCTTACAGGCTTTTTTTTACACATATATGCTATTTAAAACTATGAAATCGAGAGAGATAAAGGGGGATAAATGGAGAGGGATAAGTTAGGATAAATTAGGAGTTTGGGATTAACATACACACACTACTATATGTAAAACACATAACCAACAAGGACCTACTATATAGCACAGGGACCTCTACTCAATATTTTGTAATAACCTATAATGAAAAAGAACCTGAAAAAGAATATGCACACACACACTCGCACACACACATATGTATATATATGTATATCTGAATCACTGTGCTGTACACCTGAAACTAACACAACACTGTAAATCAACTGTACTTCAATAAAAAATATATATATATAAATAAATAAATACTTTAAAAAACTATGAAATCGAGATCATATGATATACATTGCTCGTTATTTTGATTTTTTTTTTTTTAATTTGGAAGCCTATTTTGAAACTTTTCTTTTGCTTTTCTGGCTTGGAAGTCTTTCCCCAATTAAAGATTAATTGAAATCCCCTTTATCTTACAGGAAAATATAAATTAAATCGAATCAAGAAAAAGTAAAATAACCTGGAAAGGTTCGGGAGTTGGGGGAGAGAATGGGATTTTAAAAAAAGTTATCAAAGAACTACCTAGAATAAAGTCTTTTAAATCTAGACCAGTTGGGACAAGTGACCTCTTTCAAAGTGTAAAACGAGAAATGACTTCCGTGCTGTATGATCTGCCTCAGAGCACTGAGAGGAAAGAGAGCTTCAGCTACACATGAACTTCAATTCCATTTGACAGCCACTAACCAGGTATATGATTTGGGCACATGACATATCCCAGCTGAACATCTGTAAAATATGGCTAATAATCACTAGCACTTATTTAGCCTTTCCATGTGGCAGGCGTTTTTACTAGCACCTTCTGATTCACTCACAAAGAATCGGAGGAGGGACTTCCCTGGTGGTCCAGTGGTAAAGAATCTGCCTTCCAACGAAGGGGACACGGGTTTGATCCCTGGTCGGGGAACTAAGATCCCACATGCCACAGGGCAACTAAGCCCACGGGCCACAACTGCTGAGCTCGTGCCGCCTCAACGAGAGAGCCCGCGTGCCGCAAACTACAGAGCCCACGCACCCTGGAGCCCGCGCGCCATAACTAGAGAGAGAAAACCCGCACACCACAACTAGAGAGAAGCCCCCGCGCCGCAACAAAGATCCCGTGTGCCGCAACTAAGACCTGATGCAGCCAAAAATAAATAAAATAAATAAATAATAAGAAAAACAAATAATCAGAGGAGTTCTCTGATCATCTCCACTTTACAGAAGAGAGAGTGAGGCCCAGAGAGGTTAAGTCAACTGCTCAGCACCACACAGATCATGGGGCCATAATATGGCGCTAACTTCACCACAGGTAAAGGCACAAAGCAGGGGAGATGCACTTTCCAGCTGCCTTAACCTACCTTTGCTGAACACTACATCTTGAAGCTCTCTGCACCTCTTCTGATATTTCACAAACACTCAGCATACGAAACTTGCTTGTGCATCTTATCACGTCCCCTAGAGTTATTTCAAGAACACTTCTATTCAGACACATTTCTCAGCACTAGCACCATTTGTAAAGAACTCTTGGCTGACACTATCCCAAGATATGAAAGTGATTTTGTGTCATGTTTGTATCATGTTTTGTATCATGTGTCAGCAACCTATGAAAATGCTTCTGTATCAAACATATGTTAAAATGTTTGGAGAAGATGCTGAAACATTTTCTCCAGACTTTCCCAACGATTCAGGCATACAATGAAAGCATATTGGATTTTTCTTCCAAGAGCTAAAATGGCACATTTTAAATTGCCATGGTTCCATTTTAATAAAGTGTAAGTACATATATATCCCTGTGAAGTAGATTCTGTTGAAAAATCTGTACAATTTGCCTACTCGGTGCTATAGAAATTACTGCATGTCTCTGCCCTCTATTCACAAACATTCTCCCAAGGCTTCTCAGCAGCTTTTTCTAGCACTGAGCTTTAAAGCAAACAAAAATCCAACTAGGCCCCAGGATGGAGCGGACCCAGCCCTGACTTCTCCCATTGATCTGTCCTGGTTAATCAGGTGTGGTTGGTTCCGCAAGAGAAGAAATACATATATATTTCTTTCTACTCTTTGCCCACTACTGCTATCTGCCTGCCAACCCTGCTTGCGGCTTGAACACTCCTGTGCTTTTGTAAACACTCCCAGCTGTGGTTGAAAGGCCAGAGGATTAATTATCAACCCAAAGAAACCTAAGTATAAAGTTCTGTATCTAAAAATCTTAAATCAGTCCATCAGCTTCTCTCCCAATCTGGTCCTCTTAAAATATTTAAACAGAACTACCATATGACCCAGCAGTTCCACTCCTGGATATACATCTGAAAAAAAATGAAAACGCTGATTGGAAAAGATACACACACCCCAATGTTCACAGCAGCACTATTCACAATAGCCAAGATATGGAAGCAACCTAAATGTCCATCGACAGATGAATGGATAAAGAAGATGTGGTACATATATACAATGGGATATTACTCAGCCATAAAAAAGAATGAAATCCTGCCATTTACAGCAACATGGATAGACCTAGAGATGATCATAATAAGTGAAGTAAATCAGACAAATACTGTATGTTATCAGTAATATGTGGAATCTAAAAAATAATACAAATGAATGTATATGTAAAACAGTCTGTATAGAGAACAGACTGGTGGTTACCAGTGGGGAGGGGTTGGGGAAGAGGTGGGAGGGGATGTATGGAATTGAGAGGTACTACCTATTAAGTATAAAATGCATGGGCTTCAGGGATATATTGTACAACACAGGGAAATGTGGCCATTATTTTGCGGTGAACTTAAACAGAGTACAACCTATAAAAATGTTGAGTGGCTATGTTGTACACCTGAAACTAATACAATGTTGTAAATCAAGTATACTTCAGTTTAAAAAGAAAAATAAATAAATAAATAAATAGAAAGTTATTGCCTTTCTTGAAACCTTATCAAAAATGAGCTGTATTCACGCATCAGAAACAAGAAAACAGGCTTCATTTGCTAGATAAACTAAAAGTTTCTTTGTATATACTTGCTGGATCTCAAAAACTAGAATCACATACATTAGAAAACTAATGTTGAACTCGTGAAAATTCACAGCTTTACAACTGCAAATAAATTGCAGGCTATCTTTTGCCCATATTTTCCTTTGGCATTCCATCCCGTTCTTTAAACTCAAGAAGCAATGCAGGTGAACGAATGTTCTCCTTGGGCTTTCAGCTACACGATTTGTCTCTGCACGTTGCATTCTTGTTGCCAGCTCTTGGTGAATTTCAGACCCTTCTCCACAGTATGGCTCACAAATTATACAGCTCCAGTTGGAAGGAAACAAGAAATGGGGGTCACAGGTTGCTCTTTGGAATTCAGCTATATAGCAGAGAAAGCTATTGTTCTGCAGTTAACTGGGTACCATTGACCTTCGAAGACTTGACCACAGTTACTCAAATCAGAGAAAAAAATTGTTCAGTGTGGACGGGTCTTAACCAGCCAAAGAAAATGTAACAATTCAACTAAAATTCAGAGACATTGGTGTTGACCATCCCCACCCAAGCAAGGTCTATGGGAGTGGTTGTCTGGGCTCTACATGGAATTCTGCCCTACTATACATTCTCTCAACCCGAGAATAGACACAGCACCTGCCGATCAGCCACAGAGGTGTCTCCCTGCATGTGAGCTACACGACTCTCTTTTGTCCAGCTTCCTGAAATTCTAAAGAACAGTCTGATTAAGACTGCATTCCTCTAGAGAAGGTACTGACCGTATAGGATGTCTCATTTCTGCAAATAACACGTTGGCACTCAGGTTCCTAAAGGAAATCTGAAGGTTAATAGCCGAGTCAGTATAGCTGGACAGTCTTTGCTGAGACTTCAGCATTGCTTCTTTAGTATTTGGTTTGTTTCATCATCGGTTACCCGAGAAAGAGCACAGCAGCCCCTGACACCTGGCCTCTGGCCAGATGTTACCACCTAAGCCGGAGCACCGCTGGCCGCCGGCGTGGCTGGTACAGCCGGGCTGTGTTGTTCTCCTGGGGAACATCGGCCATGTCGTGAGACCGCTACGTCACGCTAAACCACAGAGCGACGTTCACTGGTTCTTTGTAATGATAGCACCCGCCTCCATCTAACTTCTCCTCTTTTTAGACAACCTGTCATAGAATTACCCCTACTTTCTAATAGTCTGCAAGGCAAAGTCACATCCAGCTTCCTTGGATCGTTCCTAAAATCACTTAACACAAGCCCACGTCCTTTAAGTCCTTCCTAACCCCCTCTTCCTAAATACCGCCTATGCTTTGCATTCTCTCTTGTTGAAAAGTCAGTGGACCCAATTTTGTTCGGGTAGAAGTGTATCTAGTGGTATCTGTTTAAGAGCAGGGATACACCACCTGGGAAAATAAAGAGAATAGTAATGACCTCATGGGATCTTTTTATTTTTTTTTTTAATTTTTATTGGAGTATTGATGATTTACAATGTCGTGTTAGTTTCTGCTGTACAACAAAGCAAATCTGTTATACATATACATGTCTCCACTCTTTATTTAGATTCTTTCCCCATATAGGTCATTACAGAGTATTGAGTAGAGTTCCCTGTGCTATACGGTAGGTCCTTATTAGTTATCTATTTTATACATAGTAGTGTGTATATGTCAGTCCCAACTCCCAATTTATCCCTACCCCAACCCTGGTAACCACGAGCTTGTTTTCTACATCTGTGACTCTATTTCTGTTGTGTAGACAAGTTCATTTGTACCCTTTTTTAAGATTTCACATATAAGCGATATCCTATGATATTTGTCTTTCCGTCTGACTTACTTCACTCAGTATGACCATCTCTAGGTCCATCCTTGTTGCTGCAAATGGCATGATTTCATTCTTTTTTAACCTCATGGGATCTTTGTAAGAATGAAGTACGATAATACACACAAATGTTGGGGAAAGTTCTTGGAAGTTACACAGTGGATGATGAGGATGGTATTACCCTTATTAGAGCAGTCACTGGAGAAAGATGTTAGCCAGTTTTTGCATCCCCAAGTCCAATCAACTCTGTGCCTGGGACAAGAAAACATTTATGTGTCTGCAGAGACACAGGGTTTTCATGAACAGCTGTCAACTCACCCCACATCGTGCAACTTGCTGAGGACCTCTCACTCTGCTTTCTCTAACTGATACTAAGCTTCCTCTCATATTTGGGCACTTAACTGAATCAGAACGTGTGGGCTCCGTGGCCCAGAACTTCACCATCAACACTGCAGAGGATGCTATGCTACTGTTAACAGTAATACACACTGGGCACCTCTACGTCCTCCAGGACCTCTGTGGTTGTAAGCCCAATGCTCTGACTAATTAGAAAAGGGATATAAAAACCCTGACATTTTAGAATTCTTTTACCTAAAAAAGATCCAGATGGATATCAACCACTGAGGCAACAAATCTTCATGGTTATCCACGTGGCTCTGGAACTGGATTCTGTAATAGGGAGGAACAAAACTGACTCCATATTAGATCTGTTCCTTTTCCTTTTGCTTTTGTGCTTTGTCGCCTGTGCTTAGTCACACTGGCTCTGCACATTTTGTAAAAGAATGTTGCCTCTAGCCTGAAACATACAGGAGAGCCATTCTCAGGGCTCTGACCTTTTAAAGGTTTAACTTTAAATGTGTAACTTTCCATTCATAGACAGATAAAAAGTTGCAGAGCAGAGAATACCATGTGTCTTGTTGGAGGTTTACAGGACCATCGCGACCTGACCTGTGTGGACAGCTGCAACGGCAAAGGATTCCAGCACCAAGAAGTTTGCAACAACTAACCATGCCCCTCCCTCACCTTGTCTTTAAAAATGCTTTGCTGAAACCCTTCGGGAAGTTTAGGGTTTTGGGGCACGAGCCACACGTCTCCTTGCATGGCCATGCAATAAATCTTGCTCTGCTCCAAACTCTGATGTTTCACTTTGTTTGGTGTCACTGTGCACCAGGCACACAAACTTGCGTTCAGTGACACTTCCAACCATATCTCCAAAGATTACTAGCCAGGTGGTCAGCAAGAATGCACTAAGCCCTCTGAGCCTTGCTGTACTGTTTGGTAGAGGGAAGAAAGTAGCATCTTTTCTTTATTTTGGGCTTGCGTAATGAATGGGGCATCACAAGCAAAGATCTTTACAATACGATTGAGGGAAAGAGTAGGAACCATCATTATAATGATTACTCTTAGTGTTATATGGTGATGAAATCCCCAAGGCAGTAGATTTTCCTATTTAGATTTAACTGTGTATCATAACCTCCAAGAAAGTGGAAAACATCAAAAGAGATAAACCCTTTTTCTTAAATCATTTAAGCATAACAGCAAGGAAGAGTCATCCTAAAGAGGTTGGTTTAATCTGGCTGTTACAGAATATAAACTCTAATGTTCTAATGTACTGATTTGGAATATACTTAAATATTGAAACTTACAGATCCTAAAAAGCTTTTATATCAAGAATTCTGTAATAGTTATTAATGAGTGGAAGGTCTGGGGCCTTTTGTTTTTGTTTTAACCTCTTTGCAATTCATTGGAATCTTTCTCTAAAAAAGTAGATACATATTTTGGAAATTCTTTTTTATTACTGTGTTATTTTTAGTAAAACATGTTAATAAGAGTAGGATTTTTTTCATTGTTATCTACCTAACCAAACACCTCTAGTAATGAGGCAGGCTGGGACCTGGGACCCTTTATAGGAGGGCTTGCACCTGGACAACTGTCTCCTCCAGCAATAGATACAAAGAAACTATAAGGGACTAAAAATAACTGCATGCCTGTGCAATTGGGGCAAATTATGGACAACAAGATACAAAAAGACCAAAAACCCAACTGCCACTTCTGAGAAGCTGGGAGCAAAAGCAAGGTCCTGTGTATGATCCCTGCAAAGGGCACCACCAAGGGGGTGGGCAGACCCCCTAAGCCACCCTCTGGATCCACCCTCCCTACCCTCACCCCATATAAGGAACCAGCTCATTCCCCCCCCCCATATAAGGAATCAGCTCATTCCCCCCCCCATTACTCGTTCTCTCCCTCATGCTGCAGCAGGAGCCCCAGCAAGCCTTCCCTGAATTCCTCGTCTGACCTCTTATCAATTTCTATTGATTAAATAGTCCAAGAACCCAGATCATTATCAATAAAATTTGTTTATGGCCAATAAACAGTATAGTCAGCAAAATTTCTTCCTTCCGACCGTTTCTTCTCTTTAGGTCAGACAGACAATTCTAAGACCAAAGATCAATTCTACTTTGGAATACAGTGTGGTAACTACACACATATATTCTTCACGCCCCTTCACAGGTATTCTACGAGTTTATGTGATGGATGGGACATATGGGTTGCGTCTGAAGAGCTAACCGTCACAACTTGGCAGGCATTACGCATTTTTTACATATTGAGTGCTGACTCATATCATATGTAAGGATACCTCAGCGGAGGTCTGATCTAGGGAAATTGCCTGCCACAGCAAGCCAGGATCTTACCTATGAAATGACTTCCACATGAATCCCCTTACTTCTGAGCCAGAAAATGTACTAAACCTTGCTTTTTAACCCCAGCAAGATTTATGTTGCAAACATAAATCAGCAAGAGCCTTTAGCCATGCAGACGTTACCCAGTGAACTGTATAAACCAAATGAAATGGGGAGAAAAGAAAACAGAGCCTAAGGTTAATATAGAACCAGCAGAAATACGTGGGGTTCACTTAACGTAGTTCACTTAAGAAACGGCATAATTTATCATTTGCAGCAACACGGATGGACCTAGACATGATCATACTAAGTGAAGTAAGTCAGAGAGAGAGAAATATCATATGATATCGCTTATATGCAGAATCTAAAATATTACACAAATGAGCTTATTTACAAAACAGAAACAGACTCATAGGTATAGAAAACACACTTACGGTTACCAAAGGAGAAAGGGGGAAAGGGATAAATTAGGAGTTTGGGATTAACAGATACACACTACTATATATAAAATAGGTAAACAACAAGGACCTACTGTATAGCACAGGGAGTATATTCAATATTTTGTAATAAACCATAATGGAAAAGAATATGAAAAAGAATATATATACACACACATATATAGTTATATATATGTATATACATATATATGTATGTATATATAACTGAAGCACTGTGCTGTACACCTGAAACTAACACAACATTGTAAATCAACTCTACTTCATTAAAAAATAAATTTTAAAAAAGAAAGGCATAATTTAAAATTGCTTTTTATTATGCTTAGAAAGAGGCAGGCCACATTCATGAAAAGAGAGTCCCAAATTTCTTACAGAAAATTGCTGATTCACGGATCACAATCATAGTTTTGAGAAGATTTTCACCTGCAGAATGAGAGCCCTGAGGAAAGGCAGAGCGTCTGGGTGCAGATCTGAGAACACTGAAGGGAAAAGCATTGCATTCGGGGGTAAAAAACCCCACCCCAAACCATTTTCAGAACCCAGCAGAATGACCTGATCCTGGAAGCTGTCTGAGAGTCTTGGCTTTTAAATATTAAACCCACTACCTGTATGTTGAGGTAAACACCAAGTCCTGCCAGAGCCCTTGGGAAGGCAAACTGGTTACTAATTCAACTTAGGACAAGCCAAAACCCTATGAACGAAATTAAGGACAAATCCAAGATGCAATACATTAGGTTCTATTTTCTTATAGTGGAAGCTGTTAGATTTTCTTTTTTTTTTTTTTTAATCTTATTTTAAGGCAAAGGCAAATTTCACACCATGGACACTCACTTAAAGGATGTGGGACATATAAAATTAATTGGTTAAGGAACTTGTAAGGAACCACTAGGAACTGTCTGTTTATTTGCTGCATTGAGCTGGAAGTGTCCTAAAATCAAGGAGAACCTGCCATCAGTTGCCTGTTTCTAACCAGCCTGGCACGTGCGTGGTATGAACTCAACAGGAATTTGTGTTAAGTGCATGAATGGAGACTTAAAAAATTAAATATTTTTTTAAACCCGGACTATTGTCTTGCACACCAAAAGTATACACACAAAAACACCTTTACTGACAATGAATTGCTGTCTTTCTTTTGGATTCATATTCACTCAAAATGCAAATACACTTAAATTATAAAATTGATGGAATAAAAAGATAACACTTGTTACAATGGGCTACATGTTTCTCAAACTGGATACTGTCTATTTACATGAGACCAAAAGTATCCCTAGGCAAAAAGAGAGGGCAGGATTTTAGGCACATGTACTCCTAGAAATACTACAAGGTACACTGAGGAAATGAAAACAGCAGTGTTTCATTTGATGTGAAGGGTGGGACAGGAAATGGAAGACAGGGAGGAGGGGGCAAAGATACGCTTTTCTTTTTCTGTCACTCAACATCAAGCCAATTGGTTTGTTCTTTCTGGTTCAGCAGGATTTGGGTTTTTAAAAGAGGAATCTCGGGTTACCAAAGGGAAAAGGTGAGGGGGAGGGATAAATTAGGAGTTTGGGATTAACATATACACACTACTATCTATAAAATAGATAATCAACAAGGACCTACTGTATACACAGGGAACTCTACTCAATATTCCGTAATAACCTATAATGGAAAACAATCTGAAAAACAATGAATATATGTATACATATAACTGAATCACTGTGCTGTACACCTGAAACTAACACAATATTGTAAATCAACTATACTCCAATATAAAATAAAAATTAAATTAAAAAACGAAACAGGAATCTCTTGGGGCCCATAAGGCACGTGGCTTACACACTCAGGGGTGTCTTCCCCCATTCTTTAGGGTTCCACCACCTTTTACACGAAAACACACCCTTTTTAGATATTAGACAACCCTGATGGTCATTTTCTGCACAGATTTCAATGTTTCATGTCCCTGAAGATTTAAAGAATACAGCTGTTTGTGGATGACTGTAGCCAGACAAGAAGAAGGTCAAGAGGAAGTATCAAGATGTAACTAGATGTTTCAGGATTTATATTAGATGCTGCCACGGTCAGGTCAAGATTGCAATTTGGCAAATATGGCATTTGGATCAAGGGTGTCAAGTTACCAGAACCACTCAATGTCACAAAGACTGAAATAACAACTGAGCAGTCTTTTAAAATTACATTTTACTTTCGAACTACCTAAACACTTAAAAACTTTTTTTAAAACAATTACTTCGCAAGAAGTATACTGGAAACTTTAAGGAGAAGCTATGGTGGAGATCCTGTAAAGATGCACATACCCGCATTTTCTCACAATGTGATATATCAATATTTTGGTGTGCTGCATTTGTGACTAAAATGAGTCCCCCGCCCCCCCAAAAATGGTCAGGTGATATTGATACATTTCTTGGACCTTTAAGGTCATGTTAACAAATGGCTGAAGTCACACGGCATACCCGTTATGTGAGTGCCCAGAGTCCTAGGTGTTGTAAAGGCATTTGAGATGGTGCACCTCTAAGCAGTGTTCCCTGTCTTCCTGAACAGGGTAGCATTTATGGTCTGACTTGGAGCCCTCATTACACAGCTCTTGGACATCTTCAGCGCCCAGCCCTGGTCAGTTCTCCTGGGAAAAGTCCTTGCATGGTTCTCAAGCCCACAGGTTAATAAGGATAAGAAAATGACAGGCTTAAGGGATGGGAATAGGGCCACCCTTTGGTCTGTCATTGTAGTGTGGGGAAAGAAAAGTGAAGGAAGATTTCCACTGGCTAGAGAAGCAACAGAAAATAAGCACCAACTCTAAATGTCCGATAACAATTTTACTAATGAAAATCATCTTTTCACTAAGAGTCCCAAATTTTATTACAACCCAAGCAAAAGTAAATAACATCTCGGCATTTGGCTCAAAGCCTGAATAATTTGGGGGTTATGAAGAATACATTAAGAAATGGTAGAAAACTACACCAAAATGGGATCTCAAAAGACTTAATCATTCTGAAAACATATTTACCTTCCCAAATGAATTTTATTTGAACCCTGTCCTATTTTATTCACCTCTTTTTAGCATGGGGCTTAAGCATGCCTTTGTAGCTAGAAATCATAGGGCATTAACAAATAATGAGCAAATTTAATTTCCCTTCTCTTTGTTAAGTCATCATTTTAACAGGTTACAATACAAACAGAAATGAATGACCACTGACTACCAAAAAGATGAGTTGAAATTCTTTCCCTTAAAGAATATTCCTTATTTTTTAAATAATCACTAAGGATGCCGCTGCATTTCTTTTCTTCAGAAACAGCAACAAGTATTCCATTGGCATATATTGGTAAATATTTAAAATCACTACTTCAGCAACTGGTTTTGTTATTTCTGAAGGAATTAAAGTGGGAGGTGAACAGTGGTAAATGCAAGTCATAAGTGGTTAATTTTTTCCGCAAACTCTGAATGATTTACATTTATATGGACTCTAAACATTACATAAATTAAAACAATACTTGCTAACAGTGGAGGCAAACGCAAAATAAAACATGCAGATATGAGCCCAAGATCCCTGTAACTAGCATGCTTATAACATGTAATTGCTGAATGGATACATATAACATTCTCTCTTTTCCACAAGTTTGCAGTTTTAGGGAAATTTCTTAAAATGAGGTCTTTACCTTGTCAAAAGCATAGAATTAGCAACTCAAGTTCGCTCTGAATTCAAGTTGAGACACTGGGGTTGTAAAAGGTCAAGTTCGGCCCCGTAATAAAATGTGGTGTGTGCTGCCATGTCCTGTTGGTTTGCTGTTTGGTTTGTTTATATGCTCCTTTTAAGAACTGGCTTCAAACTGGACTCCTTTTACACAGTTTTATAGAGGGGAGCTCAATGAGGCATGTGCCAGCTTCAAACTTTTTGTCTTGTACTGAGGTGAAATTTACGTGGCACAAAATTAACCATTTTAATGCGCACGATGCAGTAGACACCAGAGGTCCCTATTTCAGCTCGATTCAACCCTGACCTCAGGCAGTCTCATCTGCCCTCTGTTAACAGAACAGAAACCTCTGAATCATAAGTCTCCATCTGTACTTTTCTTCTATTAATTCTCTTGTTACATTTTCACTTTCATGGAGATTTGGGCTTGAGACTCAAAGTCTAAGTGGATCCCATACCTAGTTATTCCAAGGGGATAGAGAATCAGTGAATGAAATATTGCTAAACATGGATAAGGAACTGCAATTTCATGTCCTGGTTCAGTAAGATGAATCCATGAACACTAATGCCAGGTGGAAGTAAGGCAGGTATCACCTTACCTGTCACGTACACGTAAGTGACTCACCTGGCAAGCACCAGTGCTGCAGTGTGGAATGCTAACATCAGGAAATACTTCTCTGCTGGTGGGTGAAATGTTGCTGCCCGGAGCCCTGAGAAAGGTTTCCTGCTTGCTGCCCCTCCTGTAAGACCACCCCCCACCTCCTCCACGATCCAGAAACCCAAAATGTTAACTCCTGGCTCACTAAGTCAGGACCCTGATACAGAGCCTACCATCCGAAAGAACTGATGGATGGGTTGGTAGATTGGTGAACCTACTGTCTTCTGCATTAAATATTTTGATCCTACTTTTTAGGTACTATGCACATCACAGATCTCTTTACTACATCGGTTTAGTGATTACTCATTTTGAGTTGTTGTGATCTTTATTTCCCACAGAAGGATAGGAAAGTTCCCACATTTGAACTTCAAACAGATGGCCTCAGGATAAATGATAAAAGGCTAGTGCTACTAACTTTACACCACTGATGTCTTCAAAAGTTAATAAACAGAAATCCCACTGCAAATTCAAGAAATACTAAATTCCAATGACTAATAATACATGTGTACAGTTCCACCTCTATCTTAAAATGTTTAATGTTCTCTAAATTTATATGTGTGCCAAAACTTTTATTTCCCAATAGTATACCTTAAAAGTTCTCATACAAGAAAAAAAAATGTAACTATGAGGTGATAGATGTTAACTAAACTGATGGTATTAAACATTTTGCAACACAGACAAATACCAAATTGTCCTGTTATACACCTAAAAGGAATATAATGTTACTTGTCAATTATATCTCAATAAAACTGGAAAATAACTCTCTCAGAGTAAAGAAGCTCTCCATGTAAATTAATTAAGGAAGGAAGATTAATGAATTGGGCCAGTCGTATCAAACACTACTAGCAATCTTGCCCACACTACCCCCTTATATTGAAACCAATCATTTGGCCAATCGGGAGAAAAGAAGAGTATAATGGTTGGCCAAAAGGAAAGGAAGTTTATTTCCATTCAAATGAATCTCTCCCAACAACTACCATCCCCAATTCAGGAATATATATCTTTGCTTCGCAAGTAGGATTCTCTGGAAGTATCCTAGGAAATTTTCTTTTAAAATCTACAGTTAATTTCCTTATAATAGACACTTTTATTTTCACTGGCCAAAGAGTCTGCTGGTAAAGCAATAAGATGAGGTCACCTTTCGGAAAAAAACATCACCCCTCTGTGAACAGTGGGCTAAGGTCTCATGGGGTTTAGGCATCTTTGTTCCCCATCTTGTCCTGTTATCCATCCTCTAAGTTGGACCTCACCAGTGTGCAGGTCCCACCACCAGTGAGGGTTACGCCGGCATCCGTGAATCAGAGAGCAAGGGTACCAAATTCTTCGACAATACCTGGTTAAGTCTCTGTGCAAGAAACAATCACTCACCTGTGTCTAAAACCAGAAAAGAGTGTTCAATGATCTCTTTGAAGTAACAGGGAGTAAGAGTAAAAATAAAAAGTAAATAACACCACCTCACAAATCCTGGACTCCAGCAACCAAAGCTGCTCTAAAGGGCAGTGTGTAAAGCCACTGAACTTGAAAAGTAATGGCGAGGCATTAGAAGAAGGTCGCTCATTTTTTGAAAAGTCCAGGAGTCACTTTAAAACTTGAGATGTATTTAAAATCCCTTCTTAAAAATCCACATGAATCTTCTTTGTTAATTTTTAGGAGCCTCCACTTAGAGATGGCTTGTGCCTACTTTGCAACGCCCAGATAGGGCATCAAGGAGCATTTGTAATTGGATTTCATAAGAGAGGGAAAATGTGGAGAGAAAACAGCACAGCAGCAGTTTTTGCTTTACATTTACAGCTTCGTAATTTAAGAAGAAAATGTGAGATATGGCCCTATGCATTGCTGGAACAAAGGCATATGTTCTGTAGCCAATGAGGAAAAGTGCTTTTGCTTCTTTTAAAACTAGTAGGGAAGTTTTAAAGGTTCAGAATGATCATAATTGTTTGAAATACCCATGCAAAGAGCTGAAGAAAAAACATCTCTATTAGACGCCTCTACTGTTTTGGTTTGTTTTTATAACTGTCAAAATCTGATAAAAATATGAAGATATGCAGATTTAAAATACTGTTTAAAACCTTCAGTTTTCATTCAAGGTCAAATGCACGCCACCAGCAAAACTGTCTCCATTCAAGCTAACCTACATGGAATGAAAATAAATCCTCTGCTGATGACACTAGCATCAGTACATGTTTCAAGGAAAATGAAACCTTTAGTATTTGCGAAAAAGCAACAGCTGCAGAAGTGGAAATAAACACGATTTCCATAAAATTAGGATGTTGGATGTTGACAACTAGGAGTTCACTCATTCTGCAATTAAAAAAAAAAAAATGTTGAAGTTAATATACTCTCTCCTTTGTGAATGAGATTTCATTCTGCAATGTGAAGGCCAGAACACTGCCAGGAGAACTCATCCAGAAGATGTTTATTATCTGGTAAACTCTCAGTAGACAAAGACAATGTGAGCTATGACCCCCGGCCGGCAAGGAGCTAAGGAATCGGTTACAGGAAGTAAACATCATGCACGTGAAGAAACAAAACCATACAGAACGGAGTGTGGATTTTTCGGTACAAAACGAGAATGCCATTGCGCCCCTTCGCTCGCAGAGAAGGGAAGTACAAATCAGGTAAGTGGTTCTCAACCGGGTTGACGCTTCCCACCCACTCCGCACCAGGGCACTCTTGGCAACATCTGGAGCCATTTTTGGTTGTCATGACTGTGGGCTGTGAGGTGTTACTGGCATTCTAGAGGGCAGAGGGCAGGGATTCTGTTCATATCCCACAGGGTACAAGAGAAACCCTCCACAAAGAAGAGACACCCATCCTAAATGTCAATAGTGCAGAGGTCCAGAATCCATGAAATCGACAATACACTTAGAATTAGAGGTCATTTCTTTCCCCAGAACCAGAAGTTAAACAAACAGACAAACAAAATCCTCAAAAATACTAGCAAACCAAGTCCAGCAGCATATAAAGTGGATTATACACGGTGACCAAGTGGGGATTTACTGCAGGATGCAAGGGCAGTTTAATAGTCAAAAATTGATTAATGTAATACAGCAAGAGAAAAAAGAACAAAAACCACATGACAATGCTTTAAAAAATTAACTCAAAAGGGATCTGGTCTAAAACAAGATCTAAAACTGTATAACTCTTAGAAAAAAATATAGGAATAAAGTGGTGAGCGCTTAGGTTAGGTGAAGACTTCGTATAAGCAGCACAAAGAGCAAAGGCAGAAAGAGAAAAGAGATAAATTGAACTTCATCGAAATGAAAAACATTTGTGTTGCAAAGGGCACCATCCAAAAAGTGGGAAGAAAACAAAATGAGAGTAAATATTTGCAAGTCCTCTATCTGCTAAGGAACATGTATCCAGAACACGCCATTTAAAAAACAAGCAAACAAACATAAAAACCCTCTTAACTCAATACTAAAAAGGTAAATACCCCACTCAAACACGGGGAAAGAATATGAGTACACATTTCTCCAGGGAAGATATACGAATGGCCAATACTCACATGAAAAGATACTCAACGTCATTAGCCATCAGGGAAATGCACATCAAAAATGGCACCACTTTATACCCACTAGGATGGCTGTAGTCAAAAAGACAGACAGGGACCAGTGTTGGTAAGGATGTGGAGAAATTACAACCCTTATGCTGGTGGGAATGTAAAATAGTGCAGCCACTTTAGAAAAGAATTTGGAAGTTACTTAGCTGATTAAACAGCTTTATCATATGACCCAGCAATCTTACTCCTAGGTTTGTACCCAAGAGAAGCGAATACATATATCCCCACAAAAAACTTGCACATGGATGTTCATAGCATCTTATTCATAATCTCCAAAAAGTGGATACAAACCAAATACAAATCAGAAGACGAATGGCTAAAGAAAACATGCTGTATCCATGCAATGGAATAAATATTTGGCCATAAAGAGAATAACCAAGTACTGATATATGCTACAAGGTGGATGGATCTTGAAAACACCATGTTCAGTGAAAGATGTCAGACACAAAGGAGCAAACAGCATATGACTCCCTTTGTATGAAATACCCGGTAAAGGCAGATCCACAGGGAGAGAGTGGGTTAATGGTTGCCTAAGTCTTTGGAGACTGAGAAGAATGAATATTGGGTTTCTCCTTGGAGTGATGAAGACATTCAAAAATTAGGGGGTGTTGATGGTGGTACAACTTTGTGAATATACTAAAGGCCACGGAACTGTACACTTTAAAGGCACAACATGGTATATAAACTATTTTAAATAAAGGACACAGACAGTGAAAGGTGGGAGTGGAGACGAACCAGTGGGTCATTTACAAGAAGATGAAGAAAAATGAGGATGCAGCAAAGGTCACTGAAAGAATCCGGATTGTCCTAGAAAAGGCTAACAATGTATGAGTGGCCCTCAGGAGAATCGTGGTGATGAACTATGATTAAAATGGAGGAAGTTAGCTAACTAGAGATAAAGGGGGGAGAAATAGATAAATACGACGAAAATAAATATAACTAAAAAGGTGGATAGCATGGGGAAAAAAGAAATGTAGAAGTGGATAAGGCCATTTGCACAAGATTCTTTTTTGGAAAGATGTGAAATCTTATGCCTGGTTTAACAAGAAGTATTACAGGAAAAGATGGGTGATATTTCTACATGGTATTATAAGTTTATGTTATAAAGAAGGGACAAGAGGATATATATATGTATATCCACATATATCTCTCTCTCTATATCATATATACACCTATCTCTCTACATATATGTCTCTATATATATCATATATACCTATCTCTATTTATCTCTATAATATATATACACCTATCTCTATGTGTATCTTTATATAATATATACCTACCTCTCTCTATATATCTACATATTTTATATATATATATAAATATATACCTATCTCTATATCAATATCTATCTATCTATCTATCTGTCATATGCCTAAGAAAAAGCACAACTGAGTCATCTAAACCATTATTAAGATATATTAGTAAAGTTGTAGCAGCCACTTTGAGAGACAGAAAACATTTCTCAATCCAAACTGGAAACAATTCTTTATTCCAAAATTGTTTTCCCAACTCCGGTACAAATCTTAGGTGTCTTTGGTAGAATTGGTAGTGTTTCTCTGGGAGATGATCTCATACCTCCGTCTATAGTGAAATGTGTATCTTTATAATAATGCATGTATTCAAGCTGCCTGTTGGTGACTAGACCCACTGCACAGGACACAGCCTTTTTGCCCATAATATCGAAGCCTAGAATAAAAGCCTCTGCACTGAATACAACAAAACCAGTGCCTGCAGTCTCAAATAATTAAAGGGATCAAGAGTCTTGCAATTGATTTATTAGCATGAAGACCCCAGCTCATCCATGTCTAATGGCTGTTATGTCAGAGGAATGTTGCATTTACCATTCTAAAATAGTTCTGATTTTTTATACTGAGAATTGCACACTTCTTTCCAAAGAGCTATTATTATTATTATTTTTAATCAAAGGAAAAACTGCCCTACCCATTAGATGGGACTTACCCAATCCATATGTTACTATGTAATCTTATTTGAAAAATACATTTTACATTGTTAAACGCACGGTGTATCTGCCGTTTCTGCATTACGTTTTGATCCCTAAGACATTCACTTTGATCCTTATGTCCCCAAGGATTTATTTTCATAAAGCCCATGACTGATTGATGTATGATTGGACAAAACCAGGAGAGTTGTATTAGAACAGAATATGCCCTTTGCGGTATCACTGCCGTGGTGAGTGTGGACATGTGCCTATTCATTCCATGCTTCCTGTAAAACATGCAATCCGTACTTTCAGGCAAATGTGTGGGGAAAAAAAAGAAAAATGATCTGCAGGCCACAATTTGTATAGTCCTGGAGTGTTTCAGCCTCTGTGGGCTTTAAAAGTCCCACTCTGATTGCCTTTTAGAGATTTTTCAATGATCTGACTTGGAAGGATTAATTCCTTGAATACATCTAGGAAAGGAAGAAAAGGTACATAGGAAGAATGCAGGTATTTCTCTTTCAGGCATTGTTTAAAAACCATTTATCTGATGGAATGATTGCCAGACACTTAATATCCAGCTCACCCCAGTCAAGCTAATGTATCTTGGCTCTTAAATTCAATACTCCTCCTTGGAACTTTCCAGTTTCTCCGCTGCCCCATACTCAAACGCCCACCACACCTTTCCTTTCATTTAGAGTGATGTTTATGTGTGTTTTTCCCCATGAAGACAGACACCACTTTATCCTAATCAACGAAAAATGATCAACCCTTCTTTTGCTAGGTGAGAAGCAAAATGAGGAAAGCACACAAAGCGGAGAAAGAGGTTTCTTTCATTTAGAATGGATCTTCTTAAGAGACTCTGTTTTGGATGTAAACATGTCCAGGAAAAGAGCATTTTAAAAAAATGTATACCCCGTGTGATTATTACTGACATGACACCCTGGAATCAATTAACTGGAAAATATGTACTTATTAAATATAATAAGAGTATCCGAGCATCAAGTGTTTCGGGGCACTGTGATTTCCAAAAATGGCTATGCATGTACAAGTAACAGGCCAACTTCTCTTAAGAAATTCTGAATCGTTCATAAAGAGATCAAGGAAATTCTCTGTCATAAGGCACATGCTAGTCAATAATTTTGTGCATTTGAGATTGAAAAAAAAAGTCTTTTCTGCCTCATCACCACCCCGCGTCCTTTCACATTGTCTTTATTTGCTGCAGACTTTTACTTTCCTCTGTGGCGCTCTGTCACCTCACAGCGAGGGACCCTCCTTGTTCTGTTGCTCATATCAACCTTTGCATAAAAGGCATCTGTCTCATGTCAGGGTCTTTATTCCACCGCAGTGGCCTCCATATCTACCCCCCCCCGTGTGCCTGCAAAATCCCGGAGGCAAGAGGCATCCACAACCAAGCCAATTCCCTAATTGCAGAGCAAATCAAATTAATGCAATGGGCATTTGTAGCCACCAGGAGGCAGAAGAGGAAAACCCAAGTAAATGATCGTTGATACAAAACCTGGCTATGATGTTTTTGTCCAGAGTTCTGGTCCTTATCAACACACGAGCAACAACAGAGACCAGATAACAGCATTTCCGAATGAGTATTAAATGCACAGAGAGCTACTGATGAAGATGATGAAAGACATTGGGGGGGGGCAGGGCAAGGGGGAAGCATCTTGTTTATTTTCTTTTTTGCATAACTTTAGGATCAGGGAAGCTATGCCAACCCTCCCTTCCCCCATGCACTGTGTCCATCCTATGACCGTGTTATCTAGGGGATATACCTCCCTCTAACCCTCAGTCCGTCTTGAGCCACATCAGGGAGCTTTGCAGAAATGAGTCCAGGAGCCTGTTGCCAGGCTGGCCGATCACCTCCCCCGCCCACCACAGAGGGTCTTATTCTAAGGGCTTTCAATCTTCCCTCCCACCCTCTTTCCGTTCTGGGGTTGTGACTGGTCCCACATCAAGTGCCTGGCCTCTGCCCCCCATTTTCTCACACTTCTCCCAAACTTCCTGTACTTTTCCACTTTATCTTTTCCCTCAGTGCAATACTTCATCCTTCCTCTCTACCCATTTAGCTTCTTACAGCATTCTTCCATCCCTAAACAATGCGCAGTTGCTCTCTGAGGATGGATAAAGGAATCTTTTCCCGGTCACAAATCTGATCAGGGGAAATCTGAGCAGAGAGGGAAGAGGATGGACTTAGGGGGTAGCATGGAGATCCTTGAAAGGAAAGACGATATTTTTTTCTTTATAGATACCTTGATGAACTTCTGACTTGATAAGGAAGATGTGTTCCATGAGTAATTTAAAAGAAAATCCGACCCAATCAAAAAATGGGCAGAAGACCTAAATAGACATTTCTCCAAAGAAGACATACAGATGGCCAAGAGGCACATGAAAAGATGCTCAACATCACTAATTATCAGAGAAATGCAAATCAAAACTACAATGAGGTAGCACCTCACACCGGTCAGAACGGCCATCACCAAAAAGTCTAGAAACAATAAATGCTGGAGAGGATGTGGAGAAAAGGGAACCCTCCTGCACTGTTGGTGGGAATGTAAACTGGTGCAGCCACTATGGAGAACAGTATGGAGGTTCCTTAAAAAACTAAAAATAGAGCTACCATATGATCCAGCAATCCCACTCCTGGGCATACACCCTGAGAAAACCATAATTCAAAAAGATACATGCACCCCAATGTTCATTGCAGCACTATTTACAATAGCCAAGACGTGGAAACAACCTAAATGCCCACCGACAGATGAATGGATAAGAAGATGTGGTGTGTATATACACACTCACACACACACACACATACAATGTGATAGTACTCAGCCATAAAAAAGAATGAAATAATGCCATTTGCAGTGACATGGATGGACCTAGAGATGGTCATACTGAGTGAAGTAAGTCAGACAGAGAAAGACAAATACTTGCCTCCTTGGAGAAAACATTTCTTGTTTGAAACAGGTCCGTTGGTCCATTTTATTTTTCATACTTTTTACTATAACCATCCTGTGACATACAGATCTCATTCTCATAGCCACCCTGCTGTAAACTCAATTTTCTGCATCCTCTCAATGCATTTTTACCTTGAAAACGAACGTTGTTGCACAGGCTACGGATATTATTCATGAACTGACCAAGAGCAGGCAAAACCACAGAAGAAGGTAAGCTTCAAAATATTAACTTCAAAACATGCTATTTTTTTTTTCCAACCCCCAGTTGGGGAAAAACAAATTTAACACCGAAACAACGGAGAGCTGCTCTTGAATTCCTATGCACTTGGCCAATGTCCTTTCATCATAAATCATAAAATTTACATAAAATGAAAAACCATCAAATTACAAAATTCGAATAGGAGTATTCCATCTCACGTAAATGCAACAGACAAGCAACTCTTCAAGATACAACAGACACAGACAACGCATTAAGGAATTAAGTAAAAGATTTTCCGACAAACGATTAACTGATTAACACACCTACAAAACCACAAAAGAAAGCTAATGTCTATGGCCATTATCTACCATTACCAAGTTATCACCTATTACCAAATGCGTTATCAGACACGTCTCCAAACTGTGTTCATTCCACAGGGTTATGTCGGCTAAGCCCACAGAAAGAAAAGTGCTTTCAATAAAATATCATGTTCATTTGGTCACCTTGGAGGCTGCATTTGTTTGAGGCGGATCCTAGGAAATGAAATTCCTGGATTAAAAAGTGCAAACTTTAAAAAACAACAACAAAAAAAAAAACAGACGGCGCTGCATGAACATTAAGGGACAAATATATCTTGCAGCATGACGTGAGCTCTGTGTAGTAGAGATTTCTAGGAATTAGAGTAACACAGTTGGAATCAACGAGCCCAAAACCAAAAGCAGAACTTCCTCATGGCCTCCTGTGCGGTGATCAGCAAGACGGAATCACTCACCTAGAATCCCCAGGCGGTAGTTAATTGTGATCACGATGACATTGCCGTAGCTCGCTAGGATACTGCCGTCAATCATGTTGCCTGTGCCCTCCATGTAAGACCCGCCGTGGATGTACACCATTACTGGCTTCTTAGTGTTCTGGTCATGGATGTCTGGAAAAGAAAGCCAAGTAAGGAAACACAATAAAACATCATGCTGATTAACCAATGCTAAATCAAGGGCAAAGGACGTGGGTGACTTTTCCTAGTTTAGATGGCCCTTTTTAAATTAGGTATGTTCTTGGTAAGATGGCCTAAGGAAAATGGTCAATGTTGTTATATTTTCTACTCATAGAAATGACGCAGGCATTGGAAGGAACGTGTATGCAGGTGTAGGTTTCTGTATGTATCTACAACACTAAAAATACAAGGATGGAGATGAAATACGTCTTCCCTAAAGAGCGCTCACACCCTAGAAGGGCATCTATTACAAAACATATTTTTATCATCTAAGTAAGTGTGAAATCAACGTCAAAATTATAATTTATTTTTACTGTAATTTCTATCTTCAGTCAAAGATGAGCTTATAGGTTCATTTTCAACTTAACAACGAGAACATAAAACTAGTAATGAAACCATAAGCTCTCAATACAGGGCACGTGATGACAAAAAAACAAATAAATGGTTAAAAATGGTCAACAGGACAGAAATGTGTAAAAACAAAACAAAATGTCCAAGCAAGTGTTTTTTCTCTAATTTACTGATTGCAGGAATATCCCAACTTAAGTGACAAAAAAAAAAAAAAAAGAGAGAGAGAGAGGAGAGCGGGAATAAAAATGGCACAAGATTCCAACCTCAAGATGAAAGTTTGGCAATGCTACATATTTCTACAGGGAATATAAACTCCCATTGTGATCTGCAACCACAGTACCCAGAGTCATTATTATTTTATTTAACAATGATGTGAAAATCCTATTTTGCAATGTTCTGTGACAACAGAAGTTTGGAGACCATATGTCCGTCTGTAGAGCCTACTTTCTGAAAAGTTGTGATTAAATAACTTGTTTGGTGTAAATCATCCCTTGGGCTTACCTTGAATGCTGAAGAATCCTGACCTCGATTCTAATGATTTCGGGATATTTATGTATGTATATACATATATATGTGTGTGTCATTTGAATATCTGTATATCAAAAGAAAACCAAATGTATCCATGTACATTTATTTTGGTTTTTTCTTAAATAAAAACTTTTTTTCCCTAATTCATGGAGACACTTTTGAACTATCAGAAAGGAATTTTAAGGAAACAAACCACCCTTTGGATGGTGGCTGCATTAGAAAATGAATTACGATCATGATCTCAAAACAGGCTCCTGGGTGCCACCTTACAGCATCCAGAAGGCAAAAGAAACCCCGTGGTCACAGTCAAGTGCAGAAAAAAGTGTCAAGCTGCCCATGTGCCTGCAGGTATTTAATCCGCCGCAGAACACTATTTTCTCCCGTAAAACTTAAATAGGAAGTAAAAATCATTTTTTAATCCTTCACTCATCATATGCTACGTGGAATTTTTAAATAAATCACTGCCCCTACAGGGGCCTGGCGTTTTACACGATCCACCCCTCTCTCTGGATCCTGATTTGCTGTGTTAGCCCTTATTTATGTTACCATCCTGCAGTAGGCTGCACGCTACTCCACTGTGGGAAAGGAAGCAGTTGAGATTTTGAGGGCTGCTTTACGTGGTTCCCTCAGAGAAAACGTTAGGTTAACAGCTCTTACCTCCGAGACACAAAGAACAAAGTTCTCATGAGGTTGAGGAAGAAATAACCAGATGCCAGATTCGTTCGAAGTTAAAAAAAAAAATCATCATAGTTTCTTGATATGAAAGGAAAACTAGACGGCATGTTAACAGTAATAAAGGTGACTGGTGAGCATTGTGAAAACAGATCCTAACGATCAAAAGGGAATAATACACTGAGAAGCCAGAGAAGAGCAAGATGCAAATTAACACGCGTAGTTGGTTATACAGGGATAGGGATAAAACTGCAGGTGTTCTGAGGCTTCACAAAGGAGAGGCTAGCTGCTGATTCAGGTGCAGGTATGATACTCCAAGGCCATCAGAAGAACTTTCTTAGAGGGTTATTAGAAGCAGGGAGAACCCTATGAACGCAGGTTAAAAAAAAAAAAATTAACTAACAGTAGTGTTGAGAGAAGAGCGGGCACGAAAGAGCAACATTGGCAAAACTTCTTTTCTCGTAGAGCCACTGATTTATGAAAAAAATCAAAGAGGGCAGGCAAACCAAGCAAGTGACAAAAAGCGACTTTGAGGGCAGTTTTGCTTCCCAGCAAGGATAGCTCCCCACTGCACTTTAAACTGCCTTTCAGCCAGGGAACCAAAGGTCCATCGAGGGCCTTCAACGTTTTAAGGTAAATAAACGGAGATCCATGCATTTTGCTACTCAGATGGGAAAAACATGTTTTCCCCCAGCTTACACAGCCTTAGAGCCAGCAAAGGCTGACTTTAAACATTTCTTTTTTTCCTTTTCTTCTAAACTGTTTATTCTGCTGAAGGAAGAGGATACAACGTGCTAATGATGGTTCAGATGTCATATTAGCTTCCATCTTTAAAAAAAAAAAAATCATTTTACTTCTAGTGTATCATCTGTCAAACAATTTGAGATCCTTCAAGAAGAAACTCTCCACAGCAGCTAAACATTTTTTGGGGGAAAATGTTCTTAAAGCAGCTGTGGTGTGAAGACAAAGATGCATAGATCTAACTTTTTGACAAATTTCAATTCCATCCCCCTTTTTTTTTTCTTTAAAGCTGCTAAAAGGCAGTTCTGAAAGAAACAACATCTCTTTAAGACACTTTTTCATGTATTTTACTGTGAGCCAGAGAAGATTCTTTGAAAACTCTATTTTGGAATCAGTATGTTTGAAAAAAAAAACAAAAAACAGTAAAAACAAACAAGAACGGAAATGCCAGCCCACTGAAAAGTTCTACTGAGGTGTCTCACTGTGCAGAGAAGAAATTAAGAAGACCAAAGCTCCAAAATACAAAATTATGAAATAACATTCGGAAGGAAGAAAAGAAAGCATACATGCATGTTTTAAAATTTCATTTCCTCTTCTTGTGACCATGCCAAAAAAAAAAGAAAAAGAAAAAGAGTTTCCTTGTAAATGGCATTTTGTTACTCACTTCATACTGAGAAACATTTATACATGTTCTCCCAGGTGATTTGCAGTCATCTACATGGTCATTAGGATTAAAAATGACAGTGGTTTCCAAACAAGAAGAAAATAAAGAAGCACACAAAAGTGTACTCACTTCAGATAAGGGAGGAAAAACAGGTTGAAATGAAAAAAAAAAAAAAAAATAGAACGATAGATATAAAATCATGCACCAAGGTCGAGCTTTGAAAAAAAACAAAAAATACCTTCATCTTCACCACGGTCATTACTGGTTATATCATCAGCGTTTTTCTTTGTGTTGGCTCCTGGTGTCATATTGAGAAGGAAAATAAAGGGAAAAAAGAGAATTCAAAAACAACAGGTTTGCAAAAAAGTCAGAAGAAAGAGAAATACTACCCAGTAAAAGAAAAAAAAATAATGTCATACAAAAAGTTGAAATCTTATATTTGGATTTCAAAAACATGAAATAGGGAGATGCAAAATGCATATAAACATAAATATGTCAAGAAGAACAAATTCAAAATGTTACTTGCAAAAAATATTAGATACTCTGTGAAAATGCAGTTTGGGGGTTAAAATGATATTACTGCAAAAAAAAAAAACTAACATGAGTTTAAAAAAAAGGAAAATTATTTTAAAAAGGGTTTCTCACATTTTATAAAGAAATGCATATGAAGTATTCAAATGTTCCTCTAGTTTTAACATGTTATAATCTAGATACATTTTTGAAATGTCACTGATACAGTTTGCTTAGGAAATTCCATAATATAAGAAGAAACACATTTAAACAATAAACATGAAAGAACTTTAATCAAAATATCTTAAAACCAACATTAGTTTCATGCATAAGAACTTAAACGCACAACATTCATAATAAAAATCAGAAATGTCGCTACTTTATTTAAATCATGAAGACTCACCTATCCCCAGTAGCTAGAGAATACTGCACATTATTTATTCCTTTTGTCTACTGTAAACAAACTACCACTTTCAATAAGTATTTCTGAAGTCAAGATAAAACAGTATAAATAATTTTTTTCTGCGTTTGAAACACTTATTAAATATTGCTTGAATGTTATTGCTATTTGTAAAAATAAATAAATGAAGTCACCTACCTGGATGACCTGCAACATAAACCACCTTGAAACTTCCATGTAGGCAAAATGAACAGAGGGTCTCTTAACCACGCCAAAAAAAAAAAAAAAAAAACAGAAAAAAGGTAAAAAAACAAAACTCTCCTATGCTCTCTGTATGCAGTGTGCCATTTTGGTTTTTCTATTTTCCAGATACAAGAAGCTAAAACATTCAATACCACTTGAGTTGTTTAATTAGCTCAACTGCCTTCTTTTTATAGACAGGCACAGCCCACAGGTATACCTATGGCAGTCCTGGATAACTCGAGTTGTGGCCATCAATTAAAATGGTCTTTGCCTTCCTCCATGGATACATGGGTTAAGGGAGAGGAAATTTAGTCACTATCACCCACAACACTTGTAGCTGGAAAAACTCCTTCAGTTCTACATACCTCAGAAGGGCTTAAACATATTTTGAAACCAAGATCTGAAGTTGCTGGTTTTATAGCTCAATACGGGTTGATTATGGTCAATTTCATGTGGCTAAACAAGCAAAACTGGGAGGGTAGGTGGAAACCTGATTCCTTGTATTTGTTGATTTTTGAGATTTAAATTTTCCCACTGTAGACAATTTCAAGTTACCAATCTAAAGTCATTGACAAGAGCTTGGAAAAGAAATGTCCAAGACCCTTTGAAACTCAAGCTTACTACTAGTTTCATGTCATCTACTTGAAAGTAGAATGGAGTCTTCTAGGAGACCACCTTTTTTCCTTACAGCACGTTCAAGTCCAATCTTTTAGAAAGTACCATGACACTAACGTGTCTGCCTATTATAGTCGTCAGCTTAACATGGAAATCAATTCACGTCCAAGAATTCCACTGCACTGAAAGAACTTAAAACAAACTAAAAAAAAAAAAAAAAAAAAAAACTCATCAAATTAGCTCCATTGTCTTTTGGGTTGTTTTGGTCAGAGTTTATCAATATAAAACTTATTTCAAAGCTATCTCATGGGCTGAATTTATGGCAAAATCATGTTAAGAAGCGTATAAGAAATGCCTTTCTTAGAGAAACAGGCTACACGGATGATAGAACTAAAGTCCTTCTCATTTCTGAAAAACATTTCAATTTTTTGAAGATTTTCTAAGTTTGTAGAAAAGCAGGTCACCTCTTTCATTAAAAAAGAGAAGACACTAGACAAACAAAGGTGTAGTCAAAACACATGCAATGGATTAGGGGAGAGAAAATGTTGTCTGATGAAGCTGATTCCTTCCCAGAAAATGTGTCCCTTTAAGAAGTTTGACCAACTCTTCTGAGCACCAGCTTTCCCACAGCAGTCGGCATTCAGAAAGGTCTTTAATTAGGACTCCATACCTGGACTTTGCCTTTCCCATGAGCCTGTCCTAATATCCCTGCCTTCTTCTGGATTTTCTTCCTATAAAACTCTTCTGTCTTCCCAGCTGCAGCTGGAAACTCAGGCGCATGACCGCTGGCCTGGCTCAAACCCAAACAAAGGCCATTCTGCAAGGTCTGGGGTGAGTTAAATGCCAGAGCTCTTTCCCAAGACCCAGTGCTCAATGTCTTCACGCTCACCATCAATGCGTGAAATCTGAGTAATCTGAAATTCTTCCCGGGGCAGGAGGAGAGGCAGTATTCAAGGAAACTTCCCGCCAAAGATGGAGGAAGATTTCTAAAGATTTACAATGCTTTGGAAATTGGTATAACCTAGATACATCACTGATTAAATGGTAATCCAGGGTAGTCTCTTTGACTCTTTACCAAATTCCTTTGTTCAACCAAGTGTGATTTTTAAGGGCTCTACTGAGGTATAATTTTAAATCATAAAATCAACTCACCAAGGTGTCAAGTTCAAGGACTTTTTAGTCAACGTATGGAGTTGTGCAACCATGAGCGTAATCCGATTTTAGAATATTTCCTTCACCCCAAAATGATCGCTGGTGTCCGACTGCAGGCATTTGATGTTCCTAACCTCAGTCTCAGTCAACTAGTGACTTAGTCTAGATTTGCCATTTCTGTGCATTTCCTATGAATAAATTCATATAGTATGTAGTCTTTTGTGTCCTGCTTCGTTCACTCAGTATAACGTTTTCAAAGTCCATCCGTGTTGCAGCATTTCATTCCTATTACTCATACAGATAAATGATAGTCTACTGTATGGCTACACCGCATTTTGTTTATCCACTCATCTGTTGACTGCCACGCCATTTGTCTTATTTCCACTTGGTGGCCAGTATGAATAACGCTGCTATGAACACTTATATGCAATATCTTTTATGGATGTATATTTTATCTTGGGTGGATATCAAGGAGTGGAATTGCTATGTCACATGGCACATTTATGTTTAGCACTTTTAAGAAACTGCCAGACTGTTTTCCAAATCAGCTGCATCACTGTATATTCCCATCAGCAGCATATGCAGGTTCCAATTTCTCCACCTCCTACCCAAGACGTGTTATTATCTGTTTGATTATACGCATCCTAATAGGTGTCAGACGGTGCCTCACTGCGGTTTTAATTTGCATTTCGCTAATGACTTAATCATGTCAAGGATCTTCTCCTCTACTATCTTCTTTGGCGGGATGTCTATTCAAATATTTTCCCCATTTTTTAAATTGGGTTCTTTGTTCCCTATTCTTGAACTGTAATTATATTTTTTAGAGACAGGTCTTTTGCCAGAAAGACGATGTGCAAATCTTTTCTCCCCATCTGTGTCTTCTCTTTTGATTTTCTCAATGGTGTTTTTTGAAGTGCAAAATTTTTTAATTCTGATGAAGTCTAACTTATCGACTGGTTTTTTTTTTTTAAAGCTTGTGTTTTTGATATCACATCTAAGAAATTCCACCTAACGAAAGGCCCTGAAGATTTCATGTTTTTTCCTAGATGTTTAAAAGTTTTACTTCTTATATCTTTCATTTATTTTGAGTCAATGTTGGCATATGATATGAGGGAAGGTTTGAAATGCATCCTTTATCCAATAGTCTCAGCACCATGTATTGAAAACACTCTCCTTTCCTCAGTGAATTGCTGTGACACTATTCTTGCGAGTCAATTGCATATAAACGTGAGGGTTTATTTCTGGACTCTTTAATTATATCCCCTTCTGTATTTCTTTTTTTTAATATTTATTTTATTTATTTATTTAATTTATTTATTTGGTTGTACCTGGTCTTAGTTGCAGCTGGCAGGCCCCTTAGTTGTGGCATGTGAACTCTTAGTTTTGGCATGTGGGATCTAGTTTCCTGACCAGGGATGGAACCCTGGCCCCCTGCATTGGGAGCTTAGAGTCTTAACCACTGTGCCACCAAGGGAAGTCCCCCTTCTATATTTCTATCCACATGAGTATCCCACTGTCCGAGCTTTAGAGCATGTTTTGAAACAGGGAAAGGCAAGTCCTCCAACTTTCTTCTGCTTTTTCAAGATAGTTTGGTTTTTCCAGGTGCTCCGCCACTCCCGGCGAATGTTCCAATGAGCTTGTCAACGGAAGCAAAAAACACCTGCTGAGATTTTGATGGAAATTATTTGCCAAACTACAATTTTAAATTAATTTTATAGAGCAGAGTCTGACCCAGAAACATAATTAGATATCGCCTTTAATGTTCTATGTATATTTAATTTCCCACCCTTTTGTTCTTTTTCCATAAGCTGCTGCAATATTTGTTCTCTCAATTATAACTAATTAAATGGCCTAAAAACCAACTGAGTTCTCTTGAGTATCTAATTTAGTTACAATCATGAACTATGTAAATACAGGTGTTAGAGGACACAGGGAAAAAGATTCTGCTGTAATTTATTCCAGAGTAAACCCATCCCGTGCCTGCCGAAAAGGCATTTCAAAGTCCAGACAGGCCCTGAGTTTTCTTTTGGTCCCCAAAAGACCAGAACAATATTCCTTTACATCTAATAATTAGCATCTCCAGCAAACCTCAGTGGGGAAATGGCTCTAAATATTAAAGGGAATACTGAAATAACTTCAAACAAATCTATTCCACTATTAAAATTTAAATATGATTTTATAAATAAAATATCTCAATGTCCAAAGTCCTGAAGGATGTCCATGTTTTTTTATACCTGTTCTTCCGATGTTCCCTTTTAGCACTTTATCTACATCATTTTCAAAACTCAAACTATTTAAAATAGTACTTTGTATCATAAATGTAACAGGAACCCTTTGTAGACAATTCGGAAAACGGAGACCAACCAGAGTCAATGAGAAAATAAAAGTCTATGGAAAACCTCTAGATGCTGCAGTTAACATTCTGAGGCAGGAAACTAATTTTATAAGTGTTCTTTTTAACATATATTAAGTTATGGTACCACCAAAGTATGCAAATCATGTAATAAAGTCACCAATGGTGTTATGGGATCACGTCATCTACACAATATAAAGAAATGACAGAACCCAAAAAAACCTTTCCAATTATTGCTCTTAATGCAAGATATCCTATTGAAATGTATTTATCAGCTCATATTGATTTTTTTTTTTTTTGGTCCCTTCCAAGGGCAAATTCCAAGTCCTACTTTATCTTGTTGTCTCAAGGAAATATCTTAAAAAGAGCCTGTCTGGCTAAGTGCATTGTTTTCCATATGGACGAAGTTGTATACTGGGGTATGGGAGAGAGAAATGCTTTCTTGGCCATCACTGATAGGTATGTGATTGATTAGCTAGTCACTGGGCCACAGAGGACTACTTCTTTAATGTAATCAATACTGGTAGGAGACCGGCAAGCAATTAAGATGCCCAGGGCTCACTCCAGCAATGAACTGAATGGGACCTGCCCCACCTCAAGCTGTCCTCATTAGTTTATTCACTGGTACACACATTCCTCCTGCAAACAGGTACTGACACTTCAAGTATGCTGGCCCCGGGCCAGGGGAGGAGCGGCAGCTGAGGCAGACACACCCATCCTGAAGGAGGTCACTCCTATCTGAGACAGACTCGCACAGGATGACTTGGATGGGGCTGATGAACGTCTTCATCCGTTTACTCTCTTGGTTGGGAGTCGTCTATGATGGGAAGGTGCTTGCTTGCTGAGGATGTGGTGGGTACCAATAAGTAAGCACGCATGGGTGAGCTAGGGTGAGGGCTCACTTTCTATAAGCAAAGGAGGTGGGCTGCTCTGAGTGGGAGGGGAAGGGGAGCAGGGGCAATCAAGACCCCAGGAGAGGGAAGCAGGGCAGGAACCCCACTGGGATACCTCTTCTGTCACCCCTACACCTTGATGATGGGCTGTAACAGAGATAAACACTTGTGGATGAAGAATGTCACCTGCCATATCAGTAAACAGAAGATGCTGCAGCCATCAAGCCCTTAGCCACTGGCACCCGGATGGGATTCAGGATGCAGACAAGTTGGAAACTGGCCCAAGACAGTTAATATGAGATCAAAGGAATGACTTCAAGGAGCCCAGACTCTTGCATCTTCCCATACATAGAAAAATGCTAAATTCATTAACGTGAGATGTCTGGTTTTCATTAATTAACAGTCGTCTTTTGATGTCCTGATTACCTGGTCTTTGTTGCAAGAACTCCTATACATCCAGGCCCCTCCCCTACCTCTTTGGGGCGGCCCCTCAGAGCTACCTGAGTTGCTGTGTCCCACACTTAAGTTCTCAGAAAGTCTGCCAAGGAAAACATAATTCTCAACTTTCAGGTTGTGCGTTTTTTTCAGTCCACACTCTCCACACATAAATCATAACATATGTTCTAACTTCCACGTTCACATCAATTAGCACAGTGAATCTCAAAGACAACATGAAACATTTTATCTGTGGGTCCATCCAATGTATGTGCCCCTTGAAAACTTGGCACCTACAGAAAAGTTCAACTTCTGCACTTGAAGAAATCAGCATAGCTGACCTACTCCTTCATGTCTGCTTCTCCCTGAAATCAGAATATCTAAACAAGACCAAGTTACATGACTAACAAAAATATGTGTACATCTTGGAAGCTTGTCTAATGGAACCTTCAACAAAGTGATTCCCTGAAACCAGCATTTGGAATGATTTATCTCTCTTTTTTTTTTTTTTTTTTAATACATGCCATGGCAATGCAGGAAGGTCACGTTTGTGATCAGTCCTGAAGGCCACTCTTTCATAACGTGGGGGAAGGGTTTTGGTGACCAGAAAGCCTTAGGAAAAAGAACACCTACAAGGGGAGTGTATGGAAATTTATTGCCCTAAAGTCATCAGCAGAGTTATACTTTGAGAAAAAAGTTCAGAAAGCTATCTCTGAATTTGAAGATCTCTGCTCCAGAATATATAAAGAGATACAGAATCACTGAGTTATAGGAGGTAGTTGATTGGCAAAAGTTCCCCAATTTTACAATCCTCCCCGTGATTTTGTGAGTTTGTGTTCCCACCATTTGGATCTTGAAAGGCTTTATGATTTGTTTTTCCAACAGAAAGAAAATGATGATGGACCAGTTCTAAGCCTGGGACCCCAAGTTCCCCATACCTGTGGAGTTCATCATCCAGGTGTGCCAGTCAAGCACAGATGAGCATGCTTGTTGACAAAGACCTTATCCAATGGGCACCTGTGACCTGCAAGCTGGTCCCACACACAAGAACGTCCCAGCTGAAGACACTCAAGATTTCCAACCCAAAGCACCAGGCACTAAATAAAGGATGACTTAAAAAGCTGAGATTTGGTATACAAACAGCTCCTAAAACTCAATAACAAAAAACCAAAAAACCCCAATGGAAAAATGGGCAGAAGACCTAAATACACTTTTCTCCAAAGAAGACATACAGATGGCCAACAGATGCTCTGAAAAAGAAACAAGGGCTTTTCTACTCAGGAAAATCTGCATCAGGCAACACAAAGCAAATATTTATTTAAGAAGAATCTTTCCAGAAATACAAATAGCCAATAGGCACATGGAAAGATGCTCAACATCACTAATTATTAGAAAAACACAAATCAAAACTACAATGAGGTATCACCTCACACCGGTCAGAATGGCCATGACCAAAATGTCTACAAGCAATAAATGCTGGAGAGGGTGTGGAGAAAAGGGAACCCTCCTACGCTGTTGGTGGGAATGTAAATTGGTGCAGACACTATGGAAAACTGTCTGGAAGTTCCTCAACAAACTAACAGTAGAGCTACCATATGATCCAGCAATCCCACTCCTGGGCATATATCTGGAGAAAACTCTAATTCGAAAAGATACATGCACCCCAATGTTCAAGGCAGCACTATTTACAATAGCCAGGACATGGAAGCAACCTAATTGTCCATCAACAGAGCAATGGATAAAGAAGATGTAGTGCATGTATACAATGGAATATTACTCAGCCATAAAAAAGAAGGAAATAATGCCATTTGCAGCAACATGGATAGACCGACAGACTGCCATACTAAGTGAAGTCAGAGAAAGACAAATATTATATAATATCATTTATATGTGGAATCTAAAAAATACTACAAGTGAAACTGTATGCCAAACAGAAACAGACTCACAGACACAGAAAACAAACTTATGGTTACCAAAGGGAGAAGGGGGTAGGGATAAACTAGGAGTATGGGACCAACAGATACAAACTGCTATACATAAAATAGAAAAGCAACAAGGATTTACTTTATAACACAGGGAACTATATTCAATATCTTGTAATAACCTATAATAGAAAATAATCTAAAAAATATAGATGTTTATATATATATATACTATATCTGAATCACTTTGATGTACACCTGAAACTAACACAATATTGTAAATCAACTATACTTTAATAAAAGAAAAGGAAAAAAAGAATTGTGCCGCTTAATTTACCTTGGATTGTCACTTCAGGAAAATTAAAGGCATACTTTTGTGATTACAGTAAAAATAGGTCTAATTCTTTCTAACATTCTGGCACTTCAAAATGCCTCACTGCAATAATGGGAATAATAAGAGCAGTGGTTTCTTTTTTTGGGTGGGGTATGTTTACTTTTTCTCTGACTGGCTTTGGAAGACAGACAGAGAAAAATATGAATAATCATTTTCCTTTCTTGTTTAGCTGGAATTAGGAAGCATTGATTTCACACTTTCCTTGGTAGGAATCAAAATAAATCTAAAACTTTATAGGTGTCTGATATATGTCTATGCTTCTTATATAAAATCTCAGGGCATTGTACAGACTACCATAAGCATTTTTGTTTGTTTGTTTTTTGGCTGCATTGGGTCTTCGTTGCGGTGCGCGGGCTTCTCATTGTGGTGGCTTCTCTTGCTTCAGAGCACGGGCTGTAGGAGCGCGGGCTTCAGTAGTTGTGGCACGTGGGCTCAGTACTTGTGGCGCACGGGCTTAGCTGCTCCGTGGCATGTGGGATCTTCCCGGACCAGGGCTCGAACCCATGTGCCCAGCATTGGCAGGCTGATTCCCAACCACTGTACCACCAGGGAAGCCCCCGTAAGCATTTTTTGTTATGAACTGTGTTACTGAAATATTTCTGCTCACAGGCATGATAGACAAATCCAATTAGATTTACATCAATCTCCCCCAATTTTATTAGCACTTTTACCTGATAGAATGTATTCCCCCCAACAGTCTCTGTGAGTTTGAGATTAAATGACAATGTATTTAAAACTGGAACTAATTTAGTATTGAATTATGCTTGACGTTTTTTATGCATCTTTATTCAGAAAACTCGTGTTGAAAATGAAATTGGCTTTGGTTTGCCCTGAGACACCTCTTGAAATATAGTTGTACTAAAAAAAAATAAACAATAAACCTGTGTGTGTGTGTGTGTGTGTGTGTGTGTGAGAGAGAGAGAGAGAGAGAGAGAGAGAGAGAGAGGGAGAGAGAGAGAGAGAAAGAGAGAAAGAGAGAAAGAGAGAAAGAGAGAAAGAGAGAAAGAGAGAAAGAGAGAAAGAGAGAAAGAGAGAGAGAGAGAATACACACACATATTCTTGCCAAGAGAGTCTGGAAGATTTTCAGTTGTTTTCCTAGCGTTAACTGTGATCAAAAGCTTCTTTATGTAGCCAGAACACACCACTGACTAATGGGTGAAATCTCTATGTGAGTTTTTGGTGTGGAGGACAAAAATTATGAGGAGCTGGAACCTTTAGCTTATTCTCCTTTTTCTGTCTAGGTAAAAGAATAAACTGAAAAAGATAGACATATAAGTATGTATAACTGAATCACTTCGCTATATGCGTGAAACTGACGCAACATTGTAAATCAACTATACTTCAACAAAATCAATAAATAAAATAAAAGAATAAACTGTCTGCCTCAAAAGTGGCTTGTCTATCTTTACCAGGCAAATCAGTCAAGCTGTCTTTGGCTTTCCTTGACTCTGTGTCTAACGTGGGAACCTAGCAGGCAGTCATGTCCTCAAAATCAAATGAAGTCTAGATTTGTACAAAATCATCCCACTCTTCAATGCCTGCCTCTGTGGAGCCAGAAGATGCAAATGACATGACCCCAGTTAAAGGCCCCAAGAAATATATATATTTTTTGAGAATCACAAGGTCACTGAGGAGTCTTTGGGATGTATGACCGTTATTACCTCAGATAAGGACTACGGCCACTTTATCCACTTTTGAACTTAGCTGACTGGCCACCATAGAGCTGTCCCTTGTTCTGCTCAGTTAGAAACTAAAGGATGTACTGATATAAACAACAGAGATGTCAACCAGAAAACAAACCTAAGGGAAATGACTCTCAATCCTTTTCCGTTTTCTTTTTCTTTTTTTTTTGGCTGCGTTGGGTCTTCATTGCTGCGCACGGGCTTTCGCTAGTTGCAGGGAGCGGGGGCTACTCTTCGTTGAGGTGCACAGGCTTCTCACTGCGGTGGCTTCTTTTGTTGTGGAGCACAGGCTCCAGGCCTGCAGGCTTCAGTAGTTGTGGCTCGTGGGCTCAGTAGTTGTGGCTCGCGGGCTCTAGAGCGCAGGCTCAGTAGTTGTGGCTCACAGGCTTAGTTGCTCTGCAGCATGTGAGATCTTCCCAGACCAGGGCTTGAACCCGTGTCCCCTGCATTGGCATGCGGATTCTTTGCCACTGCACCACCAGAGCACTCATTCACACACACACACACACACACACACACACACACACACACACACACACACTCAGCCATGTGTACATGCAGACTGGCACACAGCCTCCTAACACCCCAACATACACCTCCATCAAAGAGGTCGTTTTAGATCAGAAATGTGTCTGGTTCCCTGGCATGCTTGATATCTGTAAACCAAAGCCAATGTGACAGTTTTCACTTAAAAGTGCATGCCTCCTTTTCCTATTAACACCCTAATTTTGTTTCTGTGTTATAGAAAATTAACATTCCTGTACTTGGTGCTAACTACCGTATGACTAGAGTGGAATAAAAAAAATGGGAACATCAACGTAGAATATGAAGTACCCAAATATTTACGGTGACTAAGCAAAACACCACCATGATTACACCCTAAAATAATGAAGACTAGGAAAACATTATACTATTTCCTTTAATCCAATCATCAGGAACTTTCTGAAGGATGGAGCTTAAAAGAATCACTTAACCAGAAATACCTTGCCTAAGTCTCCTTCAAATCTGCTGGTTCCCTAGGAAGAATGTGAACGCTGCCTTGCACACAGCCAGTGGTTCGTAAGTGCTGGTTCATACGAGTGCCAGGTGGCGTTGTTTTAATGGCTCCCCAAGCATCTACTGCATGTTTCTGCCTCCCAGATTCTGGTCACGCAGCGTTCTCTTACGAGATTCTGAGACTGTGACCCATCTAAATCTCCCTCCTGAGACTCACTGTCTAACTTTGAAAACCTCAGAACACCCAGTGCAAGGGCCAGCAACTGTATGGCAGGCACCCCAGGGTCTACTGCACAGGAGGAAACCACCTCTGGATTCATGTGTCCCAGCAATGTTCCGTGGGTGTCCCTGATGACACTGTGCCTTGCATGACAATTACATGCGCGTGTCACTGATATGCCCCACAGTCCCCAAGGATGGCAGGTGTATATAGATTCTTTCCTGTGCGACCGAAACCACTTAGCAGAGGAAGACCTTGATCAGGGAGGTGCCAACACAGTGCTGTGTCAGCAGTAAGCGAATCATAAGCACTTGTTTTCTATATGACTCAAGGCTGATGACATGGACGGCAAGATGTTTTTTGAAGCAAAATCCCATTTGGATTTTAAATGCAAGATATTTTCAAAGTATTTTCATGGATATAGGACATTGGGATGCTCAAAGCATCCTTGGGAATTACAGACGAAGGTTTGTGATCCGCACTTTTTGCTTTCTTTTTTTTTGTCATAAACTTAGATTTTAGGGGAGTTTCACGGGTCAAGAAAGATGGTAAAGACAGTAGAGAGAGCTGCCATATACCTCACACCTCTCTTATTAACATCTGGTCCAGGTGTTATAGTGAGTGAGCCAATAGTGAAATATTATAATTAACTCAAGTCCATACTTTATTGAGGTTTCCTTCATTTTTACCAAATGTCCTTTTTTTTTTTTTTTTTTTCTGTCACAAGATCCTACATTCTATTTTAGTCATTATGTCTCCTTAGATTCTTCTTGGCTATGACAGCTTCAGACTTTTCTTGTTTCTTCTGACCTTGACACTTTTGAAGAGCTCTCACCAGGTGTTTTGTACAATATCTCACAATTGGTTTTCGGGTTTTTTTTTCCTTGACGTTTTTCATGACAGGACTGGGGTTGTGAATTTGGGGAAGGAAGCCTGGAGGTCAAGTGTCCTCATCACATCATATCAAGGGTGCAGGTTCTCAATATGACTTATCACTGTGAATGTTGACCTTGATCACCTGGCCAAAGTCACATTTGTCAGGTTTCTCCAACATAAAGTGACTCTTTTTTTGATATTGAGCTGCATGAGCTGCTTGTGTATTTTGGAGATTAATCCTTTGTCAGTGGCTTCATTTGCAAATATTTTCTCCCATTCTGAGGGTTGTCCTTTCGTCTTGTTTATGGTTTCCTTTGCTGTGCAAAAGCTTTTAAGTTTCATTAGGTCCCATTTGCTTATTTTTGTTTTTATTTCCATTTCTCTAGGAGGTGGATCAAAAAGGATCTTGCCTGTGATTTAGTGCCCATCGACAGATGAATGGATAAAGAAGATGTGGCACATATATACAATGGAATATTACTCAGCCATAAAAAGAAACAAAATTGAGCCATTTGTAATGAGGTAGATGGACCTAGAGTCTGTCATACAGAGTGAAGTTAAGTCAGAAAGAGAAAAACAAATACCGTATACTAACACATATATATGGAATCTAAAAAAAAAAGGTTCTGAAGAACCTAGGGGCAGGACAGGAATAAAGACGGAGATGTAGAGACTGGACTTGAGGACACGGGGAGGGGGAAGGGTAAGCTGGGACGAAGTGAGAGAGTGGCATGGACATATATACACTACCAGATGTAAAATAAATAGCTAGTGGGAAGCAGCCGCATAGCACAGGGAGACCAGCTCGGTGCTTTGTGACCACCTAGAGGGGTGGGATAGGGAGAGCGGGAGGGAGATGCAAGAGGGGGGGGATATGGGGATATGTGTATACGTAAAGCTGATTCACTTTGTTACACAGCAGCAAGGAACACACCATTGTAAAGCAATTATACTCCAATAAAGATGTTTTAAATAAATAAATAAATAAAGGGACTCTCTTCTCCTCCTTGAATTTTAGAATCTCTGAAAGGAAGTCAGCATGCAGAGCCAAACCCAAGAAGTAGAGATTCAGTGCTCCAATGCCTTGAGGGAGAGGACCTCCATAAATTATTTGGAATGCTTCTGCATGGGAGGTGTGTCTTCTCTCCCCAGTGGTAGGGAGAATCATGTCACCCTGTCCTCAAGAGGTCCACGCCCTAACCCCCAGAACCTGATAATATGATATGATACACAGCAATAGGGAATTCAATTTGCAGGTGCCATTAAGGATGCTAATCGCCTGACCTTAAAATAAGGAAATCTCCTGGATTATCCCAACGGAACCCCAAGAGCCCTTTAGAGTGCAAGACGAAGGCAGAAGACAATCAGAGTTAGAGAGAGACTGGAAAATGCTAAACTGTTTGGTGGGTTTATGGTTGTTGTTTGTTTTGTTTTGTTTTTTTGCAGACTAAGGAGGGCGCCTTGAGCCAAGGAATGCAGGTGGCCTCTACAAATTAAAAAAAAAAAAAAAAATCAAGAGATAAGTTTTCCCCTAGATCCTCCAAAGGAACTCAATCCCGCCTACACCTTGATTTTAGCCCAGTGAGACCCATTTGGACTTTTTTTAAAAATAAATTTATTTATTTTATTTTTGTCTGCATTGGGTCTTTGTTGCTGTGCGTGGGCTTTCTCTATTGCAGCAAGCGTGGGCTACTCTTCGTTGCAGTGCACGGGCTTCTTATTGCCGTGGCTTCTCTTGTTGCAGAGCACAGGCTTTAGGCACGTGGGCTTCAGTAGTTGTGGCATGGGGGCTCAGTAGTTGTGGTTCACGCGCTCTAGAGAGCAGGCTCAGTAGTTGTGGCACACGGGTTTAGTTGCTCCGCGGCATGTGGGATCTTGCCGGACCAGGGCTCAAACCCGTGTCCCTTGTATTGGCAGGTGGATTCTTAACCACTGCACCATCAGGGAAGTCCCCCGTTTGGACTTTTGACCTTGAAAACTCTAAGATAAATTTGTGTCATTATAAGCCAGTAACAATGTGGTCATTTGTTACAGCAGCAATGGGAAACTCATATTTCCTGTTTATTTTTTCAGTCATTTAGGACCATATGGGATTGTATGTATGTATGTATGGGATTGTATGTATTTTAACACAACAGTACTTAATTTTGTTCCTCAAATTGTTCTAGTTTTGGCCAGTCAGAACTCTTTCAGTTGGTTTCCGTACCCCTTCAATATACCCCCGACGGTGTGGGTTTTTTCTTTGTTTTTTAAGCACTGCCTTGCTTCCTGGCATGATAAGATGCTTCAGGATCATCTTGTAGCTTTTCTGCCCCATTTCTAGAATCAGACATTTCTCCAAGGAGTCCCAGTTCCTTCTATTTGACATCTTTATTTTGTAGGTCAGGAAGCTGAAGGAGATCAAATGAGGATGACTTGCCTAAAAGATGCTGCGACTACTTGGTGACCCCGCTAATATTTACGTAACAGGCTTTACCTATATAGCTGGGTCTATAATATATGCTAGCCAGCAACAGAGTGAAAATTACCACGTGGCTCTCCTTACCCTCACCGTACTGGTCCTCCTGTTACTACAATGCTTATTTCAGTAGGACGCTATGGTTAACTAAACTGCCACGTTGGCTTCATACATGCAGGGCACTGGTCCGTATACTTTGTAACCATATGAAAACTTGTCAGCAACTATGTTTGCCCCAACCATAGACATGAGACAACTGTACCCCAAAACAGATAAGTAAGTTGGTCCAGGAAATCAACTCGCCACAGTCTGGGGATTCAAACCCAGAGCAATGGGTTCTCAAACCCATCCTGGCAATGCAGCGTCACCACTTAGCAAAGAGTGAAAAGCATTTTATGCAAGGTGGTAGGTTAGTCCCTGACAAAGTGATTTCTGTTTTGCTCCCCCAAATACTGGGTTGGCCAAAACCCGAACGAACTTTTTTGGCCAACCCAATAAATTATGACCCACAGATGAAGAAGCCAATGATGACATCCTAGGACCGCTGGTCTAGTAAAGAAAATGAAAATTATATCTAAATAACTACGTAGATGAAGGACAACTCTTGTTCTGGGAAAGGCAAGAACCAGATGTTGGAATTTGAGTTTCAAAGGACGGATGGGGAGGAAAGAGTCCATGCAAAGAGACCCTTTTGACTCGAGGCAGAACTCTTAATTATCAGAATATCCTTTATCAAGGAAAGCCCATTCTTTAGGCAAGATTGTGGCACTGAACTTGAAAAAAAACGCTTGTGTTTTGAATACAGTCCTAGTTGTTACCGATAAAGAGATTCTTAAGCTTTTCAAGCCACTGCCCCCAAGGACTCAGAATCTATATAAACGGTGTGATCACAAAATATGACCCAGCTTTATTAAACACATTCCGATAATCTCTGATTTACTTCCATTTTAATATTCTTGTATATTTACATTAGCATGATATTGCTTCAGAAAATAGTACTGGGTGGTGATTGCAGGATGGGATTTTGTTTAATACAAATTAATCCCATAGGCTTAATGACTCTAGGCCAATCAATCCCTTCTATTGTAAATCCATAAAGCATTTGCTTCAGGCCAAGATGTAAGCTTAATATCTCCCTAGGTATTTACAGATTTATGCTAAATGAGTTTTGTTTTTGAAAGCATGATATTTTGAGAGTCACAGACAAAGTCATTGCGAGCCTAATGATTTCATTTCTTTGGTAATTATATGCAATTTCAGGTATTTATGAAAACCTCTCCAGGTTATGGATTTTGGTTATTATTATTCTTACTTTCAGTTGAAGAAATAGGGAATGACTAAGTCCAGCTCAAAATATTTAACAGCATGAAATGAGTCAATAAGAAGATGGTAAATAGTGTTAAAATATAATCAATTGCCATCCTTCACCAAGAAAAGCCATTCTGGCTCCCATGATTCCACCTGCTTGCTGGTCAATATCCCAACCAGCTTTCACGATTTGGATGAAACTTCTCTGCAGGAACCTCTCTAAAGAAGTGACTTCCTAGGGACTTCCCTGGTGGTACAGTGGTTAAGACTCTATGCTTTCACTGCAGGGGGCACGGGTTCGATCCCTGGTCGGGGAACTAAGATCCCACATGCCATGCAGGGCAAGGTCCAAAAAAAAAAAAAAAGAAGCGACTTCCTGATATGGTAGCATCCTGAGACGCAAACTCCCCAACTTAAACACTCATGAAAACAAACAAGAAGATCTGAACGTCACAGCAAATCCACAACAGCAGAAAATCCAAGGCTGCTTCTGGTGGGTTTTCTATGAACCCATTAACGACACTGAAGAGAATTCAGTCTACTACTCACGAATCTTCTGATGGCATTACGACACTGGGAATCATTCTACAAGCCTTATAGGAAATCAATCAGTGAATCATTGGAATCTCCTCTCCCGCTGAATTCAGCCACCTATCACAAAGAATAGTGTGTGTACAAACCACAAAACTGGGGAGATGTGCTCCTACCTCAGGGGGTTGACTGGTCATTATTTCAGGAAACCTCCTCACTCCAACATCTGTATATATACCTTCAAATTAAACAAATTTTACATCAACCAAAACAAACAGCAAAGAGGTAGGGTTGGTGCATGGAAACGGCCAGTTGCTAACTGCTGCAGAGTTGGACAATTCAGGAAAAGTCTTAGATGTCCAGTGAAGTTTTTCACACACTCAGCAAGTACAGAGTATTTGAATGTTAACACGTACTGAGATTGTCTTAGTAAGGGACCATACTGCCCGGAGATGAATATCACATTAGAAATTTGAGAAGGAGTCAAACAGATCAACAATTGCCAAGGGTCTGCATTTCTAAGGAACCCCCAGGTATGTGTGCAGGTGCCCTGGGACCACCCCCATTGAATGAGGAGGACCTCTGGACCCTTGGCAAAGGAAAGGGCCTTTCACATGTATATCCCTTCTGTTGGCAGACACCTTATCTGGGTAAATCCTGACTTGCTCCAAGATGAGGAAAGAGAAAAAAAGAAAGACAGTACGTGTTTTGTGTGGAAATAAAAGCAGTGCGGAACAAAAGATAACCACAGCCTTTGGAAGACTCCATGGGAACACTTAGATAACCGTTTGCAGTTTTTCACAGAGCAAAATAAGATGCAGTTTCCTTGGTTCAGAGGCATGAAAAGGGACCAGTCTGAGATAGAAAGAAAAGGCTGAGGTGATAAAGGCTGATGGGAAGAAATAGCAAGTGGAGTGAAGGAATTAAAATCCAGACTCTTTGGGAGGAAAAAGGCACAAATCTGTACCTTAGATGTGAATACGGGGAAATGGACACCGATATACAATCTACAAGAACCACCCAGGTGTTTCCTCAGGTGTAAAGACCTTCAGAGTCTCCAAACACAGAAGATCCCACTGGATTTTTCCTTCTCTACCCAAAACGTAACACAAATGGCAACAATGAACTAGAAAGTAACCTCACACATTGTGATGTCCTCTGGCAACCAGCTTGATAAACAACACAAAATGTTAAATTGAACAAAAAAGAAAGAAAAGTATGTTGTAATCCAATAAAATTAGGGTTACTCTACAAATGTTGAAGACCAGATCCACAGGAAGAAATGTAATACTTTGCTTGGTGTCAACAGTGGAAGGAGAAAAGTCAAACAATAAGCAATGGAATACGGTCAAAGGAGAAAAAAGTATTTGCAGGATGGCAAATAGCATTTGACATAATTAAAATATCTAATGAAAGGATTAGCGGGTCGGCAATATCTATTTTGACAGGGAATCCTTTTTTAATCCAGTTAGTAAGGAGCTGATGTAACATTGCAGGGAATGGGCTTTGGGAAAGGTTGAATTTTCTGAAAATATTGAAGAGGAAGAGTGATTCCTGCCTAAGATTATCTAACCAGAGAAAAACAATTTAGATCATCAACTAAGTAAGTTAGAATGGATGACTTCTTAGTTCTAACTGGATGAATACAATACAGAAAATCAACTTCTATACATATGAATATTAACATGTTTAGAAAGAAATACTTTTCATAGTCATAATAAACCATCTAGTAATAACCTTAAGACGTATATAACTTAACACACTGTATAAAATATACAAAATTATGAGAGATATAAAAGAAGACTTGTACACATGTGGAAGCATTAAGTGGCAGAAACTGAGTAACAATATTAATATATTTTCAAAGTAACTTATTAGTAACAAAATTTTGGGGTAACTGAACAAAATTATTCTAACGTTGATTCTAACAAAACTTACAAGTGTGAGTAATTTTGGCTCAAATAAGGTATAAGGTTTTGCTGCTCTCATTATATTATTTATTGTACTACTAATAATGTTACAATGAGTATGATAAAGTCTTTCTTTTCAAAAAGTACCATTAAATAAGTATTTGAAAAGAGAGAAATATAAAAACTTCATCGTAAGATAAAATTAATTCTGGATTAGTTAAATATTTATTATGTAAAGAGACAATGAGCATGTTTGTGAGACTATAACGTTTAGGTTCCTATTCTGAGCTGAAATATATTTACTAATAAAGAGAGGCAGCACTTATTAATAATGATGTTTGTGTTATATATATGCACAAAAATGATTACGTAGCTTTTACAATGACATTCTTTGAAAGCGGCCATGAGTGTACACACAGACACACACACACACACTTATATAATGTACATACACATACATATATAGGCATATACTTTTATCATTTACTAAAAATTATACAGGAGTACCTTGTTTTATTGCACTTCACTTTTTTGTGCTTTGCAGATACTGCATTTTTCACAAATTGAAGGTTTCGGGCAACCCTGCATCAAGCAAGTCTGTCGTGCCATTTTTCCAACAGCATTTGGTCACTTTGTGTCTCTGTGTCACACTTTGGTAATTTGTTATGGTGATCTGTGATCAGTGATCTTTGATGCAGCTATTGTAATTGTTTTGGCTTTTTTTAGCAATAAGTTATTTGTAAGGTCTGTACATTTTTTTAGACAAAATACTATTGCACACCTAATAGACCACACTATAGTGTAAACAGCACTTTTATATGCACGGAAAAACCAAAAAACTTGTGTGACTTGCTTTATTGCATCATTCATTTTGTTGTGGTGGTCTGGAACCAAGCCCACAATATCTCCGAGGTCCGCCTGTATGTTTATAGGTACACAAACATGTATGTGTATATATAGAAATATATATTATTTAAACATAAATGATAGGGACTTCCCTGGTAGTGCAGTGGTTAAGAATCTGCCTGCCAAAGCAGGGGACACGGGTTCGAGCCCTAGTCCGGGAAGATCCCACATGGCATGGAGCAACTAAGCCCGTGCGCCACAACTACTGAGCCTGCGCTCTACAGCTCGCAAGCCACACCTGCTAAGCCCGTGTGCCACAACTACTGAGGCCCGCGCGCCTAGAGCCCGTGCTCCGCAACAAGAGCAGCCACTGCGATGGAAAGCCCGCACACCACAACAAAGAGTAGCCCCCCGCTCACCGCAACTAGAGAAAAGCCCACGCAGTAACTAAGTCCCAACGCAGCAAAAAATTAATTAAGTTAAAAAATAAAACAAATAAAAATAAATGATAAAAGCAAATGTATATAAAATGTATATACATTTAAATAAATAACTGAATCACTCAGGAAGTATGTATATAACCATATATATTTGTGCACACACATACATACATATACATATATATTTAAATAAAGATGAGCATCACTTAGGGAATATACATATTTATATATATTTAAATTAAAAAAATATATATATGGTCAGAAAAGGAAGGGACTCAAAGAAGAAATGATATTGAATGTTAGTAAGTCAGGAAGAGCGCAATAGGAATCAACCCGTAAAGAACATAAAACATAAGAGGGAAGATGCAGAAGGAAGCCCCAGATCTGTGCGGAATTAAGATAAAGATTAAAGACCAGATTCCTGAGATCAACAGCCCTGTCATTTCCAGAATAATACATGAAAAGAGGTAGACGCGCAGACCTAGCCTGGTAACTTTCTTCAAAATTAGTGACGCAAAGGAAACCAGACAGGATGACAAGGGTCCCAGAGAAGAGCACAAACAGCCTCTGTGAAACGGCAGACATCCTTGGAGGCGTCCGTCTGGCCTGCGTGTCCCCGCATCCCAGTCGGGGTGGGCCACGCCAAAGGCTGTGCTGGCCCTCCCTGCCCCACCCCCACCCCCGCACTTCCGGCTGTGATGGGAGGGCCAGGTGTGCAGACATGCTGGGATACTCATTTTCCCAAAGGAGCCAAAGGAGCCGGCCAGTCAGAAACGCTCGACGAGTCATGTGGGTACAGGTGCCATGAGGAAGCATCAGACTCAGGACGGGCAGAGAGCATTCTAGGCGGCGGTGGTCCACCCATCCCTGGTTCTTGGTCCTGTGACACTCCTTATGGACCCCCATCCTGTGCTCCAATGCGCTTCTATATTCTTCATACAATCTGGGGTCTGTCTGTCTGCTTGTGATGAGCTCCCCAAAATGTCTTTAGGACCATGACAAACACGAAAAGAAAAATCTCTCTCACCTTAGAATTCTCTGGAATAGTTAATGGAGTCAGATCTATCATGTTTTGGCAGAAAAACCCTTGCCAAGCTGTCCTGTGAGAAAGTATTTTCTGAGAAGCAAGTCTGAAGAAACTATATCCTCCCTGAGGGCATCCTGTAAAATTCATATGAAGAAATGCTCCAATAATGGAACACATGGAGGAGAATGAAACTCCATCGAGCTCAAGAATTCAAGGAGAATCAAGTCAGAATTAAGGTTAAGGATGGGGAAATCACGGCAGAGAAGTACTGAAAATTATACACAGAAGAATCATCATTCTAGATTTCTTATGAAACAAAGTAAGAATGTCAAATAAACATTATTTGCAAAAAAGAATATTTTAGCTAATAATGTAATAAGAAACCATGTATAAAAATCACGTGTGATATTAAAAAAAAACACAAATGAAAATTTCAGGCAGTAACAGGAGAAAGTAAAGATACTATGGAAAGTCACAAATTATCTTACTAACCTACTCCATTGGGGAAATTAATGCCAAATAATTTTTTAAAATCTAAAAATAATCGGTGGTAGAATTCAGGGTATGATACTGTCATTGTGCTATATGCCTAATGATGTTTAGGGGGACAATTGTTCTCTGTTTCATTTACCTTAGTACATGTTACCTTCCTCAGAGATGTTATTTTAGTCTGTGCTGCTGTAACAGAAACAAACGTTATCTATACACATATATGCAAAAGAAAATGTTATTATAAAACACACACACATATATTTTATTTATAAGCCACAGACTGGATGGCTTATGAATAACAGAAATTTATTTCTCAGAGTTCTACTTTGAATTGTTTTTCTCTTTAAAAAATTTTTTTTATTTTTAAATTAAAGAAAAATTATTTTATATTGGAGTAAAGTTGGTTTACAATGTTGTGTTAGTTTCAGGTGTACAGCAAAGTGATTCAGTTATACATATATCTATTCTTTTTCTAATTCTTTTCTCAAGTAGGTTATAGAGGCTGGAAGTCTGAGATCCAGGTGAGTGCAAATTTAGTGGCTGGTGAGGACCATCTTTCTGGTTCATAGATGCGATCTTCTTGCTGGGTCCTCACATGATGGAAGGGGGGAGGGACCCTTCTGGGCTCTCTTTTATAAGGGCACTAATCCCATTCGTAAGGGCTCCACTCTCATGATCTCATCACCTCCCAAAGACCCCACCTCCTGATACATCAATCTGGGAGTTAAGGTTTCAACAAATGAAATTTGGAAGGGGACACATTCAGACCACACTACAGAAACGTTTCTGTGCATGGATTCAGTTCGTACCATGGATTATACCTCCTTCAATGGCTAATGCAAAATCCCCATGTTGGAAACACTTCATGGACCCCAGATCCATGGTTCTAAAGGAGTGGCAGAGACTCTCCATTTATCCCCAATCACAGTGACAGAATGCTTTCCGTAGGAAGGCAAGTTGGGGTTTCCTGCAATCCATTTATTCTAAAATGCTAGTGTTGGGGAGAATGTTCACAAAGAGACACTGCCTTTGCCCTTATGAAGCCCACTGTCTCCTGGAATATGCAACAATTAATTCGATAATCACACCCCATTTTAAAATTCCTCCTGTGACAACGTGATGCATAGACATGGCACCATGTGAATGAATATATGACATACATACATCCTGGTGACCCTGTCTCCTCTGGTGGTCAAGAAATTTTCCCCTGAAGAAGTAAAGGAGCTACGAGCTGAACTGGGAATTAAGAAGACCAAAAGAAAAGTGGAAGAAAAAAAAAAAAGGTTTCAGAAAAGGCGCAGGAGAGTCTGATGCAAGATGAGAGAAGAGGGTTTGGGTAGCATCAGACCATGGGCAATGCTTGGTCACTGCAGTGAGCTCCAAAACATCCCCAAAACTCATATCCACCTAGACTCAGAGTGTGACCTCCTTGTTAGATATGGTCTTTGCAGATGGAATTAGTTAAGGATCTGGAGGTGAGATCATCGCAGATTCAGAGTGGGCCCTAAATTCAGTGACTGGGGTCCTTCTAAGGAGAGGTGAGGCCAGTGGGAGACACACAGAGAGGAAGATGGAGAGAAGATGAAGGCAGATAAGGATGTGCAGCATCTACAAGCCCAGGACCACCAAGAATTACTGGCAGCTGGGAGAGAGGCTGGATCAGATGCTCCTTCAGAACCTCCAGAAGGAACCAACCCTGCAGACACCTCGATATTGGACTTGTGGGCTCCTCAGCTGTGACAGAATACATTTCCGCCACATTAAGCCACCAAGTTTGTGCTCATTTGTTGTAGAAGCCCCAGGAAACGAACATGCCAGGCATTTAACGACAGCGAGGTGAACATCCCTTAAGGCATCCCCTAAGGAGTCCTGCCCTCCTGCAATCCCAGCGGCCTGGATACGAGCTGGGTCTGCAAAGATAGTGCAAGAGTCATCGCTTGAGTAGGGACATTACCTGGGAAACGGGATGGGGTGCTTGATGAGGGCATGCTGGATCGGATTCTTTCTTAACCAACTGGAGCAGAATAGTCTCCTGCTGGCCTTGAAGAAGCAAGCAGCGGTGTAGGAAAGGGGCTTCGAGCAGCCCTCCGTGACAGCCAACAGGAAAGGGGGCCCTTCATCCCACAACTACAAGGAACTGGATCCTTCCGACACGTGAGCGAGCTTGGGAGAGCAGCACGGGCTCCAGAAAGGAGGGCAGCCCAGCTGACACCTTGATGGCATCTCTGTGTCACCCTGAGCAGAGGATCTAGCTAAGAAGGGCCCAGATTCCTGGGCCACAGGAACCATGAGAGAATTTGTGGACGTTGTTCTAAGCTACCGCGGTGGTGGCCTTCGTTTAAGTGGATGGCGTCTTTTTTTCATCTCTTCTCTCTGACTGCACATCTCAAGTTGTAGAAGGAATTTGTTGAGCCAACCCCATGCACTCCCTCAATTTCCAGGTAACGGGAGTTCTCTTACAGACCCAAGGACGGCAGGACTTGAAGGAGTGCCAGGGGGCACCAGCCAGCCATCTGGAGCCCAGCCGTGTGCTGGGGCATTTGGCCTGCCTGTCAGCTGCCCTCCTGCAGCCTGGAAGCAGCCCCAGAGAAAGCATCCCCGTCTGTTCAAAGCACACCCCATGGGCCACCTCCAATGTCCACGGGCCAAAGAGCAATGTGCGTGTTTCTTGATTGGAACTAAAGAACACTGCATATTCCACGATCCAGCCATTGCTTCTAAATGCATAACAGATCAGGGGCATAGCCAACGTGCAGTGATTTCTGAGCAAAGGCATAAATTCCATATGAGCCACTGACATATTAAATTATAACACGGCTGAAACATGGAAGGCATCACTGGATCCCGTCTGAGTTTTCCTGGTTGCTTTGAAAACCCTGCGTGGTGTGCCTTGCTTCTTTTTCTTTGCCTTCTTTGCTTTTTCATTCACTTCCCACCATCAGCATTCAAGAACCTGCCCCCGCCCTGCCCAAGGCACTATCCTCACCCAGACACCCACCCACCCCAAAGTCCACGGGAGATTAATTGTCAAGGCTGGAAAGCCTGGGACTGAGGTTGAGAAAGGAAAGAAAGGTCCCATGAGCCTGCATGTCCCCTCATGTGCCAAGCCCCCCTATGCCCTTTTGGTCTGTAAACATAGAAATCTGGCCTAACATGGCAGGCTTCAGTAAGGATGCCTCTGAAGGTATAGAGAGCAATCACTCGGTGAGAAGCGAGCATTCTCGCTTACAGCATGAATTCAAAGGGAACACAGATCATTCACTTAGCAGCTTGTGAGCAATTTGGGAAGACGGCGTGTCTCCACTTGCTGTTCATGCAGCAGACTGGAACTCCAGAAGCCTGCTGGCCCGGGGCACTGCAGAGCCGCTGCAAGCATCCCCGGCCAAACACAAGGGGAGCCGGGCCAGTGGGTTCCTTGCCACGCAGATGGCACAGAATCATCATGTCAGTGAAGGGGAAAGAGGTGTTTTTTTTTTTAAAGGTCTAATCCCTGTATTTACAGGTGTACGACGCTACGTTTCCATCGGGAGAGATGGCAACTTCTCAGATGTACAGCATAATCCCATTGCCCTGAAGATCATTTAGAAAACACCACCAGATTCTCCAATGGCATCTCGTAAACATAATCCAAACGAACTCTGGCCCCTGACCAAAGAATCTTTCCGTGCCTGGCACCATGCTTTACTGAAGAAGCTTTCCCCAAATATGGCAAGCTAAATAAGCCATTTAAAGCAGAAATATTCTATTTCGGTTGGATGTTTTCACTGCAATTAAAATGGAGCTTCAGGATATAATGGCTCCAGGCACCAGGCAGGACCATGCATGTTTTACGTTTCACCTGGAACGTTGCCGTTTCTTTTATCATTAGTCTAGGATGGACCACCTTTGTATTACAATGCAATCTGCAAAGGAAAAAATGATCTATATTAAGGGACGCGCAGAAGTTACTAAAAATCAATAGATCCCATGCACCGTTGGCATTAGTTAGGAAGTAACTAACGATTATTTTCAAATAAAATAATTTTAGCTGCCATTTGTTCAAAAGGGAGTTAATACAGCAATTTTAATGTTTGTCCCCCGATTAGAACATCACATATTTTTTGGAAGAATAACAAAGTAAGCTGCATTGTGAATTTCATCACATTGAACCATAGATCAAAAACCATTCTTCCAGCCATCCTTTTAGAATTCCTGGATGGGGGCAAAGGTACACATTTGGAAACAGCAGCGGAAGAGGCACTGCGGGGTTTTTGTTGTTGTTCTTGTTGTTTTTAATTTATTTTTATTTTTTGGCTGTGTTGGGTCTTCGTTTCTGTGCGAGGGCTTTCTCTAGTTGCGGCAAGCGGGGGCCACTCTTCATCGCGGTGCGCGGGCCTCTCACTGTCGCGGCCTCTCTTGTTGCGGAGCACAGGCTCCAGACGCGCAGGCTCAGTAGTTGTGGCGCACGGGCCCAGCTGCTCCGCGGCGTGTGGGATCTTCCCAGACCAGGGCTCGAACCCGTGCCCCCTGCATTGGCAGGAGGATTCTCAACCACTGCGCCGCCAGGGAAGCCCCGAGGCATTGCGTTTTGAGTGTGGATCTCCGTGTTGATTCCACGCCTGATAAAACTGCCAGGCTTGCCTTCCTCTGCAGGCTTCTGTGGTTCTCCCACGGCATCAACCGAACATTTTCAGTTTGCCAACGGGCATCGGCCCACATCATTCAGGTGTGGGAAGGGTCAGCGGTTCTGCTGTTAAGGCAGACACACCCTACAACGACAGAGGGCTGTTGGCCAGTAGCTATCCTCGCTGAGCAGGAAAAAACTCTTTACTGCCTACAGCTCTCGAGCACACGGCATTTGGCCTTTTTTGCCCTGCCATCTTGGGTCCAAATCCAGCCAAATGGAACTATTCCTTTGCCCACCTGACTAGGCCAGTCCTATTCGAAAGGATGATCGTGCCGATGCAAACAGCCTGCTGCCAACATTATGCTTCTCACATGCCAACAAGATCACGAATGAAGGATGCAGTAGTTTTGTTATTCATAACCTATCCCTAGTTTACTAAACCCAAACGAAGCGTTTTTATTCCATCAGTAACGAGCTACAATTTTAAGTGGTCAAACTCGTGCTGTGGAAAGATGGATAAGTGAGACATGGGATGAAACTTAGCCTAAGAGATTTAAAGTGAAGCAAACTTCAACATCATGCAAGTGTCTTTTTAAATTTTTATTGGAATATAGCTGATTTACAATGTTGTGTTAGTTTCTGGTGTACTTTTAGCAAAGGGAACTCAATATCGTGTGAAAACCTATAATGGAAAAGAATCTAAAAAGGAATACACACACACACACACACATATATATATATATAACGTATGTATAAAATATACATACATACATATATATATATATATATATATATATATATATATAAAACTGAATCACTTTGCTGTACATCATGTAAGTTTTTTGATTTGTTCTCTGTGGGCTGAAGGATGAAGAGTCAATCTCCCTACCAGAATGGTGGGGCAACATGTATTAATTGGACAGAGAAATGATTACGTGTGACGTGCACTATTGCTTTGAAACCAAACAATTAGGAAGAGATGACTGGACATGAGCCAACAATGCACGAGCATCTTTTCAGCCAGATATTATGAGCTGACAGGCAGAACAAAACAGAGCAGATTGGGACCAGTCCACTGTGAAGATAAATTCTATTAATGAATCTAACATGCACTGCTTTGGATACAAAGTCACAAAATATTTCATACGTCTCCAAGAAAAGGAGGCTATTGACAAAAATCAGCAGAAAGAGACGAACGCCCTCTAAATCCAAGCAAATGTCAACGGTAATTGGATCGGCCCAGAGAGCAACACATTCCTTAGCTACTGGGGAGTGGCTTCAGTGATGCTGTGAATATTTTTAATGATACAGATTTAATGAAGTGAAGCAGCAAAGGAAAACAGAAATAACAGGACAAGACACTTAGCATTATCAACGGTGCTGACTTAAAACTTTCAGGTCATTTGAATAAACGGAACATGTCTTCACAGGGTCAGAGTGGAAAACACGAAATATGCCAGAAAGCAGGTGCATAATGTTGATTAAGTAAGGTGCATGTGTAGTGGGTTTTTGCCTAGACCAAGCAGCGGTGCTTTGCCAGTTTTGGAAAAAGGGCTCCAGGAACCCAGTCAAAGGAAAATGGGTTTGGTTGGCTGTCAAGAGAGAGTTTGATTCTGCAGAATCAGGTTCAAGGAGTGAGGGCTGCACAGGGGTCATGGGATAACCAATGATTCTCAAGCATACCAAGGTCAACATGCCTAGACAGACACCCAGAAGAAAGATAGAGTCGAGATGAAAACCATTAAGAGATTCCAAATTATTTAGAATAAGAATTAGTAAATGCTATGTTATTTGTTCATCAAGCGGATTAAATTACAAAGTGCCTAGATGGATAGATGGATGGATGGATAGATTAGATAGATAGATAAATAAATGGATAGATAGATAGGTAGATAGAAGAATGGATGGATGGATGGATGGATGGATGGATGGATGGATGGATGGATGGATGGGTGGGTGGGTGGACAGAAAGGTAGATAGATAGATGATGGATAGATAGACATAGATGGATGGATGGATGGATGGATGGACGGATGGATGGACACACAGACAGATGATAGAGATAGAGAAATAGAGGTATCTTTTTCATATTCAAAGTTCATTAAAATGCACAGGTATATATATAAGAATCACAGACTTTATGACCATGGGATCACTGCTGCAGATCATCAGGCTAATTTAACTTCATGCATCTCCATGTAGGCTCAATGTTCTAATTTTAAAATAATCTACTTAACTTTTTCTGTAATTAATTACATGATGTTACCTAACAGAAGATGTTACATAAATTGACAGAACTATTAACAACAACCACCAAAGAAGACTTTATTTGCAAATAAAAGAATGAATAGTGACAGGCAAAAAAAACAAAAAACAAAAAAACAAGCCTCCAGAGGAGCCAAAAGCAACTCACCTACACCGCACTATAAGATTTTAGTCAGACAAATTCAAGTTCTTACCTAAAAAGTTCCCTATGTAATCGGTCTGATCAACTCACCATCACAAGATAAAACTTGCAGAGATGGGGTAATGAACATTTCAAATTTTGAAATACCACATAAAGATGTTACAGACACATGGAAACTGTCCAATGGAACACAGAATCCTAGTGTATGGGGCAGAATTTCAAGTGTTACAGTCACAATGAAGAGAAAAAGAAGTCTTTCATTTACTGAAGGTGAACTGTTACGTTAAAAGTGTGTGTATGTGTATATACACACATGCATGTAACAATTGAAGCACTGACAGCTTGGCTATGGGATAAATTACAGTTTTCACCTCTAAGACAAATTTTTAACAGTTGCCATTTGCTGTGGACAATTTTGATATCCACATACACAAAATACAATGTAATGTGTTCAAGGTATTCAACTGTATGACTGAAGAAAATATATGATACAAATGAATTTACTTAGAAACAGAAACAGATTCACAGACATAGAAAACAAACTTATGGTAAAAAGGGGAAAGGAGGGGAGGGATAAATTAGGAGTTTGGGATTAGCAGATACACACTAGTATACATAAAACAGATAAACAACAAGGTCCTACTGTATAGCACAGGGAAGTATATTCAATATCTTGTAATAACTTATAACGGAAAAGAATCTGAAAAAGGATATATGTGTGTGCGTGTGTATAACTGAATCACTTTGCTGTACACCTGAAACTAACACAACACTGTAAACCAACTATACTTCAATTTAAAAAATAAAAAGAAAATTAAAAAAAGAAAATGAATATACTCCTAAATTTACTACAAACAGATCATTAAAAACTCCATGAAAATTATTTACCTGAGCAAAAAACAAAAGCAAAGGAATATGCAACAAGATAGTTACAGTATTTTGTTAAAATCCTGTTACTGAATTGCCTACTTGTGTTTTTTACAGGTTTATAAAAATGACCCATTCATTATTAGAAATTTTTATTTTTAGTATATGAGACACAAAGGGAGTATTATGTTTTCTTTTTTAGGAAAAGACCTATTAAATTAACAGTTATTTAAAAAATAAAAGACTGACACTGGGCAATTGATACAAGTGTTTACTTGTAATTAAAATCACTGAACATGGGACTTCCCTGGTGGCACAGTGCTTAAGAATCTGCCTGCCAACGCAGGGGACATGGGTTTGAGCCCTGGTCCGGGAAGATCCCACATGCTGCGGAGCAACTAAGCCCGTGCACCACAACTACTGAGGCTGCACTCTAGAGCCCATGAGCCACAACTACTGAGCCCTCGCGCCACAACTACTGAGCCTGCACTCTAGAGCCCGCGAGCTACAACTACTGAGCCCGCGAGCCACAACTACTGAAGCCCACGCGCCTAGAGCCCATGCTCTGCAACAAAAGAAGCCACCGCAGTGAGAGGCCCACGCACCGCAATGAAGAGTAGCCCCTGCTCGCTGCAACTAGAGAAAGCCTGTGTGCAGCAACGAAGACTCAACACAGCCAAAAATAAATATAAATAAATAAATTTATTTTTAAAAATCACTGAACATGATTTTAAACATGCAAGAAAAATTATGAGCACTGTACTTTTTATGTCAGCTATTTTGTCCATCTGAAGTCTGTGCAAACTGCATAACCTGCTTAAAAATAATAAAAGACAAGTGAGAATATACAACCAAACGTGCTATGGATTTAATATGATGGATGTGTCTATCTCCAGTAAAGGATGAATCATTAAAGATTTAGTATTAGTGTAATTCCCAAATCCCTGACCTTTGCTCTATTGAAATATTAATCATGGAAATATAGAGAAGAAAACACGGAATTCATATGAGATTACTGATCTAAGTGAATTACATTTTGGAATTGGCACGAAAATATGCACGGGACCACAGTGGACTTAAGAATGTAGTTGGGCAATTTTCAGAAAAGCAGTGAATGTGATTTGGTTTTGTTGGTAGCTCTACTTTACCTACTAGTGAAATGGAAATTCATGACCCATGTGTTTATCTATGAATGAATCTCTCCATTTACAGCACGGAGCAATTCTCTGGTAAAGGAAGAGAAGCTAAGAAACAACCATTTATGGGAATCATATGAAACTCAGCTAACACTGGTTACAGGGTAACAATGCAAGAGAAACACAAAACACCCCCTGACAATTTCAGCCCACGTGGATGATATTTTCTTCAATTTTCCATTATTGTCTAAAAACCACCATCAGCACCTTAAACTATCTGTGTCACCTTCTTCTCTAATTATGTACCTCACACACGCTTGGTGGTTAATTATACATTCTCTTATTCCCTAATTGCAGCCTTGCTGGTTTTCCCGACGAGACTTTACGCTTCTGGTGAACTGCATGGAAATCTATGCTCCTTTTCTAAGCCAGTGCCTCACCTGCCCAGCACGATATATTTTCAACAAACAGTTTGGGCTAAATAATAATTCACTGTCACAACACTCAATGAGCTGTGACGAAGGCCAACTTCAGCTGAGACACCGAGATAAGATCTGGGCCGAAAATGATGGAAACTTAAGCCGGCCACTTCTTTACTGAGAACATACATTTTCTGCTCCTTTCTGTCTCCACAATATATGGCACAAGGACTCTTTCCTGAGTCAAGGCATTTCAACCAATCACCTACTAGTTTAGCAGTCACCTAACTGATTAATTAATTAATTAATTTATTTTTGGCTGTGTTGGGTCTTCGTTTCTGTGTGAGGGCTTTCTCTAGTTGCAGCGAGCGGGGGCCACTCTTCATCGCGGTGCGCAGGCCTCTCACTATCGCGGCCTCTCTTGTTGCGGAGCACAGGCTCCAGACGCGCAGGCTCAGTAATTGTGGCTCACGGGCCCAGTTGCTCCGCAGCACGTGGGATCTTCCCAGACCAGGGCTCGAACCTGTGTCCCCTGCATTAGCAGGCAGATTCTCAACCACTGCACCACCAGGGAAGCCCCACCTAACTGATTATATAGCTGCCTTCATCACACTACTCTGGGGCACAAATCGAACCCATGACAAATTTCTTCCGTTGGTGTGCAGAAACAGCTGTGGCCACTCTCTCTAATTATGGAAAATACTAAAGTGTATCCTCATCCCTTTCTCTTATTTATTGCTTTCGTTCCAAGAATCTACATGGTTCACATTTTAGGGCAAACACTGAAAGGCATTCTAACTTACACATGGAGAATTATATAGGAAAAAGGCAACCTAGTAACTCTTTCCAAAGTCCTGTGCAAACTGGCAAATACATTTGTTTCGTTCTTTTGTCATTTCCAAGATGGGGAGAGCGATATCCGATCATTCCTTCTTGGAGTTATAGAGGCATAACCTTGCATAAACCCCAATTCCCACACATCACTCTCTCAAATCTTGATTTTTGTCTGGCAAAACCCTAAACCTAGTGAAATCCAACTTTCCATCCAGTGCACACCTACACCTTTGCTGGTGAGCAAAAATGAAGGAAAATGTAGACCCAGGATGGCTGCTCTCACTTTCAATTGCTGACCAAAACTCTGCAGTAGGTTCAACCAGGAGATCATACTAAATTTCCCTAATAAATTTCCTTTCAAGTTTCCCTAAATCACTGACACCTGCTTCCTGCGTCCTCCAATCTCTGATGCCCCTGGTCCCATCTTCATGGTTGGTGTATGAGCTTCCTTCCAACTATAATGAAAAAGTTACAATAATTTGAAGAAAATATCCATACATCTCCATCAACCCATTTGCCCACATACCAGTAACTACCACAGCTGCTGTGCCTCTCTCCTCTCACTATAGGGAAGAGTGGGGTCACCATCTAAGGCTAAGTATCACACAACAAATCCCATCAACTCTTGTCAATCCAACAACAAAACACCTCTCTTGCTATAGGACAGCTGTTTTCCTCTTGTGTTATTGTTATACTGTGTTATTTTTCAAAGTGCTTTCTAACTCTCTGGGTGGGAATATACACTCCCATCTGCTTGATGGCAGGGGTGGCCATGCCTTGCAGTGTCTCTCCCTGGGAAGAGTGTTTATTGCCTCACCTCAATGACATCAGATATAGTTATTTGATTTGCTTTGGCCAACGAATAGAATTTAGGAGTGTTACTTCTAAGGAAAAATCTTCAGAACTCTCATGTGGTTCCACCATGTTTTCCTTCCCCTTTGCCATAAAGTCTGAAACGTGTCTGCTCCCTCGGCCTGTGTCCTAGAATAAAGACACGGAGAAAAGCCACAACCAATCCCTAGAGAACATGTAACATGAGAGAGAAATAATACTTTGCAGTCACATGTCACTGACATTTTAGGGATACCTGTAAACGCACCATGACTTATACCAAACAGATTGATACAAGATGTTGTCAGATCATTCCGACAGCCTGCAGACATGCTGCGAGACCTTCCAAGTTGAGAGAAATACAAGCATTTTCTCTTGGGTCTGTATATCCCTCCAATGACTGCCTGGTTCTCTGCTCCCTTACAGAAAATCTCCTCCAAATTGCTGTCTATACACCCTGACTCCAATTCCACTGCTTGGATTCTCTATTAAACCTGTTACAACCAGGCTTCTGTACCTAACAGTCTGCCAAAATTTCTATAGCTCCAGTAAAAGTTACCAGTAGCCTCTGGTTTGCTGTGTTGGTGAACTTTTTTTTCATTCCTCTATGTCCGGAACTCTCCTGGCGACCTCATTCAGTCTTGTGACTTTAAATACCATCTATGTTGGGACTTGGATGGCGGGCCAGTGGTTAGAACTTGGCACTCTCACTGCCGTGGCCCCGGATTGGGGAACTAAGATCCCACAAGGCACACAGTGCAGCCAAAAAAGGAAGAAATACCATCTATGTTGACTAGTCCAACATTCTTCTCTTTACACAGATCTCTCCCTTGAGCCGCAGACTCTGACATCCCCCTGGCCTGTGGGATGTCTCTTCTCTGATGTCCCATATACATTTTCAACTTGAACTTCCAAACCCTACTGAATCCTCAAGATTCTCTCCACCAGATCTTTCTCCAATTTCATTCGTGGGGATCTTGTGCTTGGGTCAAAAACACTGGGAGTCCTTTCCTTCCCCCACATTCCACATGCAAATCATTTGCAAATCTTATTTTTAAAAAATCCAACAACTTTTCTTCCCAATCTCCACCGCCCCCATCATAAATGTGGAGTCATAATTTCTCATGTTTACTCCGGTGTTCGCCTTCTAACCTATCTCCTGCTTTCTGTTCTTGCCCCTCCAGGCTAGTCCCAACAAGGCAGCTAAAGTGGTGCTTGAAACCACACCTCCCCTTATCATTCCTCTGCTAAGTCCCTCTAAGTGTTCTCCTTTTGTTCTCAGAATTAAAATCAAAGTTCTTCATGGCCTCATCCCACTTTGATCCCCGTCTTTCACACTGGTGTTCCCCAGTGCAACAGAAATGCTCCCACCCCAGGGCCTTTGCACTGGCTGTTCCTTCTGCGTGGAACACCCTTCATGTACATCATCCTGGCTTCCTTCCTCACCTCCTTCAATTTTTTACTCACAGTCTTCCTTCTCACCGAGATGTATGTTGACCACCCTACTTAAAAATGCACTTTCCAGTGCAATCCTAATCTACTTTGTCCTCTTCTATTCTTTTCACAGCACTCATCACTTTCCCCAAATAATACATAACGTATTTAATCCTTAAGTTTATTTTCCATCCTCCGCATAGAATATAAATTTCACGAGGCAGGCAATTTTGTCTATTGTGTACATGGATGCATCTTGCAATGCTTAGAACAATACCTGACACATGATAAGCACTAAAATATTAGTTGAAAGAATCGATAGTAAAAGTCAATTATTATAAGATAGTATACTGTGAATATCGTTTGGGGAATCATACACTGCTATACCAATGTGTAAAGCATAAAAATGAATGTTTAAAAATTTTAGAGACCAATTTATTTGAAAAGTCAAATTTTCAGGTTAGTTGAGAGATAATCATTGAAGGACAATTCAAGAAAAGGTACAGATGTGCTTCACCAAATATAGAAATACTTGAGAAGTCCTTCCAAGGTTACTGAAGCATGACTCAGACGGCTGCTTCCAGGGCTGCAGGTGGCTTTGACGTAATGTGCTCATGTGGCTTCTTGTTTTTGTCACAGGTGAACTTATATTTCCTTTTATTTCTTCCCTATTTCTGTCCTATTTTTAGATATCATCAGTGAATCTAATATATTCCTTCAGCATAGACATCTAACAATGTGCTGAACTGTATCCATTCTCTGGTTTTCTAACAGTTGTTCCTTTATTTCTGTCACCTCCACCCAATGCTGTGCCTATCTACCCCCAACTCCTCCCTCCAGAAATCTGAAGAGTCCTAAAAGGCTCTTGAAAAGCAGGATTCACATTTACCGAGATTTGATCAACATTTTCTCTGCTGTCCTGCAGATTGGTAGTGAAGCTTTCCTGGGAAAGGTGTTTCAATGATTATGAAGCCAATCTCTGTCTTTCACAGGAGGACAAATGTCCACATTGCCTCTGAAACACAGGAACCTCTGCTATTCCTCACCGTTTCTGGGACAGACGTTATGACTTTTTCCTGGGAGGCATTCCACTCCAGGAAACACATGTATAATCATCTCATCTTAACACCAGGTAGGGAGGGGCATGCTCCGAGCTTGACAGAGACCATGACTGGGGAGAGAGAGGTGGCATCTTTAGGTGAGGTGTGTGTGCATTTGTGTTTGTGGGGACATATGTGGAAACAGGGCCCAATGGTGTAACCAACAAGAGATGCAAGGGTGTGCAGACGAAGCAGGCAGAAATACCCAGGGCAATCAAAAGATGGGTGAGGGCTTCCCTGGTGGCGCAGTGGTTGAGAATCTGCCTGCTAATGCAGGGGACACGGGTTCGAGCCCTGGTCTGGGAAGATCCCACATGCCGCGGAGCAACTGGGCCCGTGAGCCACAATTACTGAGCCTGCGTGTCTGGAGCCTGTGCTCCGCAACAGGAGAGGCCGCGACAGTGAGAGGCCCGTGCACTGCGATGAAGAGTGGCCCCCGCTCGCCGCAACTAGAGAAAGCCCTAGCACAGAAACGAAGACCCAACACAGCCAAAAAAAATAAAAGAAAGAAAGAAAATTAAAAAAAAAAAAAGTTGGATGAAAACTACCAAGACACAAATGGATCAGCAAAGAGGAAAACATCATAATTGTTTCCAGTGAAAAGCCACTACGTTTTAATTCAAAACTTTATGAAATACACAAAAGTAAAAAAGAAAGGACAACAGGGCACTGAATTACACACAATGATCACTTTTTTCTCTGGCCACGTCACATGGCTTGCGGGATCTTAGTTCCCTGACCAGGGATTGAACCCATGCCCTCAGCAGTGAAAGTGCCAAGTCCTAAACCCCTGAACTGCCAGGGAATTCCCAACGATCACTTGTATCATATTTTATCATCCAAGTTTTTTGGGGGGAGGGTAGAAGATTTAGACACAGTTTCCTCTTTAAAGCTGATTTCCATATATAATCTCTGGAAATTTTGCTTTGGTGCCCGAAAAATAGAATCTGTTCTTTCTTTAAAAAAAAAAAAAATCTCTCCATCCAAATCACATAAGACGGGTCAGAAAACATGGCCTCAATGATTTGGTGCCTAAATGTTTATCCTGCACTTCTTGACACACCAAGATTATTTTTTTGTTGTTGTCAAGGCTGCTTTTCAAATAATTACATTTCTAACTTGAAAATGTCAACAACAACCGCAAAAAACAACAAAATAAAACATGCCAAATATTTTTCACCATCCAGTTTGATTATATGTTAACCGAGGAAATAGAGTAGATGGTCTCAACAAATTATAATCATAATCTTAAAATGGATTATTAAGTATACTACTCATTTTTTAAATGACACTATCTGTACCAGGTTTAATATTTAATGTCATGACAGATAAGAGGTTTTAGTAAAGTATCTGTGGTTTTAGAAAAGATAAGAGGTTTTAGTAAAGTATCTGTGTTTTAACATGGCGTAGAATTAGGCGTGATGTTCGCCATTCACACCCAGGGTTGCTCTAGTCAACAGTGCGACTTAATTCTTATTTTCTTCTTCCTCAGTGATTACCTTTCCTTATGAACTTTCTCTACTTTTGAGATGCTCAGTGTCCAATCATTTTTGTCATTTGCAATTCTTTTCTTTTCTTCCTCTGTCGATCTTCTGGCCATAACTTTAATGTCACTCTCAGACCTACCGATTTATCTCCACTTTCTCCTCTGCATTCCCTCTTCAGATCCTTGGTGGTCTCCCACATGGGTCTACCCTGTTAACAGTCACTTTCACTGTTTAAATACTAGTCAAGACCATAAACAAGCAAATGCGTACAATTTTGCTTAAGTAGAAATCTCAGGAGACGTGTAATTTGACAACCATCCCACACACCAGCCCGACAGTTCTCAGCGTTCATCCTTAAGTGGACGTGGCCTTCTGGTGAGTTTCAACTTCCCTGGTTCATGTCGACAGTTTGCAATGACCTTGTAGTCCTCATACCCTTCAGAGATGCCCATTCTCTTCTCATCTTCTCTTTTTTCTCATCTTTACATTCCTGCTTTGATTGTTCCTTCTCTTCCCTCTTACCTTTTCACCACTATTATTTTCATATTATGGTGTTCTCCTGGCACCTTGACCCCAGAGAGACCACACACATATACATACACACACACACACACACACACACACACATGCTTATAATAAAGGTTTTGCCTTTGTAGATCCCTTCATTCCAATGTTACACTTAGATTGAGCTCACTGGAGTCAACTTCCATTGCAATGTTTTGTGTCCATTCACAATCCAGTGACACTCCAGGCCTTGGCATATCTCTGAGCACATGTCTGGGTAGACTAGCTCCCCACAATCCGGTGATGCCGTATCAAAGACCTCTGCCCTCTCCTCTCACATGGGCAATAGATGGAGGACTTGAGATGATCTGCATTTCATGTTATTATTTTTTATCACTTTAATGAAGTCTAACTCATTCTGTTTGCAAAAAAATTAACACAGATGGATACAGATGGCACACACGTTCATGCTGGAATCACTCATTTAAATGAACACTGCAGTGACAATCCTCTTCCATGTTCTGCTAGATTCTGTTCTTCTCCAAAGCTAAAAAGAGGAGAAATGGTCTGTCTTCTGGCTCCATTTATCTTGCTTAAAAACTAAAACAAAAGCAATATCCTGTTTCAGATCCCCCATAATCCATCCACATATTCATGGCATTTGGCCCTCTCTCTGATCCGTATTTTGAAATCCAGTCTCTTTATGATTACTGTACAGTTTATGTTAGCACATAAAATCTCATCTCTGAGGAAAGCTCACAATCACAGTCAAGAAGTATTACACAGCGTGTATTGGAAAGCCCAGAGGACTTTTATAAAAGAAAAAGGAGACATTTTTTTACCTGATGAGAAGGCCAGCGAGAGATGTTTATGGATCGGCTGCTCAACTATGCCTACAGGAGCCCAGGTCGGCTCTCTCTTGCTCGTGACACCACCATGTTTGGTGTTGAGTCTTACCCTGTCTTCACGCTTGCAGCTCCTGATGTAAGATGACCCTGCAGGTCACCTACATCCAGGTAAAGGGAAGGGAGGTACTTGGTGCAAGATGTCCGTGTCCCTTTTATTAGAAGAAAGGAAGCTTCCTGAGAAACAGCCCCCAGAAGAGTCCACAGGTGTCTCCCTGGCCCCATGCATCTCTGACGCTCCCCCCCCCCCAATATACGCAGGTCGAGAGTGTGTATTGGGCCAGCCGACCAAGATGTGTCTAGTTCTAAGGACTGTTTTGCTCCAAATGGGAAATGCCACTGCAATGCCCAAATGTCACTGAACTAAGATTCGATCATTTTTCCAATTCATCACATCCTTCATCTGAAACCAACAATGTAAATGAACGCTCCATCGCGAAGAATAAAGTCAAATGACACAGATGTATCTAACATCCAGTAGGGAAGGGTATCCTGCTTAAGTGCTAAGCGAGCTGTAAAGGAATTAAACGGAGAGTTCTGGCGCTGAGCCTTGAAGGGACAAGACTTACGAAAGCAAAAAGTTGAATAAAAATTAAATAACAACAAAGATCCAGACCAGAAAATAATATTATGAAAGTACTAACAGCTGTCAAAAGAAATTGCTGTTACAAAGAAAGGTGAACTATCACTAATTAATATCAGTACCATTTTCTTGTAGATTTCAAGCTTCCCAGATTAATGTTCCAGAAAGTAAAACTGAAAATTTAAGTAAAGCACCAACAGTTTAAAAAAATCACCTGGAAATATATCAAATAATCCAGTAGCTCATTCAGAAAGAGAATGTATAAACCATCTTTAATCATTTTAGAGAAGATGACATACGTAACATGGATGTTATTTGCGATCGTAACAAGACATGCCCTTTGGTGAGGTGAGAAGCTTCACTGTGAAAATTTATAATAATTTTATCGTGTATCAAACTGAAAGGCTAAATGGAGGGAAACTTCCTGGATGCCTCAGATAAGATAACTGAGGGTAACTGAGCAGAACTGTCGTTTCCACTGATGGAAAATAATGATGCAGGAATGAAACAGGCATGAATCTACTAAAATAAAAAGCCACTACAATCATCAACAAACTCAAACTTAATATTCATTAAGATTTTTCCCCCTAAGCGCCTGAGACCACACTATCTGTTAAAATGAGACAATGCCCCCATTCTTGAGATGTTTCCAGATTAACAGGGCAGGTAAATAGCAGAAACACAACTATCTACAGTTTATATATTTACTATATATGTATATATATATATATGTATACATATATCTGTATAACTGAATCACTTTGCTGTACAGCACAAATTAACACAACATTGTAAATCCACTATACTTCAATTTAAAAATAAAAAAGGTAATAATTGTAGTCAAGAGTTGGTATTCGTGATCTTTTTGGATCACTGGTGGCAGAGGGAGGGAAAAATATGCCCCGTTAAGACTAGCTTAAGCGGAAAGTTAAAGCCTTTATAACAACAGCGAAATGTTCTAGAATAACATCTAAAAGCAGTGAAGCAAAAGTTGTCCAATAATGAGAACTGTTCTTACTGTGAGGAAGATGTGAACTGAAGATGCAGCCAAGTTACATGTCCGCAGCTTTGCTCTTCTTCCCGCTATGGTGATGGGACAGGAGGGAACCTGTCATCAGATTGATATCGTCCTAATTCTGGACACGGCCAGCCTCTCTGCACCTTCTTATACAGCATGACATGACTTACATGCATTGCGTGCTTCATGTGGCTGGTGAAATATCTGAATGTCTGTTGAAATCCTGCCCTTGCTCTGTCACAAGCAAGATCTGAATCTGAACAGGGACAACAAGACTTCCTGCCCAACATCATTAATGAACATACCTGGAGAGTGCTTTTTAGCCTGGCTGCTTGAGAGCGTAAAGGCAGCACCCACAGAGCCTTTGGAGCAGCCCAAGGATTAGGCTTCTCAGCGCGACATCTCCATTATAAGTTCAGCACCACAGAGAGCCGACGACTACTCAACAGACTACAGAAACATCCACAGCAAACGCATGTCCTTTCTTTCCCCCCTTTTCCCCATGAGCAGAGACAAGTACGAGGGTCCAACAGATGGTGCGGAGGGCTTACGTGTCCTCTCATTTTCAGGGACCGCGAGAGAAAGCTGGACATAGATTTCCCTGATGTTTGAGGGAGCTTTGGCTGCCTGCACAACCTAGGTGTCAGGGGTATTTATCTTCAGCTTGTCTTTGTCTTTTCCCTTTAAAACAAACGGAACTAATAAAGACCACAGGTGTGTGAGATTCTGAACTGGGAACAGTAGCCCTCCAACTGTTCCATTTCTAGGGGACTCCTCCATTTTTCTAGCCTTAGGGTAGCTTTACAATTTATGTCCAGCTTTCTGCTAATTCGAGACCCCCCTCCTGACATGAGTCTGTGTGTTCGCTCCCCCTTAGCGTCTGCCTTTGCCCCTCCCTCCCGCTTGCTGAGGTCACGCTGAGGCCACCTTTGGAATCACCCTTGTGTGTATTAGCTCGTACCCGCAGAGCTTATACTCCAGCAGAGGAAGCAGAGAAAACAGCTCCCTTTCACGGCTGCCTTTGTATCCTTTGTTACTCATGCCTCATGCCTCACTGAACTTCTGCCCTAAGATCTTCAAGTGAGGTTTCCAACTCCCTCTCCTCCACCTTGGTCCGTGCTACTCGGTGTTGACAGAGCCGCCGTTCCAGCAACTAGGGCCAGTCACACCTGCAGCCCAGATTAGCCCCAAACTCTTTACTCTCACGTTCAGTGTACTCCGGACCATTCTCAAATCTAGCCCCAGGTTCACGTTCTGCTCCATCCTGGAACATGTTCCACGTTCGATAATAAAGACCCCTTGGTTCTTCCCAAATCCCATCTCACGCTTTCTTCTTCTGCCACTCTCCCACAGTTCTGCTAGAAACCAGTTAAAACAGCACCTTTTTATGACTTCTTTCCTAGTGCTACAATCTAAACAGCATTAAGCCTCCCCTGTATCCCCACAGCACGAGTCCAGATCATCCCCTTGCCCTATCCTAGAGTTAGTGACATCCGTATCTTATGTCCCTTACAGTAGAAACTGAGTTTTTTACATTCTTCCCCAGTGGCACCCATTGCACTGCTTTGTACAGATTTGGAACTCAATAAATATTTGCTGTTGGAATGAATTAATGCCTCGTATAGAATGACAACAATAGCACCAAGCTCATATATTTCAAAATTAGTATAAATTAGAATTCGACTTAAGACTGTTGGTGGACTTTAGCATTGTCCCCGATGGTGAAATTTTACCCAGAGGACCTATGCCATCTTTGCTAAATTTGTGTCACTGTGTACAAACAAAAACAGGATGGAGGCTCATGAAAGAAAATTTATTGTGCCATCACAGTATTTTATGCTTTGACGAAGAAAGATGGGTAACACATGCCGTCTACCCTCATGATTACAGCAGACGAGGAAAACACACAAGGGTGAGATGAATCAGGGGCGGTTATGAGACAGTATATAAGAAGCTGTGTCATCAATTAGGAAAGAGTAAAATGAAGAGACAGAGGAAAAACTTTTCAAACTGTGGGGTGAGAGAAGATCAAGAAAGAATATTGCAAGAGGTCAAGGTTGAGCTGAGTTTAAAAAGTGATTACTGAGGAAGAACTAAAGGGTCTCTGCAGAAGGGAACAGGCATCAGAGAGGAAACAAACTGTTAAGCCAGGATGCTGTGACAGGGAGTCTGCCTGGTGTTCTTGAATGCCCCCTGAGGATCTTCGCGGGTTAAACTGAACACGATCGTCCAAGGTCACTGGGATGCCAGCCAACGTAGAAGGACACACGAGAGGAAGCTGAGCTGGTCAGCAGAGCTGCAGCAGGCATCTGGGAGCTATTCACTCACAGGTGACGACTCAGATGCAAAGAGACAAGATCTCTACAAGGTCCGAATCCATGGGGCTTAGCTTCTCCCTAGCGTGGAAACCCCAGACTTCACAGGAGCCAAGACTGCCTACAGATACCCCATGAGCAGAGATTCCAGGACCCCATAGGGAACCTGACAGTTACAGAAGGCAATGCCCTCAGAGAAGTCTAAGGTTGTGGCATCCCCTGTGAATTCTTTTTGTTCTTTACGGTTCCTCCTGGTCCAGATGTAATTTACCAAAATGGTGATCATCTTCATGGTATGGCAAGTGGCCAAGATCATTGTTGCCATGCCCTTAATCTGGTGGAAAGGAAAACAGAACTAGACAGTCTAATGAAGGTCAGATTCTCATGCAACAGAATGAAGGACTTGTTATCATTTTACCGCAGATACTTTGCATGTCTCAGCCCATTCGATCATCACAGCAGTGGCAGGCAGTAGGGACAAGTATCACAATTATACAGATGAAGAAACTGAGAATCAGAGAGAGGAAGGTAGCAGCCCTTGACCATGCAGGAAAAAGCATTGAAATCAGGAATCGGCAATGAAACCTAGGTCTGTACGATGACAGAGCTCTTATTCATATTGATTCATGGAGAACCAACAGTAAAGGTACAGAGGAAAGATGCTCAGGAAAAAGTGTGATAACAAAGGGACTTCTAGTAGCTAAAGAATCATTTCTGGAGAGCTTGCCGCATGCCAGGCACTGGACTGACACACCTAGCAGTCCATAAGTGTACAGGCAAGACTGTGAAGGAAGCAAGTAACGCAACACAAATGCAACGGCTTTGGAAGTTACTGAGAAAGATGCACTTGAGTCGACATGGCTACCCTGACCAGTGTGCAGACAGAGACCTTCACAGAGAAGGTTGCATCTGTTAAGAATGTTGAAGAAAGGGGTCCAAGGTCCATTGGATGCTGCCCTGGTCTTCACAGACTTGCTCAGCAGGGATGTAGACAGAATTTGGTGCTATAAAGAGCGGGGAAGCACTGAAGTGTCTCCAGTGGGAAAGAAAGGGACCACACCTGCATCCTGTAAAGGTGACTAGGTGAGTCGCTGAAGATGGAGGTTCCAGAGATGGAGACGTGGCAGTCACACAGAAGACGATGGGGACTTGAATGGGAGCACGAGGAGAGTCCAGAGAGGAGAGATAAGAACTGAGGTCCCTGTAGGAGCAACCTGTAACTCCGGTGGTTTTCATCCTCTCATGGAATGGCTCCTCAAGCCAGAAACATGGAATCTTCCTAGATGTAGCTCCTTCTTTCCCTCCCAATTCTCATCATTAAAATCAGTCTCCAAACAGGATAGAAAGCCCAGAGATAAACCCACGCACATATGGTCACCTTATCTTTGATAAAGGAGGCAAGAATATACAGTGGAGAAAAGACAGCCTCTTCAATAAGTGGTGCTGGGAAAACTGGACAGCTACATGTAAAAGTATGAAATTAGAACACTCCCTGACACCATACACAAAAATAAACTCAAAATGGATTAAATACCTAAGTGTAAGGCCAGACACTATCAAACTCTTAGAGGAAAACATAGGCAGAACACTCTATGACATAAATCACAGCAAGATCCTTTTTGACCCACCTCCTAGAGCAATGGAAATAAAAACAAAAATAAACAAATGGGACCTAATGAAACTTCAAAGCTTTTGCCCAGCAAAGGAAACCATAAACAAGACCAAAAGACAACCCTCAGAATGGGAGAAAATATTTGCAAATGAAGCAACTAACAAAGGATTAATCTCCAAGATTTACAAGCAGCTCATGCAGCTCAATAACAAAAAAACAAACACCCCAATCCAAAAATGGGCAGAAGACCTAAATAGACATTTCTCCAAAGAAGATATACAGATGGCCTACAGACACATGAAAGAATGCTCAACATCATTAATCATTAGAGAAATGCAAATCAAAACTACAATGAGATATCATCTCACACCGGTCAGAATGGCCATCATCAAAAAATCTAGAAACAATAAATGCTGAAGAGGGTGTGGAGAAAAGGGAACACTTTTGCACTGTTGGTGGGAATGTAAATTGATACAGCCACTATGGAGAACAGCATGGAGGTTCCTTAAAAAACTCAAAATAGAACTACCATATGACCCAGCAATCCCACTACTGGGCATATACCCTGAGAAAACCATAATTCAAAAAGAGTCATATACCAAAATGTTCATTGCAGCTCTATTTACAATAGCCAGGACATGGAAGCAACCTAAATGTCCATCGACAGATGAATGGATAAAGAAGATGTGGCACATATATACAATGGAATATTACTCAGCCATAAAAAGAAATGAAATGGAGGTATTTGTAGTGAGGTGGATGGAGTTAGAGTCTGTCATACAGAGTGAAGTAAGTCAGAAAGAGAAAAACAAATACAGTATGCTAACACATATATATGGAATCTAAGGGAAAAAAAAAAAAGGTCATGAAGAACCTAGTGGCAAGACGGGAATAAAGACACAGACCTACTAGACAATGGACTTGAGGATATGGGGAGGGGGAGGGGTAAGATGTGACAGGGTGAGAGAGTGGCATGGACATATATACACTACCAAATGTAAAATAGATAGCTAGTGGGAAGCAACCGCATAGCACAGGGAGATCAGCTCGGTGCTTTGTGACCACCTAGAGGGGTGGGATAGGGAGGGTGGGAGGGAGGGAGATGCAAGAGGGAAGAGATATGGGAACATATGTATATGTATAACTGATTCATTTTGTTATAAAGCACAAACTAACACACCATTGTAAAGCAATTATACTCCAATAAAGACGTTTAAAAAAAAAAATCAGTCTCCAAGACACACCAGCTCTACCTGCAAAAATCTCTGCATGAGTCTAATTCCAACAGGATACCATGATATCTACACTACGGATTGAAAGGTTGGTTTAGCATGAGTGTCTGGGGGAAGCAAGAACAGATCTTGCTTACCCTTTACAAACTATCACAAGGGGAATTAATGTTTAGCATCATAGGTCTCTTACAATGTAAATACAGTGCAACAAAAATGGCTTAATAAATAGCCCCATAAACTGGTGTTGCATCAATCCTATCAAACTCAGCCATGACTGTTGGGAATTCCCTGGTGGTCCAGTGGTTAGGACTCAGTGCTTTCACTGCCCTGGGCCCGGGTTCAATCCCTGATCGGGAACTAAGATCCCACAAGCCGTGAGGCATAGCCAAAAAAAAAGTCAGCCATGATTGCAACAACTCCGAACACATACATGACCCCAAAATAGATTAAAAGGGCTTAATGCAGTATCATTTAGGAAGACAGAGCTTTTGATTGAATCTGGCCATTTTTCTGGTGGTTCCGATGTACTGTTTTAGAGTTTCATGGAAGCAAATGTCCTACATATGTAGAATGGTCCAGTTCTGCTCACTTCTTAGCAGCTAAGCTTGGTTGATCGATGATGGAATAAATGCTCTGGGGCTACAGTTGGGACCCTCTCTTCACCAACTCACAGATGAATTCCACGTGAAACTTTACCACACAATACAGTCTGCCATGTGATTTGAAGAAAGTTGCAGATGGAAATGCTGGGTGTATTCAACCACACTCATTATTTCACCACTGACATAAAATACCAATCAATTAGACTAACCCTATTGGTCTTTCTTATTTCCTTGACACAGGAAAACTGGGAGAAGGAAGTCCCTTTGGCTAATGCTCTTTGCTTCTTTATGTTGTTGCTTCTCGGTGTTTAGCATTTATTTAGAACGGACGCCAAAAACAATTGAGGGACTATTTTTAGCATCACCTGTGATCAGAACCTAAAAGGACAAAGTCCTAAAAATATTTTCATACTACCAATATGTCCTTTCCTTAAAATTCTAAATTTAACATTTTTTTACCTTTTTCCTTTCACTTCCACCTACTTCTTAAATATAAAAAGTAATGTACCACCTGCCATGCCTGACATTTGCACCGATGTGTGTTTGAAAATGTTTATGTTCAAATTCTGGTAACTAACGCATAGAGAGAAATTTATATAATGTGGTTCAATATGTTTTTATATGATCTTATTTCATAATTCACTTTAGCATCAATATTATTACATTCTGAAATTTTACAGTTTTATACACCAATTATCACCTCATTCCTCCTTAAAATCTTATCTAATCAACTTTTTTCCTAGATTAAATAGGAAATGCCCTTTATTTTTTTTCTCATGCACCTTCTTCTTATTTCTGAAAAACTGAGCTAGTTATCCAACCACCAACCCACTCAACCAAAATGGAAATTAATATCGAAGTCTGGCTTAAGAAAAGACAAAGAAATGTAGGAAGACACTTCTTCACTGCATTTTTCTTTGCTTGGCAAATGATAAGATGCTCTTAGTCTTAGCCCATCACCAGCTTTGGAAACTGCAAATGGGATTTACAGCAATGCACCTTTTCTAATCCCAAGAGCCACAGAGAAAGTAGGGTTCTCCGTAGAGTGACCCTGAACTCTTAACTGTCAAGTTTATTAAATTTCAGCAGACTTGCAAGGCTCTTTCACGTGGTGAAAAGACAAATGTGTAGCCCAGAATCTTTGTCTGGGATATATTTGCCCTGCTCTTTGCATTGCTATTTTTTTGTCCTTCACCCATCACCATAAATTCCTCATCCTCATAGAGACCTTCCCTGGTCAGGCAATGTTAAGTATCCCCATTACTCACATAAGTTACTCTCTCAGTTCTTAGTTCCCTCATCATGACTCATAACACAAGCTGAAATTTGTTTTTCTTCAAATTTTCTTCTTTAATTTAACTATAGTTGATTTACAATGTGTTAGTTTCAGGGGTACAGCAAAGTGATTCAGTTACATATATGTATGTGTGTATGTGTGTGTGTGTGTGTGTCTGTGTATATACACTTTTTCATATTACTTTCCATTATGGTTTACTATAAGATATTGACTATAGTTCCCTGTGCTATAGAGTAGAACCTTGTTATTTATCCATTCTACATATAATAGTTTGCATCTGCTAACCCCAAACTCCTAATTTATCCCTCCTTCACCCCCTTTCCCTTTGGGAACAATAAGTTTGTCTTATATGTCTGTGAGTCTGTTCTGTTTTGTATTGGGTTGGCCAAAAAGTTCGTTTGGGTTCTCTGTAAGATGTTATGGAAAAACCCAAAGGAACTTTTTGGCCAACCCAATAAATAAGTTCATTTGTGTCATATTTTAGATTCCACATATAAGTGATGTCATATATTTGTCTTTGTCTGACTTACTTCACTCAGTATGACAATCTCTAGGCCCATCTATGTGGCTGCAAATGGCATTATTTTGTTCTTTTTTATGGCTGAGTAATATTCCATTGTATGTATGTACCACATCTTCTTTATCCATTCATCTGTCGATGGACATTTAGGTTGCTTCCATGTCGCGGCTATTGTGAATAGTACTGCTATGAACATTGGGGTGTATGTATCTTTTAAAATTATAATTTTTTTCTGCATATATGTCCAGGAGTGGGATTGCTGGATCATATGGTAACTCTATTTTTAGTTTTTTAAAGAATCTCCATACTGTTCTCCATAGTGGCTGTACCAATTTAAATTCCTACCAATAGTGTAGGAGGGTTCCCCTTTCTCCACATCCTCTCCAGCATTTGTTATCTGTAGACTTTTTAATGATGGCCATCCTGACTGGTGTGAGGTGGTACCTCATTGTGTTTTTGATTTGCATTTCTCTAATAATTAGTGATATTGAGCATCTTTTCATGTGCCTTTTGGCCATCTGTGTCTTCTTTGGAGAAATGTCTATTTAGGTCTTCTGCCCATTTTTGTATTGGGTTGGTTAGTTGGTTCAATAAGTGGAGGGGCTCCAAAAGGTTCATTTAACCTGCTCCCATGCATGTGTGTTGTCTCTGTTATAAGGTACTCTTCTCCTGGTCCTTCTCCACTAACTTCTGATCTCTTGTGACTTCTAGCATCTCACTACTGAGTATGTCCATCCTTGCCATGTTGGTTGTGATGGGGGATGAAGGGAAAGGGTTGTTTCCATGACTACAAAGCATTGCAACTCTAACTACATTCTCATAACAAAGTATCATCCCCGATGTTCGCTGTGTTATCCAACGATCCCAGCCACTGAGACGAGATTCAAGGGCATTTCCTAATTAATAACAAACTACAAGTACAGTACGGAGAATTTTTAAATTACATTGAAACCATTCAGGAGTGTTTTTCTATTGCTCCCTTACAAATGGTGCGGGGGCAGCTGAACGAGGTAATTAAATGGTGGACATGCCCTTGTAAAGAAAATTGAGGTGTGCTCTGTTCTTTTATCCCGGTTGCAGGTATGATGCTAGCTGCATGTGCACAGTAGCCAGAGAGTATAGCTGTAAAAGCTCTTAGTCCCAGCCCTACTCTGAAGACTGCTGAGTCATTTCCTTGCCCTAATTTTCCGTTTCCATGTCTATAAAATGTAGTCAATAAATAATCTCATTTTCTGGCCCTACTATGAAAATTCAGATAAGGTTGCCTTTCATTGTCTACTCAAAAGCCAACTAGCAGAGACGCACGTCCTAACCTCCTTATTTAATCTAGCTCCACCTCAAGCCCTGCTAACCCCCATCCTTCCTTAATAATCACAAGAGTCCCTTACGACCACCTGACCCACTTTACAGTCCTGAGTCTACCTTTTCAAGTTCATTTCCCCACAACAGAACATGCAAGTCAGGATAGCGGGGCGCCATTGGAGCTAAGGCCAGCTCTGTCCTCAGTGTTGGGCACATAGTTGCAATTAAATAAACCCTTGTTTCATATGAGAATAAATATCCTAACACACTTAATTGTATCTGGCACATAGTAAACAATCAATGTGAGTTGCATTTATGTGTCTAAAATACCAAGGAGACCACTGGCATCATTCTCTATGTCATCTTTGTCACACAAAGGGAAAAAGGAACTTATATTTATTGTAAAATTCACAGCTTCAAGGAATGCTTACCACAATGCTATGATGTCTTATTATCCCAGTTTTCCAGGGAGTTGCATTAATTCACCCTGGATCGCACAGGGGAGATTTCAAACAAGATCCATCTGACTCAAAAGTACTCTTTCCTCAGGGTGAAAAGGTTCTCTGTTCTAGGCCATCTTCTCTACAATGAGTTGGGTGAAGCAGATATATCCCCACGTCATCTTGAGGAGCTATCTACTTATTTAGGAGGGGAGATGATGCAAATGTATGAAAAATATAGTATGAGTCCTGTGAAAGTGAAAATATTTGAGTTTTAGGTCCAAGCAAATGTCAGTTCCATACAGTTCAATCTCATATGTACCAAGAAGAAAGTCTTATGTTTCAAGTGAGTGGTCCTGACATTCAGAATCCAAGTCAGAGATTCTTCATCTTTTCTGGGTCACAGACTTTTTTGAGGAGACATTCCTTTCAACGGAAAATACATTCTCACTTATTGAAGTGCCATAAATGTTAGGGGGGGCTTCTTAGGTCCCCTGGGGATCCATGGGGCTTAGCTGACAACATCTAGTTCTAAGGATGCAAAATTATCTTCGGTTTGACTGAAAGGTGATATATAAAAGGTTCATGGTGTCAGACTTTTAGGACTAAGTGGAAATTTGAAACCCAAATGAACAGATTAAGAGGTACAAACTACCAGATGTAAAACAAATAAGTCACAGGGATGTAACATACAGCACAGGGAACATGGTCAATAATATTCTAAGAACTTTGTATGGTGTGTAATCTATAAAAAATATCAAATTACTGTGTTGTACGCCTGAAACTACCATCATATTGTAATTCAACTATACTTTAATAAAAATAAATAAATAAAAGTAGCACATCTTTCTTTTCTGATCTAAATGTCTTCTCAAGGGGTCGGTGTGTTTACTGATAGCCATTTAGGCCATAGAGAATAAAAGCAAACTCTCTATTATTTGGAAGGAATATATTTAGCCTGGAAATTCTCCCTAGGAAAATAACAACCATGGTGCCTTTCTTTAGAAAACAAATTGACCTAGTTGATACAAGATTATAGTATTTAATGTCATACTGAAGCCTTGATAAACAATTGTCCGAGCGTTTCAAATCTCACAGACAGAAAAAGTGACTGTGCAGTAGATGGACAGATGGGAAGATTTTGGGCAAGGATTTCAGACCAGAGGCTTGTCCGTAATACTTCCCTCCCCGGCTACCAACTACTCGTTTGTCTATAGGTAGGATCCACATCTTTATGATAAGGTTTAGACTACAGGATCTTCAGAGATGATTGGAAATCACAGTCTACAGTCAGGGGTGCACAGATCTGCATCACTTTTAAGATAATCAACTCATAAGAACCCTGTTACACAGTTGGTGGGAATGTTAAGTTGGTGCAGCCACTGTGGAGAACAGTATGGAAGTTCCTTCAAAAACTAAGAATAGAGCTACCACATGATCCAGCAATCCCACTCCTGGGCATGTATCTGGAGAAGACCATAATTTGAAAAGATACATGCACCCCTATATTCACAGCAGCTCTACTTACAATAGCCAAGATGTGGAAGCAACCAAAATGTCCATCGACAGATGAATGGATAAAGAAGATGTGGTACATAATATACACTGGAATATTACTCAGCCATTAAAAAGAATGAAATAATGCCATTTGCAGCAACATGGATGGACCTAGAGATGATCATACTAAGTGAAGTAAGTCAGACAGAGAAGCACAAATATCATATGATATCACTTATATGTGGAATCTAAAATATGATACAAATGAACTTATATACAAAAGAGAAACAGACCCACAAAATATAGAAAACAAACATGGTTACCGAAGGGAAAGTGGGGGGAAGAGGTAAATTAGGAGTTTGGGATTAACAGATCAGACTACTATTTATAAAAGAGATAAGCAACAAAGACCTTCTGTATAGCACAGGGAACTATACTCAATATTTTGTAATAACCTATAAGGGAAGAGAGTCTGAAAAAAAAATAGCTATTTATGTACGTATAACTGAATCACTTTGCTGTACACCTGAAACTAACACAACATTGTAAATCAACTATAGTTCAATTTAAAAAAAAGAAGGCAGATAAAAGGTGGTCAAAAAAAAAAAAAAAAGAATATATGTAAGAGTCACCACCAAAGCAAAACGTCACCTGACATTACAGTATGAAATAACAGAAAGTTGTGAATGTAACAGTAATTCTCTTTTCCCAATGCCTACATGCACACTTTGACAAGCAACATGTATGTCGTCTGCAATTATTTTCTTTTTTGCTAGGTTATATTTGTTCTGATTGCCTTTATTGAAATGCAGTTAGGTGTCTGTTGAGTCTAATAAAAACATTTAGCTTGCTAAAGAAAAGTCATCTGATAAAGTAAAATAAAAACAGACTGCCACCAATTAATATGGTAAATATACTCTGCATTTAGACTGTTAGAATAAAACTTTTTAATTTTTATTTTATGTATTGGGTTGGCCAAAACCCAAATGAACATTTTGGCCAACCCAATACAATTCTACTTAAACAGTGTGGTTATCAGGTTTTCTTTGCTAACAGAAACAAAATACAAGGCGGGCAGAGCAGCAAACAAGACAGCTGGTCTACCTCATGGTGGAGAGGTGGCTAATGCTACCTCCAAACTCCATGGACCACTTGATACTGTTCCCTGTGGTGGAAGGTTCAGAATCACTCCACGTTGGTAACGTCCAGGCATCAGGGTGAGAAAGTATGTCTGGGCAAGACCTTCCTCCCAGTCAGCTGGTCTGCTGGACAGTGTGGTCCCGACAAGAGGAAAGGATTTGCTTCCCTGGGGAAGGAGGCTGAGAAACATGCCAGAGGCAAACCACTCAATTAAAAGCACAATGTCAAGGGCACAAAAGGACACCGGGTCTGGAAGGCATGACGCCATCTCACTAGAGCAAATATTTTCCTTTCATCATTAACTCCACCTCCTGCCCATGTTCTAGAAACCAGAAACCAAAAACCTGGAACAAATCCCAAGAGGAATCAAATGCGAGGTGATGCAAGAGAAATGAGGAAACGTTACTTTCCAACATTTGGATTATGCCCCCAACAGGAATTATTCTTATTGAAGACTGAGAAGAAAAACCAAGAGACCCCCTATGTTTCTTCACCTCTGCTACGATGCGTAAAGGCTTGCGCGATTCATGTCTCATTCTCTTAAATTCTCAACACTTCACACAAATAAATATTTTAATAAATCACTGAATAATCTTCCAAAATAACTCCACACACCCTCCCCTTTTTTTGGCCTGAACTCACCCGAGGGGATCCTATGGTTCTAATATTCTGTAATTTGGCAAAAAAATGATCTCTCTCATGCATTTGTCAATCTAGATATTATTTGCTAAGAAATATTTAAGATAAATGAGCTAAGCATCAGAAACACAAAGATACATCAAAACACACACACACACACACACACACACACACAAAACCCCTTTATCTCTGTGTCTCCAAAAAAAAAAAAAAATTCTCTCTCTCTCCTGCCTCTCTCTCCTTTCCCTCCCTCCCTCCCTCCCTCTTCTCTCTCCAAAAAAAGAAAAAAAATGAAGGGGAAAAAACCTTTTTACTGGATTTAATAAATGACTGGGAGCTTCCCAGATGGAGAGTGGGATGAGGACACCTGAGTAAGCTCATCAGAAGGAAGGCTGGGGGCGTGTGGGAGAGCAGGGTGTGCTCGGGGGCCTGTGAGCTGTTTGCTCCGAGGAACAAGAGCACAGGGTAGATGGGAGAAAGTGGAGGGAACCCAACTGGAAATGGGAGACACGGGCATATTTTAAAGCTCCTTCTGTCTTGTGCAAGGGTTCTCCCAGGTGGTAAACAGGGAGCAACTGGAGAGATTCAGTCATGATTTGTCTCCAATTAGGAAATGAAGTCATCGGCTCTGAGAAGCGGGAAGACGCTTATGATGGGAGCGTGGAGGATGGATTGGAGGGGCAGGAGTGACAAATTAAGAAGCCACCCAACTGAGATAATGAAAACTAGAAGAACAGCAGTCCCCACGGGCATCGAGCAGAGAGCACGCATTCAGGGATCTTTCCCAGGGCAGAAATGATGGGATATCGATGGCCATTTACATGAGAAGTAAAACACAACTGAGTTCATGTCTTGGACATGTTGATAGACTGGGTACCAATGACCAACATGAGGGTGCAGAGAGGAACAGGTTTTAGGGGAAAATAATCTGTCAAACATATGGACATGTTGAGTTTGGAGGGTTTATGGAACCTTCCAAGAGAGGCTTCTAAGAGCAGTGAAGGATGCAAACACTGGAAATGAAGTTGGTAGTCCTGGTTGCAAATAGAGACAAGAATCGTTCACACAGAGGTGGCAGCTGAAGCTACATGGATGGAAGGAATCACTCAGGGATGAAAGATCAAGAGGAGAATGGAGACAAGAACAGAATCTGGGCGAGGCCAATATTTAAGAATAAAAGCAGAAGAAAGTGAAGGACCTCTCAAAATTGTGGAATAGAAACACAAGCAGACTGACAGACATAGAGAACAGACTTCTGGTTACCAAGGGGGAGGAGGGGTGAGGAGGGAAGGATTGGGAGTTTGGGATTAGCAGATGCAAACTAGTATATATAGGATGCATAAACAAGGTCCTACTGTAGAGCACAGGGAACTATATTCAATATCCTGTATTAAACCTCAGTGGAAAAGAATATAAAAAAGAATACAGGGCTTCCCTGGTGGCGCGGTGGTTGAGAATCTGCCTGCTAATGCAGGGGACACGGGTTCGAGCCCTGGTCTGGGAAGATCCCACATGCCGCGGAGCAACAGGCCCGTGAGCCACAACTACTGAGCCTGCGCGACTGGAGTCTGTGCTCCGCAACAAGAGAGGCCACGATAGTGAGAGGCCCGTGCACCGCGATGAAGAGTGGCCCCCGCTTGCCACAACTAGAGAAAGCCCTCGCACAGAAACAAAGACCCAACACAGCCAAAAATAAATAAATTAATTAATAAAAAAATATTTATTAAAAAAAAAAGAATATATACATGTATAACTGAGTCATTTTGCTGTAGGGCAGAAATTAACATAGCACTGTAAATCAACTGTAATTCAATAAAATAAGTTAAAAAAAAGAATTGCGGAAAAGAACCAGAACATAGTGATACTATGAAAACCAAGGAGGGAAGACAGGGCAAAAGTGACAAGTGCCCACAGAAATAAGATTTTTAAGACCATGACTAAGGAGTTGTCACAGGGTTTGGCAGTGTAAACTTCCCCGGTCATGCTGCAATGAGATTATTTAGCATGAGATGGGGGAGGGGAGCCAGTTTGGAGGAACTGGAAGAGGAAGAATGAAGTGAAAATTGTGATTTCAAAGAATATGACTATTAATGGAAGGAGAAAGACATGTCATCATGTAAAATGGTGCAGCCACTATGCGAAACAGTATGGAAGTTCATCAAAAAACTAAAAAGAGAGCTACTATGTGATCCACCAATTCCACTTCTGGCATTCGTCCAAAGAAAATGAAAACACTAATTGGGAAGGATATCTGCACCCCTATATTCACTGCAGCACTATTTACAATAGCCAGGACATGGAAGCAACCTAAATGTCCATCCACAGAGAAATGGATAAAGAAGATGTGGTACATATATGCAATGGAATATTACTCAGCCATAAAAAAGAATGAAATAATGCCATTTGCAGCAACATAGATGGACCTAGAGATGATCATACTAAGTGAAGTAAGTCAGAAAGAGAAAGACAAATACCATATGATATCACTCATATGTAGAATCTAATTTTAAAAATGATACAAATGAACTTATTTACAAAATTGAAACAGACTCACAGATTTCAAAATCAAATTTATGGTTACCAAAGGGCAAACATGTGGGGAAGTAATAAACTGGGAGATTGGGATTGACACACACACACACACTACTATATATAAAATAGATAACCAATAAGAACCTACTGTAGAGCACAGGGAACTCTACTCAGTACTCTGTAATGACCTTTATGGGAAAATAATCTAAAAAAGAATGGATATATGTGTATGTATAACTGAATGACTTTGCTGTACACCTGAAACTAACACAACATTGCAAGTCAACTATACTCCAATAAAAATTTTAAAAAAAAAGAAGTCGGAGTAGAACTTGGACTTCAGTGATGATCTCCAGGGCGATGATAAAGACAGCTCAGATGCAATGTTGGGGAAGGCGTTAGGAACAGAAAGGGGAGAAGTTTGAGGAACGATAACGTCCTAATGAGGACGTGGGAGATGGCTGAGATCTTCCAAATAGAGATCAAGAAGCTTATATGTGTCAATTCTTTCTAGTTCCTTTGAGTCAATGTTGATTTCAGAGACAGAACACCCATGTTTCAACATCCCTATTAGGGACTTCCCTGGTGGTCCAGTGGTTAAGACTCTGTGCTCCCAATGCAGGGGGCCCGGGTTTGATCCCTGGTTAGGGAACTAGATCCCGCCTGCCGCAACTAAAGATGCTGCAGGCTGCCACTAAGACCTGGTGCAGCCAAATAAATAAACAAATATTTTAAAAAAACAATCCCTGTTAAAGGACAGAGGGACCCTCATCCTTTAGTTGTATGATGAAAGCACCCTTGCCCCAACTATTTATGTTACAGGCGGGGTTTTGGGCATTTATTGTTATCTGAGGTTCCGCTAGCCAGAGTTCACACTGCATTCCAAGTCTGGACAGACTCTGTTAACACAGGCTCGGGGAATGTTTCCCAACGTTTTCAATACTGTCTCTGAAGATGCTCCTAGCTTGCTGGACCGCTGAAGCACACGGCGCCTGGCACAGAGCAGGGCCTGAAATATGCTCTGGTTGATGATGTGGATCAAGCCGGACTTCAGGAAGCTAGCGATGCTGATTTACGGCGCCCTTTCTCAGGGGTGACTGACAGCTCAGGACCGCTCTTCTTTAAAGGATCCGAGCCAGGCAAAGGGCAGGGTCAAAGAGCAGCCCACACACTGCAAGGTTAACCTGGAAGAGGGTGAGGGTAGCCTGGGGGGGTTTTAGAAAAGCAGCACTCTGCTTGGGCGTGCTCTGCCATTTCTTAGTTCCAGTGTCTTTATTTGTTTTTTTAACTTTTTATTTTATCTTGGAGTATCGTTGATTAACAATGTTGTGTTCGTTTCAGGTATACAGCAAAGTGACTCAGTTATACATAGACGTGTATCTATTCTTTCCCTTTTAGTTGTCTGCGTTGTTACATGGGTTCCTGGATGTTACACAGATTCACACGGGCTATTTCACAGCAGCGCTGTAAAAAGCAAGCCAGGAAACTCACAGAAGCACTAAAAAAATTTTAACTAGTATGACTGTCACCACCACTATTACTATTACTTGTTGGAGGGTGGACTACGTTTCCATAAAGCTCAGAGCGAATCTGTCCAACAGACTGGATACTGCTGCAATTATGAGAAGCACGCAGATGTGCGCCAACTCCCTAGAAATTTCAGTCTCAATGGACACTGAGGTCCGTGCATGCTACAGACTGAATACTTGTGTCCCCTCAAAATTCGTATGTTGAAATCTAACCCCCAGTGTGATGGTATTTGGAGGTGAGGTTTTTGGAAGGCAATCAGGTCATGAGGGAGGAGCCCCCATGAATGGAATTAGTGCCCTTAAACAAGAGATCCCAGAGAGCTCCCTCACCCCCTCCGCCATGTGAGGACACAGTGAGAAAATGGTCTCTGTGAACCAGGAATCAGGTTCTCACCATATACCAGATCTGTTGGCACCTTGATCTTGGACTTCCAGCCTCCAGAACTGTGAGAAATAAATGTCTGTGTTTATAAACCCCCCAGACTGTGGTATTTTTGTTACAGCAGCTCTAATGAATGAAGACAGTGAATCTTTGCACTTAATTATATAGGATAGATTCCTGGGAGAGAATTGCTGGAGAGAAAAGTAATCTCTTTTTAAATTTTAATATATAATACCCAATTTCCTTCAAAATTCTCCATCAGTTCATCACGCAACTAGCAAAGTGTGAGAATGCTCATTTGACCACGCCCACAGATAAATGAATTTAGCTTTGCCATTAAGCTAGGCAAAAGTATAATAGCATAAAGTAAAATAAAACAAAACTGATTTGCTTTTCTTTAAATATGAATGGGTTCGGGCATTTCTACTGATGAGTTTTACACGTTTTACTTCTTCAACTATGAGCTTCCTAATAGTTCTGACAGAGTCACTTGCAAGTTATTCCTCTATATATTTTTGGTGCTATTTAATTTCCTGCTTTTATTCTCAATTTGCTGTTCTTATCTACACACAACTTCCATATCTTCCCAGTAGCATTTCTCTGTCTACAATTCACAGTGGGGCAGGTATTTTGCACAAGCCAAAATTTGCAAATCCATGAGAGGGGAAAGGTGAAAAATGGCCAAAAATGCCAACTAAAGCAGTTTCGTTTTCTATGTGACATTTGTCACGCTCCACGCATGGAACGTTTTAAATTGCACATCCGACCTTTTTAACAATAGCAGCAAATGCCAAGAGGAAATGTTACGGTCTTCACTTTGCATCCTGACGCCCTTGCAGATGCCATTTATCATGGTCCATGGCTAGAGTTTATGATAAGACCATCAAGGTGCCTGAAACTAGCCATCAATATGTGAACAGTTTTCCATCAAGGGGAACAGGAGGTACACGTGTGGCACCGTGTCGGGGAGCGTGCCTTCCTCTGCTTTTATTCAGGAACGGTGCTTCATGATACCACACGACTCGATCCATGATAAAAAGGAAATCAGCTCTCAATATGATGTTATGTAGTACAAGCCAAGCAAATCCCTCTATCGCCATTTTAAGAACAATTATTTTATGCTATTAGGTGACTAAAGAGGGTTTGTGTAAGTCTTTCATCAATGACCCTTAGGGATTTAAAACTGGAAAGGAAAAAATAATCTTCCACTTTCTCCATCCAAGCACCAAAGCTACTATTTTATATGTAGCTTTTTAACCAAAGTAATGATAGATGCTGTTGAGTTTTGAATATGTTTGATGATAATATAAAAATATACAGATATTGAATATAATGCCAGGTTCACATAGATGATGATTTTAAATTAACGAACACATCTCTTAACAAACGATGGGGGAACAATTCACATCATACAATGAAGAAAAGGAATACGTCTGGCCATTTACATTTGGGTACACTTAACAAGGAAATAAAAATAATTTAACTGTAAAAATTGTGGTGATTTAAGAATTAATGACCTAAAATGAAGTATTAAGAAGTGCTTCTCAATTATTTGAACTACATTTTCTTGAAGGAGAATAGACTTCTGGTTATATGGATTTGGTATTAAAGTAATTTAACGATACTGTGTAATAATCTAAAGGGGAAAATAATTTGAAAAAGAACAGATACACGTATATGTATAACTGAATCACTCTGCTGTACACCTGAAACTAACACAACATTGTTAATCAACTATACTCCAATATAAAATAAAAATTAAAAAAATAAGATAAAAAGCCCTATCTTTCTGAGTATAAAATAAACAAACAAAATAATCTTTTTTTGAAATATTGAAAAAATAAACTAACATGGACATGCATTCTAAACTGTGCATTTTCATGTGAAATTAAGGAAAACACAACTATTTAAAAATGTTTAAGTTTTCTAGGAAAACACATCTTGACAATCATTTTTTTTTTCCAAAATGTTTATCCATTATTTCTTTCATGTATTTTAACTTTCAGTTCATGAAGCTAAAGCATCAGTGTAGGCACTGAGATTTTGTTTTGTTACAACCTGACCATGAAATGCAACCAGCTTGATGATGACAACAATTATTGCAACGTCAAGAATCCCAGGGATGGAAATTCTCAAAGATAATCATTATGCAGCATAAAGAAATAAGTCATTCTTTTGGTAACTGGCAGGACAGTACCCTAAGATCTGTTGTGATGCTTCTTAGTAGCCAATCAAGTTAAAGGTTTAAGTTACTGCTTTCCAGAAGAAATAAACTAAAGAGATATCACCTTACAAAAGTAAAGCATGTACAGCACGTATCAAGTCATGCCACAGATCCTTGAAATTAACAGGAGCATCTGTCATGATACTGACCCATAAAAGTCCAGGAAACATGAATTTTACATCTAAAATGTTTCAACTATCTTCATTTCCTCATTTATCAGAGGAAGAAGATCAGCACCTTATATGACATGAAAGGGCATGCACCATCTTGCCCAAACCTACTTTCCCATTCGGGATCCACCATCCTCCCACTGCCCAGAACTATGCGCCACCCTGGGTTTGCTCATGGCCAGCATGGGAACTTCACCCCGTTTGTTTGTTTGTACTCTGTTCTTTCCACTGAACCCTTTTTTCACTGGCTCATCAAAACCTGATTCAGCCATCAAATCTGAGAAGATAACGTACGGAGCCTCCTGTCTGTCTCCACAACTCTTGTTACGTGGATTCACACACAACGTATAATGCAACATCTCATTCACAAGAGGACCTCAGCCTCAGAACTGTCTTGATCTGTCTTATGACCAAACTCTCTGCCCTACACCACGCCCGGTACCTAGAATGCGATGCATACACGTCTGTCGCCTTGGCTTTGTTTTATCACAGAAATTAGACGTGAGATGAAAGGAAAATAAAACTACCAAACAATCTTTCGGTTATGATCAAAATGCTTTGCTTATACAGGGGAGAAGTAAATAAACTATTTCCTCCAAGAGTATAAGTGAGGGAACTTCTCCTTTTTGAAACGTTCACTGGGTGACAATGATTATGTCACGTGGCATCGGGGTTCATCCTACCTGAGACAGTGATGTAACCCATGGCAACGCCATGCACACATCACGGGGCATTAGTGATGGAGAGGGACAGCTGTTTGGCCTTACCATCCAACCAGTCCAATTGATCACTCCCCTCACCATGAAAAACGTGTTGTTATCTCCTTTATCCTAGTTGCAATATCACATTTTCAAAGCTTGCACTGAGTTCTTTTGGTTGTATCCTCACAAATACAGTAGCACACCAGTAAAATTTAGACAACCCAAAACATGCATGTTTCTGTACTATGTTTTATGATTTTCTATTAACTGTTACCCCCTTAGGTATTCTATTTTAAATTATTATTTATCACTTATATTATTATGTGACATTTACATATTATATAGTTATATTATTTGTTATACATACTACGCTTATTGTTGATATTATCCTACTTAAAATATTACTACTGAGTAATATTTTGCAATGAGAGGACGCCTGTCACGATGGAAAAAGTTTTCAACAACGTATAATCATCAAAGTTTGCCAAGGTCCCTAAATCATTAGCACTTCCCTGATTTTCTTTGCAAATACATATCATTCCTATGAGCATTTATTACAGAAGATTTTCATAATATATATTTATTTCATTATTTGTCATACATACATTAACTATTATTGATGTTACCATATTTAAATCATTATTCCTTGAGTAATATGTTGCACCAAGCATGACTCTTAGAGGGCGCTTGCCCTAAAGGCAATAGCTTCTGAAATCATAAATCATGAGGTTGCATGTGGTAGATAACAATGCTTTTGTTTAATTTATTTTTTTAATTGAAGTACAGTTGATTTACAATGTTTTAATTTCTGGTGTACAGCAAATGATTCATATATATATATTTTCTTTTTCATATTCTTCTTCATTATGGTTTATTATAGGATATTGAATATAGTTCCCTGTGCTCTACAGTAGGGCCTTGTTGTTCATCTATTTTATATATAGTAGTGTGCATTTGCTAATCCCAAATTCCTAATTTATCCCTCCCTCACCCCTGTTCACCTTTGGTAACCATAAGTTTGTTTTCTATGTCTGTGAGTCAGTTTCCATTTCAAAAATAAGTTCATTTGTGTCATATTTTAGATTCCACATATAAGAGATATCATATGGTATTTGTCTTTCTCTGACTTACTTCACTTAGTATTGACAATCTCTAGGTCCATCCATGTTGCTGCAAATGGCATTATTTCATTCCTTTTTATGGCTGAGTAATATTCCATTGTATATATGTACCACATCTTCTTTATCCATTCCTCTGTCGATGGACACTTAGGTTGCTTCCATGTCCTGGCTATTGTAAATAGTGCTGCTATGAACATAGGAGGTGCATGTATCTTTTCAAATTATAGTTTTCTTCAGATATATGCTCAGGAGTGCTATTGTTGGATCATATGGCAGCTCTATCTTTAGTTTTCTGAGCAACTTTCATACTGTTCTCCATAGTGGCTGCACAAATTTACATTCCCACCAACAGTGCAGGAAGGTTCCCTTTTCTCCACACCCTCTCCAGCATTTATTATTTGTAGACTTTTTGATGATGGCCATTCTGACTGGTGTGAGGTGATACCTCATTGTGGTTTTGATTTGCATTTCTCTAATAATTAGCAATGTTGAGCATCTTTTCGTGTGTCTGTTGGCCAGCTGTATGTCTTCTTTGAAGAAACGTCTATTTAGGTCTTCTGGCTATTTTTTTGACTGAGTGGTTTGTTTTTTGACATTGGGCTGCATGAGCTCTTTGTATATTTTAGAAATGAATCCCTTGTTGGTCTCATCTCTCCCGGTCTGTAGCTTTTCGTTTTGTTGATGGTGTCCTTTGCTGTGCAAAAGCTTGTAAGTTTGATTAGGTCCCATTTGTTTATTTTTGCTTTTATTTCTACTGCCTTGGGAGACTGACCTAAGAAAACACTGGTACGATTTAAGGACAATGCTCTTTAAATCTCAGTTCAGATAGGAGTTTAGAAAAGGAACACTTCTGATGTGAACCTCTACTTGTGTCTGTTGTAATCGTCCAATGTTTTCCATCTGAAGTCTTTCCCGTGCTAGGAGGTGGTCTAGACGGAAACAAAGGGGAGGTTCAACCTAGCTTTCCATTCCCTTTCCCAAAGTCTAAGTAAATCATTAACACCTCTCAGATTTCCTTCCAAAATGTCTCTTAAATGACTCCATCCACTTCCCTTCTTGGCCGTTCTGGTCCAGGTGACCAGCTCCTCTCTGCACTAAGATCATCTCTCCTGGAGAGATGAAGCTGGAACATGTTCTAACCTAATTTTAGTTTTTACTTTGTCAATATTTCTAATAATCTTAGGGTTGAGCTGAACTTTTAGTGTTTGGTCTTCCCATATTCCACTGTTACTATAAAAATCAATAGATAGGTAGGTAGACAGATAAATAGGCAGATAGATTCCACTTTTAATATCGATTATATATTCCACTATTAATATATTTAGAGAAAAGCTAATTAAATTATATTCATCTTAAGAATTCCAAGAAGCTACCAGAAAATAAGAGTATAAGGTCAGTATCACATACCTGAGATGGAAAAATCAGTGAATAATTATAATGCCATATCTTTACCATACAATTTACTTTTGCCCATGTTTTTTCTCTTATCACAGCCTCATTTTAAGAGATGTAAAAGTAGTTAATATAATTAGATTAAGGCGCATGCTCATTCCCATAAAACACTGAGTTTATGCTACTATATGAGGGGATATAAAAATAGCAATACAATTTCCTCTTTTTTCCATCAGTGGTGGAAGTGAGATTTTAAGATTCAATCAAAGAGCATCTCTAGAAACTTCATAAAAATACCAACATCTTAAAATCCTACAACTTTAAAGTGGGTGAAATATCTAAAGCAGGATGTTTATAATATATGGTATATTTTAGAGCAGGGGCGATCAAATAGGGATGATTTCACTCCACGGGGGATATCTGACAATATGTGGAGATGTTATTGGTTTTCATAACTCAAGGTGGGGGTACTATGGGAATCTAGTGGGTAGAAGGCAGGGATGGTGCTAAACATCTTACGATGCACAAGTAGCCCCTCCCCCCATAATAAAGAAATATCCAGGGTAAAATGTCAGTAGTGCCAAGGCTGAGAAATCTAGTATCACAGGGAGGAGGCGGAGGGAGGGAGGGAGGAAAAGGAAGGAAGGAAGGCAGGAAGGCAGGGGGGAAGGAGGGAAGGGAAAAAGGAGGGAAGGAAGGAAGGAAAGAAGGAAGGAGGGAGGGAAGGAGGGAGGGAAGGAAGGAACAGATGGAGAGAGAATGGGGAAATGGAGGGAGAGAAGAGGACAAACAACTTGGCATTATGATAGTCTGATATGTGTAAAAAACAGATCATTTACTCCTAAAAGTAACTCTGAAAAACAGAAATTGTCATCTCCATTTTACTGTGAGGACATTAATGCCTTGTGAGATCAATGACTTGCCCCAAGTGTTGCCGGTTCCAAGATTCTCCTACCTCAAGACCTTCTATTTACATAAAGTCAAGAATGAGAGTCAGTGACTTGACATCCTCACTGTTATAAGACTCGTTCTTATGTCTCTTGTCTTTATGTTCCAGAAAACAGAACCCTCACAAAAAGAATATACATTTTCATATATGGACACAAAAATCTGGTTTCTAAAAATGCCCCTTCTTTACAGGACATTAAAGGAGATGCTGTTAATGGTCGAATATCTGCTCCTAGAACTTAGGCATTATGCAAAATCAATACTGGATGAGTTTTATCCGCCTACAAAAAAAATGGAATTACCCTTTTAATGCTATTTTTCTTCTCAAGCTCCTATTTGAGATTAATATTCATCATTACAACATGGAGCTCTATTCCTGCCAACTGCTTAATACCACAAAATCCCTTTTCATGAAACCTATTCTCTTATGGACCTGTATTACAGGGTAAGAGACAGTCCAATTCTCTTTGAAAAAAAAAATAAGTGGCTCATAGGGTAAGAGCTTATGAGAACTGGTTTTCACACCTGGCTAGGATAAACATCATTATTTCTCCCTCCCTCCCTTTCTTTCTTCCTTCCTTCCTCCCTCCCTATCCTCCCTCCCTCTCTTCCTTCCCTCCCTCTCTCTCTATTTCTCTTTCTCTTTCTTTCTTGATATGGTGAAACTTTCTGAAATGAAAAGCTTCCACTTACATCATCAGCAGATAAAACAACAGTCCAAGAGAACCTCCCTCTGTAGAACAATTGCACCTGGGTAAGACATGTCGTTAGTGAATTTCCAGGCTTTCTCACATAAGGGAAATATCCAAAGTTGATCTCCCCGACATATGCTGCCCCAACAGCACGGGCTAAAGAATACTTGAGTGTCCTGAATAATGAGAGAACTGGAAAGGGGGATTTGCCATGAGAGAGCATGTCCATGGTTGCACTGACATCAGGGCATGGGAGCAGGCTCCTGAGGTTAGTCAAGTCAGTAAGACGGGAGTTGGGCGGGGGGTGGCATCCTAGCAAGGTGGAGAAGCTGGATGCCCAAACAGGCTCAAATCTCACCCTCGAGCTCCCGTCAGAAGGACTAGCAAACCTGTTTGGGGAAAGAATCACCAATGGAGTCCTGAAAGTTCCCATACATTAAGAGCAAACAAACATGAACTCACAATCAGAGATCACTGAGCACAAGAGCACTGAGATTTTTAAAGTACCGTATATAAAATATCAACAGCTATGTAGGAAATGTTTAAAGCAATAAAGGATGGAACGTAAAAAGATAAGCAAGACGTAGGAAATTACTGGGAAAGACAAGATTTGAAAAATGACCACGCAGAAATTAAACAAGTGGAAACTACAACTGTTGAAATAAACACCAATCAATGGACTAGTCAAAGAGAAGATCAGACACAGTAGAAAAGAGAATAAATGGAAGATAAATCTGAGAAAATCTTACAAAACACAGCAGAGATATGGAAATTAACAATATGAAAGTGAAATTAGGGGACACGTGTGAAAATGAGAATGCGTATGATATATGAAGTTCCAGAATGAGAAAATAGAAAGAACGGAGAAGAGACATTATTTCAACATTCCTCCAATGCCTAGGTAAGTATTTAGAAAGTTCTGGTTTTTTATATATATATATATATATGTGTGTATACATATACACACATATATACGCATATTATTATTTTATATATATATAAAATACACACATGTGCACGTGTGCATTTAATAACTTGAATAAGTTGAACTATATTTCCCAAAGTAGGTACTTCCTACTATTCATTTATACATACACATCCTAGCACTGAAAGGGGTGACCTTAGTGTGTTTTATAGATAGATAAAGCCAATAATGAAAGAATAAAATACTCTTTTTTTATGACCATCCATTTTTTCACCATAGTCGTAAATAAACATCAAACACGTTCCAATGTTCTTACTTGCAAGTTACCAAAGTTTACAATTCTAGTTCTAATCAATATTCTACTGACTGTGCACCATACAAAGTGATATAAGGCATGGTCTCATTCACTGTCAGCGTAACCCTCAGAGAAGGCAGGTTTCTTTTCTCATTTTACAAATACCACAACTGAGACACCAAGAGGTTAAACAGGTTTTTCTAGAGTCACATAACATGTAAGTTTTGCTAAAGAATATTTTATTTTTATCATCGCTCTACCTCAAAGTGTTAGAAATGAAGTAGGGCATCTAAGAGAAGAGAGTTGAAAGTCACTGCCGAATTTCAGACAGCTTTATCTCAAAGCTGTAGGGACCCATTGCTGCTTCCACCAGACCTAAAATTAGAATGACCCCATATACCCAAGTTTGTTTGGGATGGAGGCGTTCCGCATGTCACAGGGCTTTCAGTGTTAAAGATGGGAAAGTCTTACACAAACCATGATAAGTAAGTCACCCTCCTGGAGATTTCCATCGTAGGCATGGAGGAGATGCTACAGAGGGTATGCGTTTCATCTCAAATATGCCTGATAATGGGTGAAGCAAATATCCTGTAGGACACTTACAAAGAAGATCCCAGGGAATCTATCTCAGGATTAAATAGCTTAAGTCATTAAGTCATTTCTCTTTGTGGTCAGGGACTTGAAGACATAAATTTGGTAAGGGGTCAACAGGCAGCCTCACAGTGGAAATGGAAATCAGTACAACCTCTGTGGATACAAATTTGGCAATATCTACACAGATTTAAAATGCCATTCCAGGTCTAGGATTTTCCCACAAAAATATATAAATACTACTGGGTTCATTGTCATGGTTTGTGATAACAAGAAAAGTTTGTGAGGAGTACATTGTCATGGTTTGCAAAATTAAGTTTTTAAACGTATCAAAAAGTAAATGTCCAGTAGTAAGGTGAAGGAACCTTACCAGGGACTGTGGAAGAATCCTCAGCTGTGCGTGTCTGTGCTGACGTGTGAGGGAAGGCAGGGCTAGGGAGCAGGAAGTTGCCAAGTCAGGGTGTGTACTTCCAGGATGCAACCTGAGGTGGACCACGTGTAAAGGCGTAGAGTGTTCATGAAAAAAGTTGCATCCAATTAAACAAAAAGAACAGGTAATTGCTTCAAATTTTCAGTAGAGTATTATTTCCTAGGATATGTTTGCCCTACTAGAACATCCAAAATGGCGCAGTGTTCCTTGTTTATGAGGTTTAGTTGTTACATTCTATTAAAAAAGTAGCTAAGGCTTTAAGTGTGTGTGTGTAATTAAGGTAATGTTGACAAGTGCATAAACAGAGGCTCTGAATTCCAGGTTTGAGTACATTGTACTCAGGCTTCACACTCTCCATTGAGAATGTTCTACTCTGGAGAATACCTGTCACTCTCTACTCTTGAAGCAGGTTTTTAGATGAACATGAGGATAACAACGCCATTGAAAAGTAATAGGTTCAATACGCGACGTCTCAAGGCAATGCACAAATCCGTGCTTGTTAAACTCATAAATGGCACTTTGCCTTTCAAGCAATGGTCACCTTAAAGAAGACGGAGCCTTTTCACAATCCTCATTGCTTAAAGACTAAAAGAGTTGTTTTTTGTTTTTGTTTTTTTTAATATGAAGTGTTATTGTCTGGTTTCTGTAAAGCAGAGATTTTTCCCTTTTGAGATGATGTCATATAATTGCAATGACTATCAATAATTATTCAAAGAAATTCATGTTCATGTAGGGTTTTAGACCAATTCTACCGATGTGTGCTAAGGAATAATAAAAGAATTCAATAGATTATTGGCGCTCCATGTGTCAGAGGACACAACACTGCCCTCTCAGCTGACAGGAGACACTTCTGGTTGTTACACCTGCGGGGTAGAGTAGGTGTGGGCGGCAGCATCTAGTAGGTAGGGGTCATGGATGCAGCTAAGCCACCTGCAATGCTCAAGACAGCCCCCTCCAAATGTCAACAGCACCCGTGTTGATAAGCCCTGCATTTGGGAAGGAAATAGCTGGAAAAATCCCAATGGCCCCTGGCCTGGCTCCACACCTCCCCTGTGTGTAGCATCTGTATCTGGCCATGGAATCTCCAATGTCCAATGATTTGGAGTTTCAGATAGACATCTGGAAATATTCCTCACCATGAAGCTAATTATTCATTACATAACTGAAAAAATAAAATACAACTGTCTATATATACAAGACAGCAATTATTTTATGTCTTCCAGCCCAGGAAGAAGCTAAGTTTCACAGACAAATCCAGATTGCAGGGGACACATCTAGCTGACTCCAAATGGGACGCTGCTACTAAAAGCTCATCCTAGTGAGAGTCTGGAGAGCAGAGCGGTCAACCAGCTGCGAATCTAACATAGTCAAAGCCTGTCAAAGGGCAAGTCCTTCAATCTCCCTCACACTCTGGGTTTTTTTTTTTTTTGTAATATTTATTTATTTATTTATTTTTTGGCTGCATCGGGTCTTAGTTGTGGCACGCGGGATCCTTCGTTATGGCGCAGGGGCTCTTCTTTGCAGTGTGCGGGCTTCTCTCTAGTTGTGGCGCGTGGGCTCTCTAGTTGTGGCATGGGCTTAGCTGACCCACGGCATGTGGGATCTTAGTTCCCTGACCAGGGATCGAACCGGCATCCCCTACATTGCGAGACGGATTCTTAACCACTAGACCACCAAGGAAGTCCCTCCCTCACACTCTTTTTTGTGTTGTCATGGTCCATTAACATGGGTACTTCCCTTCTCATCCAGCCACACTGCCTGCATATCAGAGCTAGCCTCTCCCAGGGATTAGCGGCCAAGCTGGAGTTGGAAAACGGAAACAATAATCGCATTATTTGAAACCACTGGCATCAAAAATCCACTCTGGAATGTCCCCTGAGTCAATGTCAACCTTTACTGTGTCATGCCCAGGATTCACCTTTAGAATATGCATCTTTTAAAAAAACATTAATGCCGGTAAGTTATCTCCCAGCACAAGGATTGAATGGACAATGCAATCGGCGTTCTGTTTTGAAAAGGAAAGCTCATGTGTCCCGAGACTCCCCAAATGCCTCTCGTAGAAGAATGGACAGGGTAAGTCATTATGTGAGGAATTTAAGGTCAAAGATGTTAATTTGCTGAGAGCCTCTGTCTGTCTGACGCCAAAATCTCCTGGACGGAAGCAAGCACAGACCATACAACCACGAGTGCGTCATCTTACTAAAAAGAAAACGTTTCAGAAATGGTTGGCTAAAACCAACCAGTTCTGACCCAGAAAAAGGGGGTTTCCGGATCAAGTTATAAATAAAATTAATCCCTGGACTCATATGTTCTACTAGTTATGTAAATACACCTCAAGAATGCTTTCCTTATTCCCGAGCAGCTGGATTCCTATAAAGGATGGAAAGATTCTGTCTAATCACTGGGATCTGAGCGGTAAGTGCATTAACTAGACCTCGCGTGAGTCACTCACCTCACACACGGTTCCCTCACCTATTAATGACGGATTCACGCTATCCACCTGCTATGAAGTGAGTAATACCACTGAAACAGTTATGTGGCAGTTGGGATATTGAAAAGTTCTGTAAAAATGTGACCAAAGATGGTATAACTGAATGAATTTATAAAATGCTGATTTCAAAGGCACTTGTCCTTTTAGTCTATGGAGCTGTATAATATAGGGCTACAGAAGATAGCATAGATTTTAAGATGTATTTACTTCAAGAAAAGATGATTGTGAAAAGACAGCCTATGGACTGGCAGAAAATATCTGCAAACAATGCAACTGACAAACAGCTCATACAACTCAACATTAAAGAAAAAAGCAAAAAACAAACAACTCAATCGAAAAATGGGCAGAAGACCTAAATAGACATTTCTCTAAAGAAGACATACAGATGGACAAGGTGCACATGAAAAGATGCTCAACGGCACTAATTATTAGAGAAATGCAAATCAAAATTACAATGAGGTATCACCTCACACCAGTCAGGATGGCCATCATCAAAAAGTCTACAAATAACAAATGTTGGAGAGGATGTGGAGAAAAGAGAACCCTCTTGCACTGTTGGTGGCAATGTAAACTGATACAGCCACTATGGAGAACAGTATGGAGGTTCCTTAAAAAACTAAAAATAGAGCTACCATAAGATCTAGCAATCCCACTCTTGGGCATACATCCGGAAAAGACAAAAACCCTTATTTGAAAAGATACATGCACCCCTATGTTCACTGCAGCACTATTTACAATAGCCAAGAAATGGAAGCAACCTAAATGTCCACTGACAGAAGAATGGATAAAGAAGATGTGGTACATATATACAATGGAATATTAGTCAGCCATAAAAAAGAATGAAACACTGCCATATTCAGCAACATGGATGGACCTAGAGATGATCATACTAAGTGAAGTAAGTCAGAGAAAGACAAATATCATATGATATGACTTATATGTGGAATCTGAAAAATAATACAAATGAACTTATTTACAAAACAGAAACAGACTAACAGACATAGAAAAAAACCTTATGGTTACCAAAGGGGAAAGGGGGTGGGGGATGTATACATTAGGGATTTGGGATTAACAGATACACATTACTATATATTTATAAAATAGATAAACAACAAGGTCCTACTATGTAGCACAGAGAACTATATCCAATATCTTATAATAATGTATAATGGAAAAGAATCTGAAAAAGATACATATATATATATATATATATATATACACATATATATAAATCACATACATGCATATATAAACGAATCCCTTTGCTGTACACCTGAAACTAACACAACATTGTAAATTGACTATACTTGAATGAAAAATGTTTCTTTGGAAATTATTGGTCTAAATGTAGAAGGAAAGGCAAAAGACTCAAGATATCAGGGGTTAAGGAAGAGCTAGGTGGAGAGACAAAGAATAATAGTCAATTAAAAGCCAAGAAAAGAATATTCTACATGGTAGAAATCTGGGGAAGTATAGAAATTGTTCAACATTATAAAAAAATAAAATCTATACAAATGGGGGGTACAGTGAATTTGGCCCTTTGCTATAAAAACCAAAATAAGATTTATAAGACAGGTTTCAATAAGGATTATTAAATATTAAATACATGACTGTTATTTGGAGATTAATATTTCAGAAGACACAAATTCAGTAATAATATTAGTATATTAGTTTATCCAATTTTACATCATTTTCAGATATAAAATTTAAGATGTATTATTAGTTTAATTTTATTTTCAGCAGGAATATGATGACGGTTTATACATGTCTCAGAATTGCAGTCTTATTGTGTGGATACGTTTTGATATAGGAATAAATTTAACAAAAATGGGCAAGATTTCTACATTGAAAATGACAGATGTGCTCAAAAAAATTAAGAAGATTCAAATAAGTACAGCGCTAAAGCATGTTAATGAATTGGAAGGCTCAACAGTCTTAAAAGTTGTCAAATTATTTAGTCATCACCATTTTAATGAAAAATCCCCAAATCCCATTTCTTTGTTAAAAATAATATACATTCTTTAAAACTATATGGTCTTAAACAAATTTTGCTAAACTTATTTCTAATATTTTATCCTTAGGTTTCTATGATTAATAGTTTATTGTCAATTTCATTTTCCAATGGTTTTTTGTTGAATACAGAAGTAAAAATGTGTGTGCATCTTTAATCCTGAGATCTTGCTAAAATCACTTAGTGTTTTAGCTGTTTGTGAATGCCTTAGGAGTCTCTATATAAACAAACATGTCATCTGCACATAAAGTTGACTGCACATATGTAATTCCCCACTGCATATATGTAATTCTTTTCCTTTTTTTTTTTTTCTTTAACCTTACTGCCCTGGTGAAGACCTCTGATTCACTGTCAGATAGCAGTGGGGAGAGCGGACATCCTTGCCTTGTTCTAGACCTTAAGAGGAAAGCAATTAATAGCCTATAATTACGTTTTTGTTGGTTATTCTCTTGAAAATGCTTAATGTTCCAAAACGTAAGCCATAGGACAAATAAAATCTAACAAGAAAGTCTTAATGGTATTGCTGTGATTGTTAACAATTGGGATTCTGGAGATTCCCCCGCCCTAATCCCAACCAGCTAGCCCCTCTATGTTGACCCTAGAGCAAAAAATTACGGAACCCCCAAAATGAGAGACGTAGTTTAACAAGATGGGGGAAGAGGTAGTGAAAAGCTAAAAATGGCAAGAGAAACACAGTCAACTCTGAGCTTTTGCCACAAATATGTCCCACGACCTTCACGTACTCTAAGAGGATGACTTTATCACGGATACTCTCAATTTGAAAAAAAATCCACATCACGCATCAGTTCAGAGAGGCACTCACACAGGACAGCTTAGCAATCACATACAACTCAAATCAGCACAACCTCAGGCTTCAAAAAAATGACAGAAGTCCTCAAATCAGAACTCTTAGCGAGATGCCACCTGAAGAATCAACATCTAGCATTTCAAACGCGTGACTGACAAGGTTTGATTGTTTGCCATCTGACTTTGGAAAGGAAAAAGAAGAAAAAGGAAACACTTCCACAGTGAGGACTCAATCACGCTGACCTAAAAATGTGGGAAGAAAAGAAACCAATGGAAAGCTAGAAAAGCACAAGGTATGAGGAGGAAATTACATGCATTTGAGATTCATGAATCCGGCCCAGCAAAGCCCTTCTGAGAATACCAACTCCCTGACACAGGCAGTATTTTCTAGCTGCCTCTCTATCCCCAAGGTTTTTCATTGGCTTAGATGGTAGTAGACAAAAAAAAATGTTGATCCAAAGATTGAATAGTACAGGAAAGAGGATAGGAGTTCAAAGAATCATGTCTGTGCCCTACACTACTAATGGCCAGCAAAATTCAAAAATCTGACCCCTCCCTGCTTTTCTACTTTTCCCTCTTGCCCAGCTCCATCTTTGCCCTTGTACCACACCTATACTCTCAGATCCTGGATTATGCCAGCCCCTCTCTGACCCAGGGTCTTTGTACATGTCAGTCTGTCTGCCACCAAGACCTTCCTACCCTGATGACCCACCGCGATCCTTTGGCCTCCCTCTTTTTCTCATTATCAACGCATGTCCTGTTGACCAGACCCCTGAAATGAGCCCCACCAGCACCAAATACTTATTAAAGTTTGTAATTATCCTTGTGGGTAATTAGTTGATTATTTTTCCTCCAAAACTAGACTAGAGGTTCTTAGCCTCCCTTGGCGCTATTGACCTGTGGGGTCAGATGGTCCTCACTTTTTAAAAAATTTTATTGAAGTACAGTTGATTTACAATGTTGTGTTAATTTCTGCTGTAGAGCAAAGAGATTCCATTATACATATATATATATACATTCTTTTTTTATATTCTTTTCCATGATGCTTTGTCATAGGATATTGAATCCAGTTCCCAGGGCTCTACAGTAGGACCTTGTTTATCCATCCTGTACATACTAGTTTGCACCTGCTAACCCCAAACTCCCAATCCTTCCCTCCCCCACTGCCATCCCCCTTGGCAACCACCAGTCTGTTCTCTATGTCTGTGAGTCTGTTTCTTCTTTGTAGATAAGTTCATTTGTGTCATATTTTAGACTCCACATATAAGTGATATCCTATGGCATTTGTCTTTCTCTGTCTGACTTACTTCACTTAGTATGATAATCTCTAGGTCTATCCATGTTGCTGCAAATGGCATTATTTCATTCTTTTTTATGCCTGAGTAGTATTCCATTGTATACATGTACCACACCTTCTTTATGGGTTGGACAATTCTTTCTTGTGGGAACTGTCTAGTATCTTGAAGGATGTGAAGTGGCATCTTCGGCTTCTACCCACTAGATGCCAGCAGTAAACTAGATGACAATGCAAACTGTCTCAAGACATTGTCAAGTGTCCCCTGGGGGCAAAATCACCCCTGGTAATCTAAGGTACAAGCTACATTAAATTAGAAACTATGTCTGTTTTGTTCAACGTTCTATTCTCAGAGTGTAGCTCCATAGAGAACACATAGGAGGCGTTCATGACATTTTGGTGGGCAAAGGAATCAATCGGAAGTAACCGTGGGTTAATTTCAGATTTGGTTATAGCTGGTGTAATATTCTGGGACAGACAACTCACATCAGCAAATTTTATTTTATCAATTTCTACCAAGGTTTGAGCACCTAGTGGCTCTGAAGAATATACAAAAATCTGGCTCGTTTCCTCCCATAACTTCTGTGGTTGCCACAATGATTCTGTTCTTCCTTCCTCTCTACCTAGTTCCTCACTCTCCCTGATGGCAGAACACATTTGTTCATTCCCTCGAGTACTCCGTGCCATGAATCCATCACCAGGCAACCACCTTTCAAAGTAGATGGGGATAAGAAGTCTCCTGCCCACTGTGACATCATCCAGAACGACTGACATCATCATGTCCTGTGCAAAGCAAGTGCTCAATCAATATCTGTAGCCCTGGATTGAACTGAATAAATCAGCAGTATTTAAGACTTCCACACGAAGGAAGTAAAGGATGCTGGAAAAATGATCAGATGACCCTGTGAATACAGTCGATATGAAGGGAAGAAACTTGTCTCTGCTTACTTGTTGGGAAAAAAAATCTTGCTTCATCAGTCTCTCTGAGCTTTGTTTTTGTCACCTTTTAAGTCAGGTGAATGCCTTCCACACCTCGTTCATTGCGTGCTGGGCAAAATCTCTGTGAACGGCTCGTGCTTTGGTTTTATGAAAGCAAAGCCAGAATCTTCAAGTAACCAGGTCTAACCATCTGAAAGGATGGAGTGTTAAAAAATACAGCATAATGTATAGATGCACATAAAGGTCAACGGGAGTTCAGTGGAGGGAGACTTATCTCTACCCAGGAGCAGCTGGAAAAGGCATCTTACAGAGGAGTTATCTGTCATCAGTCTTTTTTTTTCTTAAATTTGCGTGCTTTGTCTTATTTTTATTGTTGACTAGTAAGAGTTCTTTATTTATTTATTTAAAATTTATTTATTTATTTTTTGGCTGCGTTGGGTCTTTGTTCCTGGGTGCGGGCTTTCTCTAGTTGCGGCGAGCGGGGGCTACTCTTCGTTGCGGTGCGCGGGCTTCTCATTGTGGTGGCTTCTCTTGTTGCAGAGCACGGGCTCCATGTGTGCGGGCTTCAGCAGTTGTGGCACGTGGGCTCAGCAGTTGTGGCTTGCAGGCTGTAGAGTGCAGGCTCAGTAGTTGTGGCGCATGGACTTAGTTGCTCCGCAGCATGTGGGATCTTCCCGGACCAGGGCTTGAACCCATGTCCCCTGCCTTGTCAGGCAGATTCTTAACCACTGCACCACCAGGGAAGTCCTGCCATCAGTCTTAACGTGTGGGAACGAGATACTGGAAAGCAGGGAGGGGAATCAAGTTAGAGGAGCATCAGCCAGACCATAGCGATGACAATATTCTGGTTCATTTATCCATCCGTGCACTCCACATGCATTTATTAGGCGATTCATATGGACGAGGAAGCACAAGCACGGTACTGAAGAAGAAAACAAAACCCTATCGTCTTGGAGTTTATACTCTGGGGAGGAGTGGCAGAGAAGACATACGCATACAATAAAGTGATCTCTCTCAGGAAATATGAACGCCTTCCTCCTGATCCTACTCTACATCATCTCCATGAATGACATCTTTACACCTGACACAGACTAGAGACTGAGTGTATTTCAGAAGACAAGGGACCTGTAGGAGCCCCAGGCAGCAGGCAAATTGTGTCATCCAGCGGGGGCATTTGAAAGGAAGAGGGGCATACAGCTAAGTGAGAAAAAAAGAAAAAGAAAAGCAAAGATCAGCAGAGCTTTTAAAAGGGAAGGTTGATGTGGCTGACACAGGGCCCTCACGTGACGTCTGTCACAGTAATCTTATTTTCACCTCAAATATTCAGGGATGGATAGATAGATAGGTAGATAGATAGATAGATAGATAGATAGATACGACAGACAGAGATGATGGGTGGATGGAAGGATAGATAGATACATAGACAGATGATAGATAGATACATACATAGATAGATACCTAGATAGATAGATACAAAGATAGATGGATAGATAGATAGACAGATAGACAGGCATGATGGATAGACAGATAGATAGATAGAGATGATAGAGATGATAGAGATGATGGATGGATTGATAGATACACACACACGTATGTATGCCTGTGTTTGTAGATGATAATATATATGCAAATATAGAATCCTGTATATACATATGTATACATATAGTATATATGTAAACATACAAACATACATACATATATGCATATACAGGATCATATATATGTGTGTGTATATAGTGTTACTAGGTTACTTAACAAAGCCCTGTAACTCATGTGCTCATCTAAATTTACAGTACATGTATAAAGACTCATTCACATGCAGAGAGCCTACTTATTAGACAGACAGGGCCAAGATATTCAACCAGTTCTGTAAGTAAATACTTTGATCATCAGCAAGTCCCTCAGTTGACATCAGGTAAGGGTCTGACTTGCTGTCTGAGGAAGCTGCGGACTTGCTGTTTTTGGAAATTATTAAGGTTTGAAAAGACAAGAGAGCACTTCTTGGAAGTATGCAAGGCTCAGCTCCAGGGGGTGTGAGTCGGGTGTCCCGAGGCCCCTTTCCTTGGGAGGTTTTCTGATACTAAACCCAAGAGAGTAGATATTCATTGAGGTGAATGTTAAGGTTTACTTACTTTGGTGACACACATAAAATACTTATCGACACAAAACGAAGGACAACAAAATGACATCATGAAGCTCATGGGGTCGCCCGCTCTATGAGGTCCGGTGATTTGCCTGCTGTCTCCCTCTCTCCCTGGAGGACGCCGCGGACTCTAATTGATCCTTCCCTCCAGTTCCTGAGAGTTGGTACAGATTCCAACTTTCCCTCACCCTTCTTCGAGGGTGAAAATCCAGCTTAGGGTAACTGGTATCCAAGATAAACGCTTCTCCCAAAAGGGTGAGGGCGTTGAGGCGAAAACAAAAGTGGTTCCACGTCATTCCGATGGTCTGAGACTCAGGAAGCAGGGAAAGTTCACGAGTCCAGTGTCACTGCCTGCAACATCTGCCAAACTGCCTTACAACGGACGGAACCATCCCAACCAGGTCTAACACAGCACTGACGCAGAATGCGGGCACCATCACCAGGACGGACAGGCGGTCCACCATCCGGACAGAGTGCTTTCCTGCAGGATACAGTTGCACGAGGCCACCTGCTAACTGCTTCTTCTCACTACAGCTCAACACCTGTGAAACTGGATTGCAAGGCGTGAATGCTTAGGGGTGGGGGGAGGGAAGGATTGGGAGTTTGAGGTCAGCAGATGCAAACTAGTATATATAGAACAAATAAACCACCAGGTCCTACTGTAGCGCACAGGGCATTCTATTCAATATCCTGTGATAAACCATCATGGAAAAGAATACGAAAAAGAATGTATATATGTGCAACTGAGTCACTCTGCTGTATAGCAGAAACTAACACAACCTTGTGAATCAACTATGCTACAATAAATTTTTTTAAAAATGTGAACACTTAATACGTCATTATTTTATTTCAAAATGTTATGCAATTTTATTTCTAAACATTAATACTTCGTAGTCTCCAGCACCACAGGGAAATCCACACTATCTCTACAGTATGTGAACTGTTAGGGTGTTTCTACCCAAACTGTAAGGTTGGTATACTACACTTATTCCAGAATTCTGTGCCTATCACAAAACAATAGTTATGGACTGTATCTGTGTAAGGGGTGGGTGTGTGCGTGTGTGTGTGTGTGTATATACATTCCTACTCACTTTAAAATCTATTCTATGTTTTTCAGATACTACATGGATCTCCACTTTAGATTCCGAAACTTGTAGCGTTTATCCTAAGATTCACCTCCTCTGCAAACTATTATAATTGCACATTTATTTTCTATGTATTCATAACCAGCTTAAATACATTCTTGGAATTGCAAGTACCTACACATTTCTAGAGATACAGCGAAGAAAGCTTATGTTTCCAAATGAGTAAAGAGAACCTACTGCATAGCTGTGAAAGCTGTTAGCTTTCTTTGTCATGTTCCATAAAGGCTTCAGACAGTATTGCATATGGAGAAATATACTGTTCGCTACTTTCACAGGCGGGTCATCTCTAACTACATGTGCTCCTGGGTTAGCCTGGGAGGGTTATATCTGAGCGTATTCATCACGTGTCTGTTTCCTTCCTCCTTTTCTCTCTCACTTGCATCCTGCAGGTCCTTCTGAGAAAAATACCCACAGGAATGCCTTCAGGACCTGGTTTTCTCCTGGGGACGTTTACATGATGAGACTCGTGTTAGGACAAGAAGAGAGAAGGAATGCACAGTTAAAGGGAGAGCGATGAGAGACCATCTGGAGAGACCCAGAGCTCCCATCACCCCCGGTTCTCTACATATTTCCGGGGGGCACGCACTGTCATTGGTAAGTAGACAGCTGTGAGCCACCTGCATGGCGGGCAAGGTACAAAAACAACTTCTATGGGGATGGAAGTGGGATCAAAGACCCTCACGCACTGACCCAAACGGAACCAACAGATCCAGTGGGTGAATCGAAAAGGGTAGGCACGAAACACAGCTGTTAGACGTCTGTGCTGCCTGAGCTGGAGCGATAATGCATATGAGTGGGAGCAGAAACTGCATTAACGAAACCAAATGACTTTAGCGCATTTAATCAACGTTAGTTTACAAATATCTGCGAGTGTCTACCTCCGCTTTATAGGAACTTAACTAATAGCCTCGGATGTGTGAGTCCATCCATATACAGCTTAGACTACGGAATAAGATGTTTAAGCTGCTGTGATTTAAGGAAGTCAAACCACGAGCCAAAAACAGTGCCTTCAAAGAAGTCTTGCGTTAAGACTGTAGATTAGTGTGTTTTAAATAGACTAATGGGGCTTCCCTGGTGGCGCAGTGGTTGAGAATCTGCCTGCCAATGCAGGGCACACGGGTTCGAGCCCTGGTCTGGGAAGATCCCACATGCCGTGGAGCAACTGGGCCCGTGAGCCACAACTACTGAGCCTGCGCATCTGGAGCCTGTGCTCCGCAACAAGAGAGGCCGCGATAGTGAGAGGCCCACGCACCATGATGAAGAGTGGCCCCCGCTTGCCACAACTAGAGAAAGCCCTTGCACAGAAGCGAAGACCCAACACAGCCATAAAATAAAAAATTAATTAATTAATTAAAAAAAAAATAGACTAATGGCCTGAAAATCCTCTGTGCTCCCCTTATTTATGCCCACCCCCCGAAATCTCTGGCATCCACTGATCTTTTTACTCTCTTCATAGTTTTGCCTTTTCAGACTGGTTTCTTTTACTCAGCGAAGCTCACTTCTTGTGAGCAAAGAATAATATCCCACTATGTGAATGTACCACAGTTTATTTATCCATCACCTACTGAAGGACAACCTGAGTGCTTCAAAGTTTTGGCAATTATGAACAAGGCTGCTGTAAGCATTGGTGGGTGGGTTTTTGTGTGGACCTAAGTTTTCACCTTATTTGGATAAAGTCAAATGACTTTCGAATCCTCTTGTTTTTAGCTTATCTGTGCTGTTTTGTTTCAGATGTGCCTTCTGTAAGCATCATATAACTTGGCGTTTTTAAAAGCCAGTTTGTGGAGAGACAGATAATGAAGCAAATATAGCAAAATACTAATTGCAGAATCTAGGTAGTACGTGTATGAGTGTATACTGTACAATTCTTTCAATTTCTCTGTATGTTTGAAAAACTTCATGAGAAATGTTGGGGGAAAAAATGAAAAAAACCAAAAAAAAAATTAAATAAATAAATATTGTATGTGAACAGATATAAGTGGGTCCAACACTCCTTGGTGCTTAGAAAGTATCATCTCACCTGTCTCATCAAGTAAATTATTACTTTCTTAATTAACGCGAATGGGGAAATTATCATCTTGCTCTAACTGCCGTGGAATCCCAGAACCATCCCTTGGATATCCTTCCCAACAATGAAGCGGGAGCTTAATTTACAGAGTGAACTTACGTGAAGACTCATCCCACACCTTTCTCCACAAGGAAATGTCATTATCTTGATGGGTGCCACTTCTAATTTTCAGCTTGCATAACGTTCTATAAACACCGCCCAGACATTAGTCCTTAGAACTCAGGGAGGGAGACACGTTACTTGCCACCTTTTGGAAATCAGTAAATGTGACTTCTTACTGCAGCTACTGCATGATTTCCAGGCTCTGTTGCCTCTTTCTGCACATCTTATGTCCACTTGACCCCTTACCACCAAGACACTGGACCTGGTACCTCAGGTCCACCACCGGTGATCTAAAACCCTTGAGAATGAAGACGCTTTGGGGGAAAAGGAGGGAATTTAGAATTTTTCACTTTTTTCATGCATAATTGCAACAGCCCTAGAGGAACCTGGAACCTCACCCCGTAATCAAATGCATTAATAATTCCACAGCAAACTACCTAAATGTCCACCACAAGTTGGAAAATAAAGACCGTTAATTAACATCTGTCAGGTCGGTTTTGCCCCAAATGAGTTATAAGATCATTTTCACGTTTTGAACGGGTTTTGATCTCAAATTGTGCACAAGGGACTCAGGAGGTATATATCTCCTGATCTCCATGGGCCAGTCCTAAGAAAGCAGGCAAAACAAGCACCCAAGAACATCCCATTTAGAAAAAGAGCTTTAGGTTATGATCATCGAAGTTGGTTTAACACTTTGACAGTGGAAAGCCGTGCACGCTGCATGGGATCTGTTATGATGAATATGAGTAATTAATTAGGCAATATGAACTTTCTCCGATCATGCTGTAAACACACACACGGGTGGGAAGCAGCAGCGGTCAGGAGCACAGGTACCCCTGCCTCACCACTTCCTGCATCTGAGTCCCTGAACAGAACATAGGACCATTCCGAGCCTCAACTTCACCTCTGCAAAGGACAAGACACACGTAGCAGAGGCCCCCAAACCAGTGGTTAACCATTCACATAGACTGAATGAGTGATCCCCAACTTCCCCAGGTTGTAAGTGTACTGAACACAGGAAGCCCTGGAGGAATGGTAGCTGATGTTGTTATTGCTGTTATAGTAATATTTTCATTATTCTCTGTGATTAAGTTTTAGCAGCATGCAGAAAACTAGATGTGGAATCAGAACACCAGGGCTTATAATAAATGCTGGAATGGGTGTGAAGAAAAGGGAACCTTTGTACACTGTTGGTGGGAATGTAAATCGGTGCAGCCACTATGGAGAACAGTATGGAGGTTCCTTAAAAGTCTAAAAATAGAGCTGCCATATGATCCAGCGGTCCCAGTCCTTGGTATATATCCAGAAAAGATGAAAACGCTACTTCGAAAAGATACATGCACTGCAATGTTCACAGCAGCACTCTTTACAACAGCCAAGACATGGAAGCAACTTAAGTGTCCACTGACAGATGAATGGATAAAGGAGAGGTGGTACATATATACGATGGAATATTACTCAGCCATAAAAAAAGAATGAAATAATGCCATTTGCAGAAACATGGATGGACCTAGAGATTATCATACTGAGTGAAGTAAGTCAGAAAGAGAAAGACAAATACCATGTGATATCACTTATATGTGGAATCTAAAAAAAGGATACAAATGAACTTAGTTACAAAACAGAAGCAGACTCACAGACGTGGAAAATAAACTTATGGTCAGCAAAGAGATAAATTAGGAGTATGGGATTAACAGATACACACCACTAAAACAGATAAACAATAAGGATTTATTGTATACCACAGGGAACTATATCCAATGTCTTATAATAATCTGTAATGGAATAGAACCTGAAAAAAATATAACATAACTGAATCACTATGCTATACACCTGAAACTAAAACAACATTGTAAATCAACTATACTTCAATTAAAAAAAAAAAAAAAAAGACCAGGGTTTACATCCCATCACGTCTCATTTCCATGCTGCCCATCAGCAAATCGATTTCCCTAAGACCGTCTCCTCCTATGTCAGCACCAACGGACTCAAAAGAGCCTTGTTAACTTGCCCTGAAAGTCAGTTCATCAGGGCCCTGATTCCTTCGAGAGACGGTGACAAGGAACGGGAACAGAAAACGCGCTTCTTGGCGTTTCTGAGGACATGAGAAACATTCAAACTTCGGGCAGAAATTTCATTTCTCTTTAAGACAAACTGGAAATTAGAACACCTTGAAAGGAAGGAGTTTACCTAAGGCTGGGCTTGCTTGGTTACTATTTTTGGCCACATTGAAGTCACTCCTTCAAAGTGAGGTTGTCTCTCGTTTCTGTCAAGGGATCTGCTGAAATACTGGAAGCTTTTTCGATTTTTTTTTTTCATTTTATTGGCGTACAGTCGATTAACAATGTTGCATTAGTTTCAGGTGTACAGCAAAGTGATTCAGTGATACATAGCCATGTATCCATTCTTTTTCTCATATAGGCTCTCTTGATCTTCTCGCTGTCTAAAACATGGAGCTGCTTTGGCGACTTCCCAGGGCCAGAAGCATTGCTTCCCTAACCAGAAGGCTATGGTGACAGATCAAAGAATCGCCATTGAAAACACGTGCAGACACCCAGAAGAAACTGAAGAATTCTTGGAAGTCACTGTGGTTGAGACGAGCTAAATTCTGAAGTGTGGATTAATTGTTTACCCTCTCCTTACTCACACAGGGGCCCATGGGTCTAAGGACAAGTCAATGACGAGCCTGAACTCAACACAAAGCATCTTTATGGTGAGCTTGAGTGCGACACAAACAATATATTAGACTTTGATACATCTGAGCCTCCCTCAACCACAGCAAGCAGAGCTCTGGCTTCACTGAAGGGCGGCACTGGTTACCTCCTGGCCACCCGGCTTCTTCCAGCCATTCTTGTGGTAACCGACGCTGCCCAGGCTTCAGCCAGCTTTCTGGAGGTGCAAGCACATCTCGCACCTGCAAACCTGTCTCTCTCTTCAAGCCCTGAGGTTCCTCTGCTGACTCCCAGGGAGCCCTTGTGGAAACCTACTTACACTGCCCAACAGGCTTGGGGGAGATCGCCCCCAGTGGACTCGTGAGAGAGGAAAGTTGCTGAGGAAACGGTCACTCCATTTTTCCCCTGGGAAGGTCCTCAGACACACACCAGACGGGTTTGCAGACAGCCCCCTGGGTCTAGTGAGAGCCATTCAATCGGGGCAAACCTCATTCAGTCTCGCTCCTTCCCGGCGTCACGCCGCTGGGTCCCTCATTGCTACGCTTGACATGCTATTCACAATGAACTTGTGCAACATTTTCCCCTAGGCTTCTGCTGTCAGGGGAACCTGGGCTAAGAACATACTCAAGTCAGCATTTTCTGGATTGCCATGAAAATAAAAAATCAAGAAGGACTGGATTTCCAAAGTGACAGCCATGTAGCTACGTCAAACACTCAAGTCTCATTTTGAATTGAACTTCCAGGCAAATAAGTTTTCACTAAAATGCAAGTGTATGTTCACTTCCTGTGGAACTTGCACTGGGACTCATTGTTTCATAAAAAGATTGCTAGTGCACGTGTGCAAAATAGGATTCCACTCCTGGGTATATATCCAAAAAAACAAAAACACTAACTCGAAAAGAAACATGCACCCCAATGTTCATAGCAGCAGTAGTTCCAATAGCCAAGACATGGAAGCAACCTAAGTGTCCATCGACAGATGAATGGATAAAGAAGATGTGGTACAGGTATACAATGGAATATTACTCAGCCATAAAAAAGAACGAAATAATGCCATTTGCAGCAACATGGTTGGACCTAGAGATGATCATACTAAGTGAAGTAGAAAGTGACGTAGAAAGACAAATATCACATGATATCACTTATATGTGGAATCTAAAAACTACAATAAACTAGTGCATAAAACAAAAAAGAAGCAGACCCACAGAGATGGAGAAAAACGAGTAGTTACCTGTGGGGAGAGGAAAGGAGGGAGGGGCAAGATAGCGGTAGGTAGAAAAAAAGAGTTATTATGGGATTATATGAAATCGTGTGTGAAACCTTTGAAAATTGTAAAGCACTCTAGGATTTAAAGAATCTTTAATTCAATTAAAAAGAAACAGAAAACATAAATTAAAACAAAAGAGCAGAGGAAACATAATGCTTAGATGGAGAAATCCCTTTTCCAGACCATCCAAGGTATTGACTGCAGAATTCAGTGTGTGTGTTTTTATTGCCTGGTACTCCCTCCCTTCTCACCTCTCAGGTATTGGCTAAAATTGTTCTTCCTCTAGGAAGCCCTGCAGGCTGTCTCCAAGATCAGCTCAGATGTGGCTACTAGCTGCTCCCAAGCAGATTGTTGTTTTAAAAGCAGCATGAGACCAACCTCGCTTTAAACTAGTATTTATTTATTGTCTCTCTTCCCTTCTATCAAGAACTCTAACACCCGTTGCATCACACTGACAATGTTATAAACTTTCCCAAATCAAGTAACACCTGGCCGCATACTGTACTTGTGGCCCAAAGTGTTGACTCACATAAAAGATGGGGGTTATGTAAGGATGAAGCCAATGGAAGGAAAGCAAGAAGTACATAGAGGATAGGGTTAAACAGGACATGACCCAACTTTCGTTATGATGGGAAATATCAACAGGTTTTCCTGTATTAGTTGACTGGCTAATCCTAATGAACACAAAGAATGTAGGAATTGATTCATCGATTCATTCTTCTTTTAAGTCTCCTCATCTCTAACTTTTGGGCCCATCAATCATAAATCCAGACTCTCGATAATGGCAAACATCAGACATGCGTTGATGACACGTGCACTTTGGGTTTATTCTCTAAGCAGTCTGGGTGAAAAATGATGCCAAAAAAAAACCCCCCAAGCAAAAAAGAAGTAGAATGTGCCAACACCGTAGCTAAATCTACTGTATATTTCTCTTTTGAAAGGCATGTTTATTTTGTGACTGCAAACCTTTTCCGGATCCATTGGTAACAGGTCTCCTAAAGAGAGTAGTAACACCCCAAAGGGAAGGTTTCAGAAATAAGCCACGTAAGATTCCAGCATCCCCGGATGGGTAGACGTGTCCTGGGTCTGGCCAGTCAAGCAGCAGAGAAAACACTTTTCTGAAGCAGAAAAGGAAAACTCCAAGGTTTCACTCCACCACATGCAGGGCTGTGGGTATCTATACTCTCTTCAGCCAAGCCACATGGAAAGGTAAACGTGCAGCCCCAAGGAAGAGACCAAGAGCCCCTGGGGAATGACAGCAATATCTCTATTAGCAGACAGGTGTGTTGCTGAGACAGATGGCATTGTCAGAAGCTTTGCTTACAGGCTCAGAGCAAACCTCGGGGGAGGGAGCTGGAAGGATGTAGTGCAGACAACAGTTTCCAGAGTGCCCTGGCATGGAAAGGCATCTCAGCGCTCTCCCCTGCCTGCCGCGGTCCCTCTGCCCTCACACCCCCTACGCAAGAGAATCCTGCCCACCAACAGTGAAGGCTCACAAGGAAGGATGCTGGGGACCCTCGCCTGTGTACAGCTGAGCTATCAGAGCCCTGGGTGTCTGAGTCCCCCATAACTGGGCTCCCACCTTACCGGCAGGTACCCCTGGCAGGTTGGTACTTCCTAATGTGCTGCTCTAGCCACAGGGAACCTTCATTCCTGAAATACATTTAACTGTAGAATCCTGAAGTAGCGAAGCAGCAGTGAAGAGCATCGTCTTCAAAGCCCGGGTTCTACAGAGGTAAGAAGAGTCAGAAGTACCAGTCTCACTAGGAGCAGCACATCTGGGCAAAAATGCTGGCAAGAAAGAAGGAAAGAAATGCATTCGGTCTTGGAGGTGCTCCTAATGTCTAGCCAAGAGAAAGAGGTTCCATGTGCCTTTGGGAGTCGTGGTTCCCAAATCTTCGAGTGTCTCCTGGTGGGTGTAATTCTGAATAAAGACGTTGCAGGGATTGGGAATGGAAGTAAAAGGGAAAGTGGGAGCGGAAATACAGGTTTCCTCCACTCTCCAAAAGTAGAGCTCGCCTATGGAACCTTCCAGAAGCCGAAATCGCATAAAGCCAAGAAGCAAGGTCCTCAGGACACACCTTGCTCTGGGATGCACACGAGAAACCGAAGTAAAGCACAGACGTGCACAGACACAGTTCAAGGTTACGGCGGCTGGATGCTGGGATACGGAGATGCCGAGTGTGGTCCCCGGGGAAAGTGCTCGGCAGCGCCCCCTGGCTGCTGGTGAGCACGCTGCCCCTTTGCGCACACTGAATGCCATTTTTGCTTTTCGTCTTTTCTCTTCAAAAATGAAAATCCCCCTCGAATTTCTTCAGGTTGGCGAAAACACGTTCTGGTATAGGTCTTCCATAAAAACACGGTGGTGTAAAGTGAACTTTCAAAAGTGGGGAGGCGGGGTGGTCCCTGTATTTATTCCACTTAACAAAGCCAAGCACCTCATGATAACCACAAGAGGGGTAAAGCCCTAGAAAGATCGTGATGCACATCCCGGGGCCATTCCCAACTGTTACTTTGCGATTTACAAAGTGCTGTTGATTTCCTCATGCGGTTGTGTTTCAGGGAAAGAAAAAATATCTGAAAGTGCACTCAAGTCCAAGACACCCCTAACCTAATGTATGCCATTAGATCTTCAATTCATCACAGATAAAATATCATATGCTGGAGATCTGTAGAACTCTAACCACATCTAAACTATGACACAAATGAACTTAATGTACGAAACAGACTCAGAGTCAGGGAACAGACTTGTGGTTTACAAGGGGGAGGGGGTTGGAGGAGGGATGGAGTGGGAGTTTGGGATTAGTAGATGCAAACTGTTACATACAGGATGGATAAACAACAAGGTCCTACTGTACAGCACAGGGTGCTATATTCAATATCCTATGATAAACCATAATGGACCAGAAAAAAATATACATATATAAAAAATTTTCGTTTCCAGATTATTTCCTAAAACCTGCTGTAGATAAATAACACAATACTGGATTACAACCCAAGTATAAAATAAATATCCATTGGGTCCACCTTTGCAGAAGTAAATGATTGAATAAATAAATGGGCGAAAATGGACACATCTCTCAGGCAGCAGAACTTCCAATGATTTAGCTCATGTGAAGATACTCTGCCCTCAAGGAGAGAGAGCGTTAAGTCCCATTCCTGAAGTGTGGACCGCACAGTACCGACTTCTTTCCAAAGAGGACAGCAGGCAAAGGGGGAAAAGTCCCTTCGTAGCAGAGAACCTGAGGAACATGACCTCAGCCAGGTGATCAAGGTCACACCACCAGTGTTAAGTCGCGTTGAGGACAGTATACCCCTTTGATGCGATGTGACCAGAAGGGCAGTGCACCTCTGTGGGCTTCCTCTGCAGATCCACAGCCCCAGTCTAAGCATGAGGAAAACATCACACAAACCCTGATGGAAGGACATGCTACAGGATACCCGATCGGTCCTCCCCGAAACTGTCAAGGTCACAAAAGACAAGCAAAGGAGAGACTGTCACAGCCGAGAGCTGTCTAAGGAGCTATAAAGGCTAAATGCATTATGGGATCCTTGAACAGAACCACATAAATGATGAAAACTGAAGCAACCTGAAAAATGTGTGAACTTCAGTCAGTAACACTGTATAAACACAGATTCCTTAATTCTATCAAATATACGTTAGTCCTAGAAGATGCTAATAATAAGGGAATCCAGGGTGGTGTATGGAAACTCTGTGTCTCCGCAACAATTTTGTAAATCTACAACTAGAATTAAAAGTTTAGTTTAGGGCTTCCCTGGTGGCGCAGTGGTTGAGAATCTGCCTGCCAATGAAGGGGACACAGGTTCGAGCCCTGGTCTGGGAAGATGCCACATGCCACGGAGCAACTGGGCCCGTGAGCCACAACTACTGAACCTGCGCGTCTGGAGCCTGTGCTCTGCAACAAGAGAGGCCGCAACAGTGAGAGGCCCACGCACCATGATGAAGAGTGGCCCCCGCTCGCCGCAACTAGAGAAAGCCCTCGCACAGAAACGAAGACCCAACACAGCCAAAAATAAATAAATTAATTAACTTTAAAAAAAAAAAAAACCAGACATTAAAAAAAAAACAACAAAAAACCCAGACATTAAAAAAGAGTTTAGTTTAAAAACAATTTTTGACAATATTTTCTCAGGATTGTAATTCTTACATATTGTTTTCTCAGGAAAGTAATTCACATATATAAAAACTTAAAAGAAATATATTTCAATTTTACATTTCAATTTATATATAACATATTTTTTAAAATTTTAAACTTGAATAATTTAGTAAAAAAGAAGAATCTAAAAATAGAAAGTAGTGGAAAAAAATATTTATAAAGAAAATCAGTAGTTCATGTTTTTAAACTTACTATGTATTACAGGGAAAAAAAACCTAGAGGAATTTACAACTTTGCAATAAATCCCAAATTCTGAAAGAATAAAAAAGACCCACATTTATAGCAACTAGCGTCATCAGGGTCCTTTTGACCACCCTGGCTCTGACCAGGTCACGAAGGGTTACTTAATTCAGGTTGGGACATGCTTGGTTCTCAAAAAATACATATGATATGATTAACAGATAGACTTGAAGACTCCCCTCAGATGTGAGCTATTGCAGATTTTCACAGAATTAGAGCTGCTTCTCTTAAACCTATGAATCTTAAAGTGGTCAGCATTTTCATATTCCCTCGGTTTCTTCTCCCCCGTTTCACAATCACAGATTTAAAGCTTCAGAGACTTTAAACTGCTTTTGGCAAGAAGCGTGTAGGAAAGAACAGTCTCAGCAGGATATGCGTCGCGTTTGTTTATTTACTGAATATACATTTACTGATGGAATTAATTATTGAGACAAATCCCAACGCTCAGCTCTCGTTTATAACCTGAGACAAAAGCATCCTGTTGACCCATTCCCATCTGGGTCATTACCAGGTGCTGCTGACTTTTAAGCCACAGCCTCCCATCTTCCCTGACATATGCCATCGGTGTTACAATCAAGTTAAACCTCTAATGTAATGGAAAGCTCTTAACAAGAGCTAGCCTCTGTAAAGTCTCTTCCTATCCAATTGGCAATCTCACACACACACACACACACACACACACACTCCAACATTTGATAACCTGAACTACTGAAGTGGAATTCTTCTGTTCATTATTGACTTTTCTGCTTTGTTACTGTAGAGTCAGGGAAACTAAATATCAAATCACAGAATATTTTCCTTCATACATACAATTACTAAAATGAAGATACTTGGTACAGTTGTCAGTGCTGACTGCAGATGGACAACGTATTGGTGAATGTGTGAATTACTTTATCCTACAGGAAGTTCAGTAAACATCCTTGCCCACGTTCTAAATGTCTGCCTTCTCAGAAAGCGTCACCTTCATCTTGCAAACCACACAAACCCTGCTGATAAACTGCTACACGACATGTTCTGTCTTTCATCCAATCCAGAAAAACAATCCCTAACAGAAATACACACCGGTCACCAGGTCTACAATCGTTGCCATCTATAACCTAGTTTTGAAGATCAGCCCATTTTCTAAAGTGGGTCTTCATCTCTAAGTGGCTTCTGGGAAGAAAAAAAAATTGAGGGGTAATGACCCTGTGATGAAAGAGCGTGCTCTTTTATGAGCGAGCGGCGGAGAGGACCGTTTAATAATTCAGCAACAGGTCCTCCAGGACACACTGATTACTAGGAGGGGAGGTGGGGCTGGGAGCAAAAGGGATGAATTTTACATGATTGCAGCAGTACAAAGGAGGACAAAATCATGCCACGCTGGGTCTTGAAAATATAGGCTATGGCACGTGTCCTTTTTTTTGATAAAAAGCTGGAAAGGAAATCTGCGTTCAGCGCATGCATTTCTCTAACAGAGCTTATGGAACGTCTGTGCTATTTTAGGCGAAGCTGGGCGAAAACACGCCTATGTTTTCAGCGGCTTTGAGTCTCCTTGGACAAAAAGACAGGTTAACCCAAGACCTAGCATCCCAGCGATGGAGTAGGAGCTGGAACGGTAAATACTAGGAAGAAGCATTCAAGAATAGGGACGTGCAGAGACCAAAAAAAGCACAGAGATGGATGGTCCCCGTGGCGAGAGAAATGTTTGGAGAAGTGGGGAGGCTAGGAGGCCACGGAAGGCATTTTGGAATTCGTCAGAATGTTTCCAGGCAACACTGAGAATCGCCCCTGCATCAGGCACATCTGACCATGTGACCTCCCCGCCCCAAGGCATGCCACCTGGGTGAGATGTCCAGTGGCTTCCTGTAAGCTGTCAGGATGTAGAACAGGGTCTACAGTAGGGTGGTCCCACCCTCCCCTACACTTTTACCTTGTCTATTTGCCCGTTGAGTTAGGGTTATTTTTACACAAGTAATAAAGAAGTTAATAAACACTATGAAAGAACAGAAGTTGGATTCACACACTCGCTCTCATTCAACAAATATTTATCAAGCCTTACTAAACGCCAAGTTGTCCAGATTCTGGGGCTGTGAGTTCTACAATTAGCACACTTCATTGTTCTAGCTGTGTGTGTGTTTAAACATTATAACTGTGGTTTAATGGACTAAATGCATTTGTTTCTTAGTGCCTTTTGGTGTAATTTTGTGGCGTTGGCTTTTCCACGTAACAACATCACGACTTTTCTCTGTTATTTTAGGAGGACATTTCTACCCCAACAACTGCACTAACGCATCAGTTTAACAGCATCAGTCAGTCACTCTGAGAAGCTCACCTGCGTTCCGTACCTTCCAATCCTACCCCTTCCTGAAAGTGTGCCATTGGCAACAATGTGGAGGGACCTAGAGGTTATCAGGCTTAGTGAAATAAGTCAGAGAGAGAAAGCAAATACTCTGTTATCATTTCTATGTGGAATCTAAAAAATAAAACAAACAAAGGTATGTGTCAAAACAGAAAAAGACTCACAGATACAGAGAACAAACTAGTGGTTACCAGTAGGGAGAGGGAAGGGAAGGGAGTAAGATAGGTGTAGCGGACTAAGAGATACAAACTACTCTGTATAAAATAGATACAAGAATGGATTATACAACATAGGGAATCTAGTCAACATTTTATAATAATTTAAATGGAATGTAAACTACAAAAGTATTGAGTCATTAAGTTGTACACCTGGAACTGATGTAATATTGTAACTCAACTATATGCCAATATAAATAATTAAATAAATACACCAGTAACGAATACGAAAAGAAGACTCCTAGCCTTTCCCCTCCCCTCCCTGCCTCCAGTCTGCCCACATCTTGGTTAGGTTTCCTGATCCGTCCTTCTGGATGGCTCTCAAAGCATCACCTGTTGCTGGCTCCGTCCAGCTCCTGCCTCCCCGGCACCTGCGCAGGAGGGTGTGGCTGGAGAAAGACCTCATCTCAAGGCGTGTTCCAGAGCCTGTCACAGTGCGCTCTACCAACCCGTCTCCTAGAGGACTACTCTACACCCTCTTCACCAGCTCCTCTACAGCCTCAGTCTCAGCTGAAGATCTGAGAAAGCAGACGCAGTCAGAAGAACACTTCTCCACTCTCCTGCCAGCCCAACCTCCTGCATCTCAACCAAGAGTCCCCTCCCTTCCCGGGCACGCACAGAAAGGCCCCTTCTTTCCGAGCTCCCCACTCCATCCCATCGAACTCAGTGACGTCACCCTGCAGTTGTCTCTTTCACCCTGTATCTTAACCTCCTCTCTTTACTCGATCACACGAGCCTGCTCTAGCCTTTTTCACCTCTGAAAATCCCCCCTCCTCCAACCCACCTTCCCTACAGCTATTGATGGGCCCATCTCTCTGCTGCCATTTACGGCACAGTCGCTTGAACGGATTGCTTTCAGTTTCTGTTCTCTACTCTTTGCCCACCCCTTCAAAGACACTTTGGCCCTGACAAATCAATGACATAGCTCCTGCCAGGTCACCATGACCTTCGAGCGACAGTCTCCGTGGTCAGTCATTCGTGACCCTCAATCCATTATACTCATCAGCAGCACTTAGCACGGCCAATCCTTTTTTTTTTTTTTTCCTAAAACACCACACGCATTGCATCATTGCATGCCTGCCGGAACCTAATCTGTTGTTCCCATCTCGATCAACACCCACTGCCAGGCTCCCTGCAGAACCTCCCCAGAGGAGGGGCATGCAGTCTGAGCAACCTGGCGTGCGTGGACGTGGCACACCCACACCGAAGCAGAAGCCTGAAGGATGGCTGTTGCACGTTTCCCCTCTGCCACAAGTGCAGTCTCCTGGATTTGGGCGGTTCCCCCAGCTTGGATTCTGGAATGCGTCCAACGCGGAACGGGAGCAGGGCTGACACCAGCCCACCCCTGGGGCGGCACCGACAGGAAGGAGAGGAACCACTCAGACTGCAAACAACTGGGCTGCTGGTGTGGGGTAAACGCAGTTTGACTCCATGTGTCTCTTCCTCTTTCTCTCTCTCCCTCTTCCTCTTCTTCCTTCCTTCTCTTCCTCTTTCTTTTTCTTTGACCACACTTGCTTCTCTACACTCATTTCTCCTGAAAATCTGATTCGGTCTCGTAATGTTAAATCCCATCCACTTTCTGACGTCTCCTCAATGAGCATCTCCAGCCTGTGCCTCTTGCTTCCCGTCCACACTCCTACAGCCAGGTACCAATCAGACACCTCTGGTGGTTGTCCTTAATTTGTACACAATCAATCCCCTTATTTCTACACTGCTCCTCCTACAATCTCCCTGTCCTCAGGAAATGCCAACCCCATCCTCTCAGTTACCCTGGACAGAGGACCTAGAGTCAGCCCTGAGCTGTCTCTCATTTCACATCCATCATCCATCTATTGGTTCTTCCTTGGAAACACTCCCAGAATCCGAACACTTCACCTGGCAGCTCCCTACCTCCATCATCTCTTGACTGCATTATGCCAAAGTCCACCCAAGTGGTCTCCCTACGTGTGCCCACACCTCCTGAGAGCTCATTTCCCAACCAGAACTCACAGAGCTCCAAGAAAAATGTAAGTCATAGCTTGTCCCTCTTCTGACCAGAGTTGCGCCGAGGCTTCCCATCCCCGTCACTGGAAAACTAAAGCCCTTTCAGTGGCTTGCAGGGTCATGCATGGTCTGGTGGCAGGTATCTGCCTACTCTCATCTCCACTGCTCCGCCTTAGTCCTGCAGCTCCAGCCACATGGTCCCCGTGATAGTCCTTGAACACATCATGGTCTGTACCTCTTCAGGGACTTTGCACATGCTGTTCCCTACTTCCAGAAAGCTCTTCCCTCACTTCCTTCAGACCTCTCGGGGTGGCTTCCGCCAACCTCTGCACTTAAAGCAACAACGTGTCGGCCCATTCGTGTTATGCCGCCTCGTTTAAGCTGCATTATTTTCCTCCACAGTGTGAATCGCTATTGAAAATACTAGATATTCTTTTCTTTATTCATTTAAATTCCAGAAGGGGAAAGACACTGTCTAGTCTAATATTCTACTACCTAGGAAAGTGCCACGCTCATAGTAGGTGCTCAATAAATATTTGCTGAATGATTAACTGAAGGTCTACGCTTACGAATAAAGTAGCTCACAGACAGAAGATATAGGAAGATACGGATCTTAATCATATTCAGTGTCTACTTGTTTAATTATATATATATATATATATGTTAGGTCTTGCTGAAAATATCAAGAGAAATGTTGTACTCAGTGAAGCGAGCTGGTGGATACGAAAATTTTTGAGTCAATACTTGGTGTTGAATTACTGATTTTTTTTTTTTTTTTTTAGTGCAAAACAGCCATATGAGAAAAACATAAATTCAGAGATATTTTCACAAGAAATACAAGAGTCAGATAAGAATTAAGGAGAAAAAAATCAGGCAACACACATTCAACCTGAGTGTTGGGAACACATTAGGGAGTGGTGGGGAGTGTGGCTATGTGGCAAAGGGAATGCTGCCTCTGAAGGAAACACCCCCTCCTCACCCCCAGTCAACCACTGGCCCAGAGTTGCCAAACCTTACATAGTTTCAAGACATGTTGTAAATGTGGATTTTTTTTTTTTTGCAAAAATTTTCAGCATCTACATATGGCCAGGAATTTTAATTCTGTACACTGCTTTTTCAGGGCTTGCAAAGTTGTGAAAATGTGACCTCTGTAAGATACGATCAGGGCACCGTTATACAGATCTGCCTCAACTTATGATGGGGTTACATCCCAATCAACCCACCCTAAGCTGAAAACATCAGAAGTCGAAAATGCATTGAATACACCTAAGCTGCCCGACATCACAGCCTAGACCAGCCTACCTTAAATGCGTCCACAACACTCCCATGAGCCTACAGTTGGGAAAATCAACCAACACAGAGCCCACTTTACAAGAAAGTGTTCACTATCTCATGTAATTCATGGCATACTGTGCTGAAAGTGGAAAACAGGATGGTTGGATGGGTCTAGAAGGGTTGTCAGTGTATCTCTTGTTTACCCTCGTGACCACATGGCTGACAGCTCACCACCACTGCCCAGCAACACGAGACAGCACCAGACTGCACAGTGATAGTCTGGGAAAACCCAACATGCAAAGTCTGATTTCTACTGAATGGGGATCACTTTCACACTATCAGAAAGTCCAAAATTTTTCTGCAAACTATGGTTTCTACTGAATGAAGATCGCTTTCACACTATCAGAAAGTCCACAATTGTTTTGCAAAGTATGGTTTCTACTGAATGAGGATCGCTTTCACACTACCAGAAACTCCAAAATTTTTTTGCATGTTCAACCATGGTCACGTCGGGACCGTCTGTATTTATGTTACTGTTGGCAGTGCTGGCATATGTATTATGAGGAGAGCGACACTCCAGAAACAGCCCTAAGTGAAGAGGACAGCAGTTAATTAATCCCCAGGAAAAAAAAAAAAAAGCGCATTGTATCCTGTTACTGATTTGCAAAGTTGCTACCTAAGCTTCACTATACAGAACAGAGGCAGGAATCAACATCTAGAGTACAAACGGGCATCTCTGAGCAGGACAGAGAAAGGCCAGCCCACAGAAAGATGTGCACTTTGAATGCAAACACTGTTTTAGTTGCCTTCACTCACCCAGCCCCCAGCACAACGCCTGGCACTTACTTGGAGCACAAGAAAAAAATCTGAGAGTCAGGTGAATGAAAGAACAGTATGGGAGCGGTTGAGTTCCCTAGTAGCGCACTCAAGTCATCGAAAGGCTCATCGTTGCTAATAAAATTAGTAACTTCTGGCAGATGCAAACTAGTATATATACGATGGATAAACGACAAGAACCTACTGCGTAGCACAGGGAACTATGTTCAACATCCTGTGATAAACCATAATGGACAAGAGTATGAAAAAGAATGTATATATATATGCATAACTGAATCACTTGGCTGTACAGCAAAATTAACACAACGTTGGAAATCAACTATACTTCAACCAAATTTTTAAAAAATTAGTAACTGCTGGCATTAATTAAAAACCTCCCATGAGTCAGTCAGGCGCTGTGCTACGAATCTGCACAAATTATCTCAGGAATCCTTACAAAAGCCCTGTGAGGTAGGCACAATTTTTAGCTTCCCTTTACCATCAGATAACTGAGGTTTTCAGAAGGCATCTCACCTGCTGAGTGCCGGGCCTCAGAAGAGCAAGGGTATTCAAAATCGGACTCCCTCACTGCATTTCCCCTGCACATTTTTTTTTTTTTTGGCTGCGTTGGGTCTTAGTTGTGGCAGGTGGGATCTACATTGCGGTGTGTGGGCTTCTCTCTCGTTGTGGCGCGCGGGCTCCAGAGTGTGTGGGCTCTGTAGTTTGCGGCACGCGGGCTCTCCAGTTGAGGCGTGCAGGCTCAGTAGTTGCGGCGTGCAGGCTTAGTTGCCCCGAGGCATGTGGAATCTTAGTTCCCCGACCAGGGATCGAACCCACGTCCCCTGCATTGGAAGGCGGATTCTTTACCACTGGACCACTAGGGAAGTCCCTCTTTATTCTATTTCAAGTGGGACGCTGGTGAGCTTATTGATCAGATTTGGGGGCACAGATCACATTGGGAAGAGAGCAGTAAGCACTTGTATGAAGGCAAAGAAGAAGAAAGAAAACAAATACAAAGCAGGCATGAGAATGGCAAACCTGCAATTGTCTGATGCCATGTAACACAGGCCCAAGGAACTTCAGAGAATACAGTTGGTCCTGCAGGCATCACCCACAGTAAATAATATCTATGATGACAAACCTCAGTCAACAAGTCTGGGTCTTCTATCTTCTCACCTCTCTCTAAGGAAGCGTGAATGTATCTTTCAATGAATTACAAAAAGCTTCATCCAAAGTCTTGACATTCCAGGGAAAATCCTGTTTAAAGGGCTAAGGCCTCTAAAAAAAAAATACCTAATTGAAATAAAAAGCGTATTACCCTAAGGGTTTCAGGTAGGAGAAATCTTACTGTAAAGCATCGCCTGGGTTTCAACGTAAAATATTCTAGAACATTCAAAATGCTTTCTGTGGTGATTATCTTACGACTAAAGCCCAATGCATTGTTTATCTCAATTCAGGTCTTTGAGATGGTCATCAGGTCATTAAGTGCAGGATATGCAGACACCAATAGCAGGGCAACGATAAAAACACACCCTGACATAAGACAGGCATGTCAGGTTCTAATGCAATGAAAACTGTTGGCAATCCAAAAGCCCCAGACTTTTGCAGGTCTGTTGGCCCACAGGTTAACAATAACAGATGGAGATGCAACAAGATGTTGCGAGAGAATCTTCTTGGAGCCAGAATCAATTCTTTTTTTTTTTTTTTTTAAGACATCTGGAAACTGCTTCTTTTTATTTACAGAAAGAGCAAAACCACTCTTCAAAACCACTTCAGTCACAGAACTTTCCACTCCATCTTCTGAACAAGCCAACTCAATTCCTTTCTCTGTTTCTGTGATCCAACTCTTTACCTCTTCTGAGATCACTACCAAAATTGAGAAACGCTTGGAGAAATAAATAGCAGTTGCGTTCTGTGGTGCGATGAAGGGGGTGCCTAGGACCTGAGCCGCCCAAGGTGAGAAAGATGCGTGAGCTTTTGGACTGTGTGTTCATCTTTCCCTCTCGCTGGCTGCAGGGATCATGGCTTTTCCTCTCATCAGGATCCTGAATCGGGAAATTCATGGGGCAGACCTGGGAAAACCAAAGGTCCCAAGGTTCCCGGGAACTCAGTAGACATCTGGTTTCCCACTGGAGTTGTAACCGAGCAGGACCCTACAAGCCCTTCCCAGAATACACACCCGCCCGTGTCCTGCCTTTTGCCTGTAGAAAAACTTTAGTCAAAGAATACATTTAAACAGAGAAGTGAGAAGATGCAGAAAGACAGGAAAACCGTCAAGCAAGACAAAATAATAATACCTTAGCCATTCAACAAAGTCAAGGACCTTTAGTTCTTCCTCAGGGTTACAGATCATATTCCGAGCCACGTCCTTTGAGCTGTTTTGCAGATACTGAAACCTCCACCGGGCGGGAGAAGTTAACTGCATGCTGCCCACCAGCACACAGACCCCAGACCGGTTGGAACCAGAAGGTTGATGATGCCGACTCCCGATGACCTCACCACCAGCCAATCAGAAGAGTGTCCACAAGCTGACCACGCCCCGCTCCTTGAACACTGTGAGACTTCTCAGGACGCCCTCCAGGGCGGGACACACAGTCTTGAGGGCGTTAGTCCACTGTGGCCCTCTTTGCCTGGCAAAGCAATAAAACTATGTCTTTCTACTTCACCCAAAACTCTGTCTCCGAGATGTAATCCGGCCCTGATGGCAACGAAAACATCAGGCTAGTGAAACACTGGAGCATTCTCTCCCCATGCCCTCCATGAAGCAGGCTGCATATTTACGGCTCAACTTTGTGGGTTTCTCAGAGAAGAACCTGCCTGTAGATGGCAGAGGGGAGATGGCAGAAAAGAGAACAAAGTCCTTGGTTCAGGAGCCAGAACAAGGATTCCAGAGGCCCTCCTAGGGGGACCCCTCTCCCTTCTCCAATATACCCAGAGGCATTAAATCGAGAGCAGGGCTTTTCCGTAGTCAGTGTATATAAATTACCCACCAAGGTATCTGCTAGCCCCAAGGAAATACTTGATAAACTCATAGGAAATATTGTGGAGCCAGTCAGGAGCACAAACATGATGAACAAATAGAATCATCTATTTATTAGAAAGACGGATGACCGGAATAAATATAAGGCATTCACTAAAAGTATATTAAATACCCCCCAGTGAATGGCAACAGAAACAGGAACAGTTATGAAGGGGGTCAAAAGAGACACCGGGCAAGAAAAGTAAGATGGGTGAACTGAAAATTTCAAAGAATTGGCTGAAATGAAAGAATTCAGCGAAATCAGCCAGTGAATACATGTGTGAGCCAAAAGATAGAGTTATTTTCCCAGAAGGCATCTGGGATGGAGAAACGGGAAAAAAAAATCCCTTATATGCCAAGATATGGAAGACAAATATACACATCATCTAAGAGGACATTCACGAAAAGACAGCAACACAGATTAAAAGGCTGAGAGGAATTCTATTAGAAATAACCGCCAACACTCAACTGTACACTTTTTAAGTGATTAAAGTGACTCATTTTATGTTTACATGAATTTTACCTCAAAAAAGAAAAAGACCAAAAGAAAAAAAAAAAAAAAAAGAAAAGAAAAGGAATAACAGGCTGAGACTTGCCAAGCAGTAAAGAAAAATGTGTAAGGCTTAGGATTGAAAACTCGCAACTTAAAGAACGAGCTTATTTTAAAAATCAAACCGAAAAATCAACTTGTGGACCAATTACCATGATTTTTAGTAACATTAAGGATACACAAAATATGTTTCAAGCTTCCAGTGAGAAAAACAGCAAATAATGTGCAAATGAAGGGAAATCACGGTAATACGGGCTTTTTCACACCAATGCAGGATAGAAACGGCAACACAGGATCTAAGTGAAATATTACTTTCTACAAGTTAAAGGGAGAGGAAGGAAGCCTAGGATTTAATATCCAGTGAAAGCATCTTTTAAATGAAAAGGAAAACAAAATTTGTTAAAGTCCTATAAAATTTACTGCGTTAATAAGCCCTCTTGAAAATACTCTTGGAACGATTTATTTCTGCAAAGAGAGACATGGGTCCAGAACAAAGCATTATAATAAAGGTAAACATAGAGCATTAGTAGCCTCAGAAAACAGTCACTTAGAGCCAAAATTCCCTTAGCATCCAGCATGGTTGGGGGTGCAAGGGGATTGAGGAGAGACATGCAAAGAACATAGTAAGTCTGTATCTTGTTCTGGGGAAAATTATGAATATTGAAATGTTTGATAGGTAATGCTAAGCACAGTTATAGGTCTTAGGTTAAAATCTAATTGCAGACTACAACTTTCAAGTAAGGAGAGGAAAACTTGATGGATCCACCCTATAAGAAGACAGAGGAAAAAAACAGTATAACAATGAAGTTAGCAATAGAAACTCAAGAGTTGTACAATGCAAGTTAGGAAAAGCAAAGAAAATAAATGAAAATCAAGCAAGCGTGGTAAACAGACTATACAAAAAAATGACATGAATTATAAGCTCTAGAAGAACTGTCACTGCAAAAATATAAGTGGGATAAACTGATACATTAAGATTACAAGCAGTTTTATCAACCTATTGTTGACAGTAGATGTATTTAAAACCGAGGGCTACGTAAACGAGATAGAAGAGACTAAAAAGATAGAGTATAAGATAAATTCATTGAAAATATATCTGGGATGCAAATTTAATATCAGAGAAAAGAATCATAAATGTCACAATGGGATATTAAATGCTGGGGAAGGAGCAGATGAGAGAAAAGATGTAAATGATATATTTATGTAAGTCCCTCATAATAAAGCCTGAAACTATGTAGAAAAGTAAATAATATATATTATACATGTATATGAAATATATGTAAGGTATATTATTAAATAAAATATTTATATATTATTTAAATATTATATTTGTAATATTATGATAATTATACATTATACATAGTTATATATGTAATCTATAATCTATCTATATAGTATATAGTACATAATTTAATTATATATTTATTTATAGACATTATATTTATTATTATATATTATATATAACATATATTAGTATAGAATATTATTATAATATATTATTATATATTAATGTATAATATTATATAATACATAACATTTAAGATAAAAGAAATGTAAGAAAAATAAAATATTACAAGAAATTAAAATAGCACCTTCTTGGAACCGATCAAATTAGGAGAGAAAACGTTATCTGATAGATATATATGGAAATCTATGCCCCTCAAAACACACACGCAGACACGTATTTGTAAATATGAATATGCATGTGTATAGCACGGTGTATGTATGTGTGTATGTGTGTGGCTTTCAAGCACACACAGAATGTTTACAAAATGTTCCACTCATAAGTGGTACTTTAAAGAAGCAGCATGATACACCAATATATTCTTTGACCATAATTCAATAGAATTAGAAACCAATAGTTTAAAACATCCCATAAAAGTGTTAGGACATTAAATATGTCTGTGTGTACACCTTTAAGGTAAAGTAAAGATACAAAATACTTGTCATTCAATGATAATTTAGGCATCAACTATAAATATTTGACAGGTCTAAAGAAATCCTTACAGGGATAATTAAAACTTCAAATACATTTACAAGATAACAAGAAAGATTGGAAATAAATGAGCCATGGAGGCAAATAAATGACAGTAAGAGAATAAACACCAAGTGAATAACAAAATCATGCCTGACAGAGATGAGTAGAAATCTGTGAAATAGGGAACAAGAAAACAGTTGAGTTAATTATGAAAATGAAATGTAATTTATTGAAAAGCTTAGTAATATAAGTGAACATCTGGTAACACTATTCGAGGAAAATCAAGAAATAATGAAAATAAATGAACGAAGGGGGAAATCAGTGTAAGTAATCCTAAATAAAGTAAAAATACAAACAAAGAAAACTTTAATAATATAAGCAATCCTGCTAAAAAACCTAAATTTAAATAGATGTTTGAGAACATACTAATAAAACTTACACACCAATAGATTTAAATAAACTAGCTAAAGACTATTAATAACATGAAGTAAATAAAAACAATCTCCCACATAAAACTCACCAGCCAAGATAATGTTCAGGCAATTTCTAGTATGCCTTTCTATTGACATTTTGTTCAGAAAATATAAAATGAAAGGAAGCAGCCAAAATATTTTCGTAAGATTAGTTTAACTTAGGTATTGAGAGCGAACAAGGACTGTGCGAGATCAGAAAACCAAGTCTAGAAAGTGTGGATGAAGAATGTCTCCTGCCATATCAGTAAACGCGGGGTACTGTAGTCATCAAGCCCTCAGCCAATACAGCACAGCCCCACTCCCCCCGCCCCAAGTTGAGCCCTGAGGGGACTCAGGATGGGAAAGAACATGATGCTGGCCCCAGGTAGCTGAGGTGCACATCAAAGGAATGCTTTCAATGAGCCCAGACTCTTGCCTCGCCCCATACACAGAAAAGTGCTAAATTCATTAACTTGAGATGTCTGGTTTTCTTTAATTAACAGTCATCTTTTCATGTTCCAACTACCTGGATTTTGTTGCAAAAACTCCTCTGCATCCAGGCTCCTCCCCTACTTTTTAAGAGCAGTCCCTCAGAGCTACCTGAGAGACTGTCTCCGGGGCTTGAAGTCCTCAGAAAGTCCACCGAATAAAACAAAACATTAACTCTTAACTTTTAGGTTGGGCATTGTTTTTTCAGTCAACAAAATCAAATCAAATTCAAATAGTATTATAAATCAAATTCACTTATGAATGTACTGATGTAAACATCCTAAGTGAAATATTAACAAACCAAATTTAAGAGAGTACTGGCAATTTTTTAAAAGTTTGCATTATGATCAAAATGGGGTTGTTTCCAAAATGCACTAATACAAAATATATATATTATTAAATCAGGTGAATAGAAAAAAAAGAAGAGAGAAATCATGTAATCAACTGCAGAGATGCCAAGATGTGTTTACAACATTCACTACCTATGTATACTTTAAAAACTTTTTTTCAACTTAGTAGAAAACTGGAAATCAAAGGTAATTTCTTTTATCTGATAACAGCCATTTGTAAAACATCTCTAGCCAAAATCACATTTATTTATCAAAGAGTGTTAGACTCATTTCCTATAAAATCATGAACAGGGATATAAGTTTGCACTAATGTACTTCAATACAACACTGGGTGTCCAGGGTCAATGCAATGACACAAGGAATAAAGGCAATGAAGGTATAAATATTCAAAAGGAAGGGAGAAAATGGTCGTTATTTGTGGATAGTTTGATCACTGTTTTGGAAACCATGCACTTTAATAGCTAAGGCACTACAAATAGTAGACAATCCAAAAAGATTGCTCAATATACAATCAACGTACCAAAAGTCAAGACATTCTTTTATACCAGGAGCAGAAAATGACATAGAAAATAAGGTAATATTTACCAAGAAAATAAATTACCTAACATATAATTTTAATGAAGCTAAAGTTAGAATTCAATCAGTAGTGAACTATGCCAGTTTATGGATGGGACTACATTAATTTGGAAAGGCATCTGTTCTTCTTAAACTAATCTTTCAATTCAGTACAGCTCACAACAAAGACAACAGAAGCTTGAAGAATTTGACACATTGATTTTCAATTGTATGTGAAAGAATAAACATCTTACAAAGAGGAAAGAGAACATTAAAGAAGAAAAAATAGATTATTCTATTTGATTCACATCTTGCTCTACTGCAGGAACTGACTGATGGATGGGACCAAATACAAAACCTATAGGTTGCCCTACGTATATGTGGTGGACGTTAGTTTTTATTGGGTTATTTTTGGCAGACATTTTTTTTTGAAATTTATTCTCTCTCAGCTCCACAGGGCTCTCTGCCCTGAACCCACAGGGAATCACTCTTGCCTCTGGCTTCCCCTGGTTTCAGCCAAGGCAGATACTAGCCGGCAATCTGGAGGGCAGAAGGAGAGAGTACCCTATATATGTAAGACCTCCTGGCAGGTATGCCTAGCACAACCTCAGTGGGTATTTGTAACTTCACATAAGGGCTCCCTACTATAGCTATTTCAGGGTTACTGCATGACCCTGTGCTGGTTTCCCTATATCCTGCCCCCATCTTTTAATATACTCCTTTTTATGTGGGTCATCTTTCCCTATCAGGACCCAGGCTGACACCACAAATCACTGGGAAGGGATACATTGTTTATCTTATATGTTGAAAACATTGGTTCACGATTTGGAGGAAAATAACACTGGATCCCTACCTCATACCATACATACAAATAAATTCTGTTCAGATTAAAAATGCATGGATTGGGGGGAGGAATTGAGAGATTGGGATTGACACATATACACTATTGATACTATGTATAAAAGAGATAACTAATGAGAACATACTGTATAACACAGGGAACTCTCTACTTAATGCTCTGAGGTGACCTAAATGGGAAGGAAATCCAAAAAAGAGGGGATATATGTATATGTATGGGTGATTCATTCTGCTGTACAGTAGAAACTAACACAACATTGTAAAGCAACTATATACTCCAATAAAAATTAATTAAAAAAAATGCATGGACAAACCCTAACACTCCTAGAAAATTATGCAGGAAAACAATTTTGTGATCTTGGGGGAGATCAGAATTTCTTCAATATGTCCTACTTCGAAAAAGAGGTAAGGGAGAAAAAAAATCGTCAAGGGTTCGTCACTAAATCGAAACTATTCATTTTTGTTTCAACAAAGGGCATCAGAAAATAGTGGTAATGATGGGAGGGAACTGGGGGAAGATATTTGTACTGTAGAAAACTATCCACGGTTGACCTTTTAAACCAGACCATGCTCATCTGTGCGCCTGGCGCCCTGTATGTCTTAGCTGGAGAACCAAGACATGGGGTCATGAAGGCAGGTGTAGCCTGAAGGATACACAGCCGCCTGGCAGGCACCTCCTACCCCTGGCAGCCTCTCCTGTTTACACCACTGTAAATATTCTCAATACATAATGTGCCACCCTGTCATCGTTTTCTAGTCTTGTCATAATAAGAAATAAAACTGAGAAGCCCTGGAGTAGATTATACAGGGGAACTTAAAAAGACTGCAAGTGCAATAGAAAATAACACTATTAAGATGCTTTTACAAAACAATACACTCTGAATATTTCCCCTATCAGTAAATATTATCCTATAATGCAATTTTAATGGCTTCTATTCCATGCTTATATTGTATCTATAATTACATAACAAATTATAGACTGTTAAAAACTGTTGCATCCATTTTATTTTTCTTTTTGCTATCCTAAGTGCTTGGCAATGAAAATTCCTTATACCGGCGTGTTTCTGCACATGTCCAATTACCTCCTGAGAATAAAACTCCTTGTCGTGCAATGTATTCCTGGCACACATTCCTAGCATTTGCTACCTATTGCCATGCTTTCTCCCAGGAAGATTATGACAATGCGCAAACCCTCCGGCACTGCATGTGCAGGCATTTCACCCTATCCGCAGCTCATGGGGTTTTACGGGATGGAAGAGGAAATGATTCCGTGAAGTACACAGCTGCAGAGAAAACTGAAGTCCTCCTTCCAGACAGAAAAAGAAAACACGGGTCTGATATTTATGCAGAAATTTATGTCACTTTAACAGACAATTAGCATCAGTTATACTTTGCATGCCTCGGTCATTAGCAACTCCAAAGACTTATAGGGATGAATACAACCCTTGCCTGTTGGCAGAGTCCTACTTGTCGGTTTAGAAGGGAAGCAGGTCACCTAATGGAAACAGGAAAGGATGGAGAACAATTCAAAGGGCAGATAACCTCCCTTACAGACAGGAGGTAGCTTTGAGGTCAGAGAGGCAGAGAAGGCATTTTGGAAAGAAGCTTAGTTGAATCCATTTATTGATGTGTGATGTTGCCTGTCTACATTTACAAGCTACACAGACAAATAGGCATCCCTAAGTATACTCATGCCTCCAAAACATTCCATTCACAGGTAGCAGACTGCTTTTTAGCAAGGTCTTTTTACCTTGTCCTTATTTTTTGCGACATTTCTCTCTTTCCACTAAAAGATAACAGATGGCAAGTGTAGGAGTTGCATCTCTGTGCCTGAAAGAGAACTCTGCTTGCTTCCTGGGTCTCCATCAAGGGTGGGTGAAAAACTGAAGAAATCTGTCTGTGCGGAGTACTTTGTGGCAAAAATTTAGGTTAACATTTCAAGATCCAATGAAAGAGTTCCCTCCACCCCCCCAAAAAACCCCACAAAGCAAATATAAAACAAAATCATACACAAACACCCAAGACTGACAATTTTTCAATACTAAAATGTTTAAAAAATCCTATCTGGGGAAGGAACCCAAGTGCCCATCAACACCTGAATGGATGAATAAGATGTGGCCTGTATACAATGGAATATTACTCAGCCATAAAAAACAATGAAATAATGCCATTTGCAGCAACATGGATGGACCTAGAGATAGTAAGTCAGACAAAGACAAATATTATATGATATCGCTCATGTGAAATCTAAAAACATGATACAAATGAACTTATTTAAAAACCAGAAATATACTCATAGACATAGAAAACAGTACGAAGGTTCCTCAGAAAACTAAAAATAGAATTATCATGTAATCCAGCAATCCCACTCCTGGGCATATATCCAGATAAAACTCTAATCCAAAAAGATACATGCACCCCTAAATTCACAGCAGCACTATTTACAATGGCCAAGACACAGAAGCAACCTAAATGTCCGTCGACAGAAGAACGGATAAAGAAGATGTGGTACATATATACAATGGAATACTACTCAGCCATAAAAAAGAATGAAATAATGCCATTTGCAGCAACATGGATGGACCTAGAGATTATCATACTAAGTGAAGCAAGTCAGACAGAGAAAGACAAATATCATATGATATCACTTCTACATGGAATCTAAAGTATGATACAAATGAGTCTATATACAAAACAGAAACAGACTCACAGACATAGAAAACAAATGTATGGTTATCAAAGGGGGGAGGGATAAATTAGGAATTTGGGATTAACAGATACACACCACTATATATAAAATAGATAACAAGGACCTACTGTATAGCATGGGGAATTCTACTCAATATCTTGTAATAGCCTATAATGGAAAAGAATGTGAAAAAAGTATATATACACACACACACACACACACACACACACACACACACACACAGAGCTTTATATATATACAAAGCTGAATCACTTTGCTGTACACCTGAAACTAACACAATATTGTAAATCAACTATACTTCAATTTAAAAAAACCTATTTGACTATCAAATGTATGGTATTCAATTTCTATACCAATTGTGAAAAAAACTTCCTAATCTTTACAATATTCCCCATGCCACATTTGTTTCTAGAAATGTCCATCTTATAACTGGATTTTGCCTCAGTCCCTCATACAACAGTGTCATTATATTTTACCATATTGAAATTCCACAAGAAACCTTCTGAAATGGAGAAAAGTACTCAGTGTGAATTCACTATTGCTGCTGTTGTTAAAAGAGGTATTCACTAAGGCCAGACGCTTACCTAAAGCGGACGTGTTTTTGCAACCAAGCTTTCTTTTCATTTTTAAGATTCTGTGCCTCAGCTTTTTCCCACTAAACTCTGCTGCTGGTGGCATTAATTCTGTTTCATGCACTCCTAATAAATCACTGCAGCTCCACTCTCCTGGCTCTTCTGTAAATCTGGCAACAATGATGTTAATTGTGCATGAAAAACATATTAAAACTGTAAATCATCGCTATTTTCAAGCAGGATGGGAGTAACAAATCTAAAGTAACAAATCAATCCCTCTTCCCTTTGTCCGTATTTGGCCAGAGGCCATTATATTAAAAGCACAAAATCACAGGCTGTCTTTCATCAATTAGGCCTTATTGTTCGTTTCTGAATCTAATCAAGAACAATATAAAATGTACCACAAATCCCATGATACTGACTACTGACTAATTTTGTTAATGGTGGTGGAAGATTCTCTTTGTATGGTGCATTCTTTAGAGTATTCTGATATGGGGACATTTTTGTACCAGTGGTATATAAAAGGGCCAAAGTATTTCTTTTTGACGAAGTTTCCTTCTAGCTATAATCGTGGCATAGAGGAAGGAGCTCTTGGGTAATTCTCTATCACTTCCTAATGGCAACAGCTAAATTCTGCTTTACATTCCATGCAATAGTAAATAGATTATTTTTTCTACCAAGGATGAAAGATTGATCTTTTATTTTTAAATGTACCTATAGATATTCCCTTCAAATCGTGCTACACCACTCGATATAGACAGCAGCACAAAAAAAATTTTATAACCTAACTTGGGAAGCAGAGGCAACCATATATAATATCTACCAACAGACTTTTCCGTGCCAAAATTAAAAATGAAAAGTAATTGAGACAACAGTCTCCTATTTTTCTTGTATGCACTCTCTCCTCCTCTAAATGCTCCATGTCTGGATAAAGAATCTCGGCAAACTAATCATCAGATAAACTAACCCATCCGTCAACTTGTTGGGTGGGTGATCTAATCCACTCTCACTTCTCTGACGGTGCTTGGAAATGAGGTGCCACAATGGAAACAAGTAAGCCTTTCATGGTCAGAAATTCAGGCCTCAGGCCAAGACAACGATGGGACAGATCACCTCTCTGCAGAATACATCAAATGACACCATCTAGATGTCAGCTGAGGCCAAGATGAACGACTGAAGAAAGAACGGGCCGTCTGAGTAATTAATCTCCAAATGCAAATCAGAGTTTGTCATCTGACTGCTTAAAAACGTTCCCTCATGGGACTCTGGCTGTCAACAAGACAATGCCCAGAGAGGATAAAGGAGATCATACGTGAAACACGCCTGCCGTAGTGCCCGGCACTTGCGCACGTGGTCAGGTAACGTCGGGCTCTCTCTCCCCTTCACTGCCCCGCTGGAAATCTCCTGCAAGTCGGCTGCAATCTGCCTCTGCGGGAATTTATCTGACGGATCACACTGTTCTCTGTCTTCAGCGTGTCCCAGGCACTCCAGCAGGTGGGGACCAGGGAGACCCCTGAACGTGCACACTGCCCAGGACAGCCGCTCACGACACAGGATGTCAGTAGTGCTGAGGCTGACAGGTGCCAATGGTGGGAGAAACAGTGGCTGAACGCGGAGATCATAATCACTTTGCCACCACTAACGTTTTAGGAATGTACGCACTTATCCATGAGGAATATGGACGTGCTAAAAATATTAGGCCTACATATCTATACTCTGCACGTGTAGGGTTTTTTGATGCTGTTGTTCATTGCTCTGCGATGAAGTTCCATGAAGAATTCTTGCAAAGACGACAAGAATGTGTTCCACAAAGAGCAGAGTGAGGTCACGCTCCTGTTCCACACTGAGATCGTCTCACCTTAGTGATCCGGCCCCCGTGCAGAGGGCTGCGGATGAAATGGGAGACATATATTTATACAGGCAAGTCTCCCGTGCACCACACGTCAACCCGGGTACAGAGGATGTAGGGATCTCTAAAATGTGAAAGAATAGTGCCCGCTGAATATCCTCTTATCCTCATAGCAACCCTGTGCCCAACACACCAGCCCTGGGTTCACTCCTAAAGCTTGCACGTCAAAGTCTGACATCTATTATTTAATCATCTAATCACTTAGAACCCAAAGATGATTGAGCCGTGGATTATGCGTGTTAGAGGTCATGGGAAAATGACGGAATGGGTCTGTAATTTGTCCACGGTGTGTCTCAGGACGTGCACCTACCCATGCCTGAGGCAGGCTCTGAACACACACCTCAGCTCCCTGTTCCTTCATGGTCAAGGAGTTCCAAGGAGACCCCTCTGTGTCAACTGTCAGGAGTGGGTGTGTCCCCAGCTACCACCTTCCATTTTCCATAGCTTCCATCCATCACCTGCTAAGTTTTGGATTTGCTGGTGCCAGGGCAGGTTCCCTGGCCAGATGTGCTAGCCACAGAAGGGCCCTGATGGGCTCCAAATAGATCCATCCTACAGAGCCTGGATGCACGAGCTGTGGTCCACAAGGAAGAAGAATTCAAGGCAGACTGGTTCCGCTCTCTGCCCTCGACTCTGGTTATAGCCAACTTGCCCCCGTACGTTAGATACTATTCGTAAGCATGTACTTACATGCAGTAAATGAAAGCAGGCTACAGTACTTCATTCCATGAATATATCATAAATTACCCTCACCTGTTTTATCTTTTATTTCCCCTATCATAAATGTAAATTCTTAGCCATAAATCTCTAGGAACATTTAAAAAAATTATTTTGTTAAAATGGACTGCTTGAGGCAGAGCTACTGGTTCAAAAGTTATGGACATTTTTATTCTTTTCACACATACTGCTATGTTGCTTTTCCAAAAAACATGCTTTTCCATATACCAATTTACAAAAATGCCTACCAAGAAAAGTCATGCATACACCATAAAACTCTTAAAAGAGAACATAGGCAGAACATTCTCTGACATAAATCATAGCAATGTTTTCTTGTATCAGTCTCCCAAGACAAAAGTAATAAGAGCATAAATGAACAAATGGGACCTAATCAAACTTAAAAGGTTTTGCACAGCAAAGGAAATCATCAACAAAACAAAAAGACAACCTATGGAATGCGAGAAAATATTTGCAAATGATGCAACCAACAAGGGGTTAATATCCAAAATATACAAACAGCTCACACAACTCAATATCAAAAAAAAAAAACAGTAAAAAAAAATAAATGGGCAGAAGACCGAAGTAAACATTTTTCCAAAGAAGACATACAGACGGCCAACAGGCCGCATGAAAAGATGCTCAACATCACTGATTATTAGAGAAATGCAAATCAAAACTGCAATGAGGTACCACCTCACACTGGTCAGAATGGCCAAAAAGTCTACAAATAATAAATCCTGGAGAGGGTGTGGAGAAAAGGGGACTCTCCTACACTGTTGGTGAGAATGTAAATTGGTGCAGCCACTGTGGAAAACTAAAAAACTAAAAATAGAACTACCATATGATCCAGCAATCCCACTCCTGGGCTTATATATAGAAAAGAGGAAAACTCTAGTTCGAAAAGACACATGTACCCCAATGTTCACAGCAGCACTTTTCACAATAGCCAAGACATGGAAACAACCCAAGTGTCCATCAACAGACGACTGGTTTAAGAAGATGTGATATATACACACATACACACAAACACTGGAATATTACTCGGGCATGAAGAAGAATGAAATATTGCCATTGGCAGCAACATAGATGGACCTAGAAATGATCATACTAAGTGTCGTAAGTCAGACAGAGAAAGACAAATATTATATGACATCAATTATATGTGGAATCTAAAAAACTGTACAAATGAACTTATTTACAAAACATAAACAGACTCAGACATAGAAAACAAACTTATGGTTACCAAAGGGGAAAGGTGGGAGGGATAAATTAGGAGTTTGGGATTAAAAGATACAAACTACTATACATAAAATAAACAACAATGACCTACTCTATAGCACAGGGAACTATATTCAACATCTTGTAATAACCTATAATGGAAAAGAATCTGAAATATATAAAATGGAATAACTTTGCTGTATACCTGAAAGTAACACAATATTGTAAATCAACAAAAAAAAGTCATGCATACACATTACTTTTGGCATAGAATATTGTTTTATTACATCTTTGCTGATATTATAGGTGAAACCGTGTTTTCTTTTATTAAAGCACATTTAATTACTCTTAAGGAAATTACATAGGCAAGAGTCAGGCAGACTTAAAGCCAAATTCTGTTTTTTTCCTTTTACAAACTGGCCAATTTAGGTAAAGTATGAACCACCCCCGGCTTCACTTTCCTCATTTGTGACATGGTATTCTGCGGTGCTATTAGGTGTCCTCATTGATAGAAGATGTCCAAGCTTTAGTGCAAAGTGTCTGCTATACAAGCTCACTCACTGAACGCCACCTACTATCATCTTCATTACCATCACCATCATCATCACCCTCCTCACCCCTCTCACTGTCGTTGTCATCATTTCCATCATCACAGTCATCATCACCATGACCACCACCACAATTACCAACACAAAATCACCATCTTCATTGCTGTCATCAACACCGTTATCAGTGTCATGAAAATTATCATCATCACCATCATCATCACCATTATCATCATCATCACCATCATCATCATCACTACCATCATCAGTATCATCAAAAGTATGATCATCACCATCATCACCACCATCATCATCACCATCATGGTATCATCATCTCCGTCACCCTCATCTCGTCACCATCACCATCTTCATTGCTATCATCAACACCGTCATCAGTATCATGAAAATTATGATCATCACTATCATCATCACCATTATCATCATCATCACCATCACCACCACCATCATCATCATCATCACTACCATCATCAGTATCATCAAAAGTATGATCATCACCATCATCACCACCATCATCATCACCATCATGGTATCATCATCTCCATCACCCTCATCTCGTCACCATCACCATCTTCATTGCTGTCATCAACACCATCATCAGTATCATGAAAATCATCATCATCACCATCATCATCACCATCACCACCATCATCCTTATCATCATCACCATCACCATCATCATCACTACCATCATCCTTATCATCATCACCATCGACCTCTTCATTGCTGTCATCAACACCATCATCAGTATCATCAAAATTATCATCATCACCACCATCATCATCACCATCATGGTATCATCTCCGTCACCCTCATCTTGTCACCATCATCACCATCACCATCTTCACTGCTATCAATAACACCATCATCAGTATCATCAAAATTATCATCATCACCATCATGGTATCATCATCTCCGTCACCCTCATCTCGTCACCATCATCACCATCACCATCTTCATTGCTATCAATAACACCATCATCAGTATCATCAAAATTATGATCACCACCACCATCATCGTTATCATCACCATCATCTTTTTCATCGCTCTCATCCTCAGCATCATTACCGGCATCACTACCACCAGAATCATCTATTATTATTACTACTACTACGATTACTATCTGTATTTATTCATCTATGGGTTGGTTGTTCACTTTGGCCACTGGGATGTTAGTCTTTTATTTAAACTGATTTGATTTTAAAGATCTACCCAAATAAACCCTTGTTGCACGTCCGTTAATTAAACTGCCTACAGATACAGTTTACAACTAGATCCCCAGGAGGTCACTTCAAAAAGTTACCCGAGGGTAGCCTATTTGGACCATGGTTTCTTTAATTATTTCATCGTTGTTTTCCTATTTTTTTCCTAATGGCAGAAAGGAGTATTTGTTTACACTTGGTTTAAAAATGTGTCAGGTCGAATTTTCTGAGGTCCTTTCTGTGCCTATTATTCATACAATTTCACCTATCATGAAACATATGATATTCAGGTAGTGACATAACAGGAATATTATTATTATATATAAACACATCTTGTTCATGACTATTATAGAAAAGATCTTTGTCAGCATCATCTTCAGGGTCATTAAGATGCAGATTCTTGGGGCCCACTCCCCCAAGTTAGTGAGCCAGTGGGGGCCTGGATGAAGCCCAGGAATCTGCATGTGAAAAACTTCCTGGTTAGTTTGGGAACAACTGCTCTGTAGCATGAACCTCTGGAGTCTGTCCTTCATGTCTGTGTGTTAACTAGGAGATTCCCAAATGACTTCATGGAGGTATTTCTTTACATCAAAGGTCAGCAAACTTTTTCTATAAAGGACAAGATAATACATACTTTAGATTTTTAACCTATATGGCCTGTTTTGCAGCTATTCAACCCTGACATTGTAGTGTGACAGTAGCCACAGAAAATGGGCCAATTATTGGGTGACGTTTTTTGCAAAGAGAGGCAGTAGCAGGATGCACTCAGCCTCTGAGTTATACTGTCCACTCCTGCTTCACGTTTTCTGCAAGGCAGTAAGGCCCTCTTTTAGCGCAATCCTTGTCCTTGCTGGGCTTCTCAATTTTCGTAAGAGCACATCTGTCGACGTTCTCGGTACCTCAGTTGATGACAGAGCACGCTGACGTGCAATTAACTGATCACAGTAGCTGCACTTCGGATGCTTGAGCAAAGACTTCCAATTCACTCACTCGGTCTCTTAAACAATGCTCAGCTCAGAGAATCAATGTGAACATCAGCCTCTGGGCCCCATCCTTGAACACGTGATTTATGCTCCCCACAGCCACTCGGTCAATCACTTGTCCTTCCAATTCCTCCTTAGCGTATTCTGACCCTGTGAGCCTGGAGCCCGTGTCCTTCTGGATAGTTCCATATCTCCCCAACTTGCTACATCATAGCGTCGATTCTACTTAATAGTGATTCCAGTTGGCTGTCCATCTTCTCCTGTGTAGTTGCAAGAGAAGGGGTGGGACCACATTCAGCAAAGTGGCCTGACAATCAGAAGCTGCCCAATAAGTAATTCACTGAATGCATGAATCCAAGGAAACACTGTGTATGTGTTAATGTCAGGGCCCATAGAGTAGGAAATGTTAACAAACAAAGCTAAAGAAAGTCAGTGATGTAAGGTTACTAGTGGTGCCGGCTTGGATATACAGAGCTGCAGGGGAGCAGAAGACCAGGTTTGACCACCATCCTGAGGAGCCGCCCACCTCAAACCCTCACAAAAAAACTCAATGAGCAGCAAGCAGCAGCGGGGTATGACCTCCTGTGCTTCTTGCAGAATCTCCTAATAGAGACTGGAGGAAATGAACTAACTAACCGATTTCCCAACAGCCGCCCACCTCCTCCCCATTTCAACTTTTCCCGTTAAAGGCTTAGGCTGAAAGTCGTTCAAATACAATTTCACTTTCCGCCAGATCAACCCCCTAAATTGGCTGATCCTTTAGCAAACCCAACCCTTTAGCTGGAATTTCTTTTTTTTTTTTTTTTTTTGGCTGCACCAAGCGGCCTGCGGGATCTTAGTCGCCCGACCAAGGACTGAACCTGCGCCCCCAGCAGTGAAAGTGCACAGTGCCAACCACTGGACCACCAGGGACGTCCCTAGCTGGAACTCTTAAAATAAATGGTGGGCAGATCAGGTTCCACCCTGTCCTAACCAGTCTGCCCCACGTCAGGTCAAGTTTTCCATCTGGAGTTACAGCGTATGTTACCCCTGATTTTGCCATCAGCGAACACATTCCAGACCCAGAAGCGTCTCTGGAGTGTGATGTCCAATGTGGATCATGTCTCAACGTAAATTTCCTCATCACCTGGATGTTCCTGTCACTTTATATATATGTCACCAAGAGGTCCAGATGCTTACAAAACAGCAGTAACACCGCATAAGCAAGGTTTCTCATTTTCAAATCTCTAGGTCCTTCTTTTGGCTGAAAAGAAAACAGTCTAGGGAAGGCTTTGCCACCCATGCTCACTTCCTATCCCATTAAGCCATGCTTCTCTTTCTTGTCTGGTTACTATCCCGAATATGAGGAATAACAATGAACATCAATGAGTTTTGCTTGCTCAGCATTCAATTTCCCTTTGGAGAACTGTCTTTTCTGAATCTACCCTAAGCTAATTCCTGCTGGACTCACCCATCCAGAAATGTCTACCTAACCCAAGCCATGCCAATCCAAGGGACTCTTTCCTCTAGATATGGAAATTGGTTCAAAGTTGGCCTGTGACCCAAGCTGGGTCAAAAAATATCATCCCCAGGCCAATACGCTTCTCTGAGTTCAATGGTGACGTCACAGGGAAATGCTGGTGACCATTTTTTGCCACCAAATGAAGACAGCGTCTCTGAGAAGGAAGTCAACATAGAGAAAGAAAGATGGACCCAACCTTTCCGGTGACTAATGGCAATGATTCAGATCCGAGAGCACCATCTCTGAAGCTACAACCACTGCTAGAAGTCTCAGTGCGTAGACCCAATGAATCCCTTTTTCCCCTTAAGTGAACTGAACTTGAATTTACTTCACTTGCCATCTAAACATTTCTAAGTAATAACCAGTTTGATGAGCTCAAAATCCACATCCCTCCAACCAGTGGGACTTGAGTTATAATTTGGCCAACTTTTGAAATCCACTTATTTTACCTATCACGTTTGCACCCATTACTGAACGCTTCATAACAAATGAGCACAAACCTAAATGGCTTACAGCAATCTATTTTTTTTTATCACAGTTTCTGTGTATCAGGAATCCAGGTACAGCTTAACTGGGCTCTCTGTTTGAGCATCTCTCATGAGGCTTCAAACGAAGGTGTTGGCCAGAGCTGGGGTCTCTTCTGAAATCTGAGTGACTGGGCAAGATCAGATTCCAAGCTCATGTTGTTGTTGGTTGGATTCAGTTCTCTGCAGCCTGTTGAACTGAATGCTTCAGTTCCTTGCTGGCTGTTGATCAGATGCAGCCTTCAGTGTCCTTCCATGGGGATCTTTCCGACATGGCAGTTTATTCCAACAAAGCATGAAAACCAAAAAGGCAACAGAAATGATCTGCTAGTAAGACATAAATTCCAAGCCAATGCAATGTAATCATGGCAGTGACATCCTATCCCATTGGTTAGAGGGAAGTCCTATGTCCCACCCACCCTCAAGTAGAAGAAACTCCACGAAAGCACGACTCCCAGGACACCGGGGTCATGCGAGGCCTTGCTGAGTCAGTCCACCACACACGTCTGCACCAAGTGGTGGTGATGCCTGGAACTTCCCAGGGAAAGACGAGAACACTTAGGGCCTGACAGATATGGATTGAGATGTCTCAGAGGGAAGAGCTGGGCCTGCTGATGGCCTGAAGTTGATTCTCAAAGAAGAGAAGGAAGTATAGGATGCAGGAGTAGGATCAGTCTTTCCTCAGGAATGAGAGTTCAGTAGAAGGATGTCAAGTTCATTTTCTGGATCATTAATGCATAGAATCTTCCATTTGGAAAACCACTGCCTTGGGGGATGGGAAGCCAAGATGTTCCTCTCTGGTGAGGAGACGGGGAGAAGACATCCAGGAGACCACAAGGGTGTCAGGAGAGCTTCCCAAAGACAGAGACGGTTTTAGGAACCGTGAATGTGGACGACAGCTGTTCTAGCTTCTTCTGGCCGAGGCAGGAGGTAAAGACAGAAAATACAAAGCCCACGTTGGATTAAGATCGCTAGCACTACTGGAACAAATGACTGCCAACTGGGTGGCTTAAATCAACAGAAATTTAAAGGTCACACTGTTCTGCAAGACAGATATCCAATATGAAGGAGTCAACAGGGTTGGTTCCTTCTGTAGGCTCTGAGGGAGACTCTGTTCCTTGTCTCTGTCTCAGCTCTGAGTTTTTGGTGTTTTTCATCAATCCTTGGTGGGTTTGGGCTTGGAGATGCATGTCCCCAATCTCTGCGTCTCTGCCTCCATCTTCCCATGGTCTCCTCCCTGGGAATCTCTGCTGTCTTCGTTCTGTTCTCCTCTTCCCCCCTCTACTCCCTCTTTCTTCTTTCTCCTCCTCCTTCTCCTCCTTCTTCCAATTTAAGCACTCAATACCTATTTATTAAATTCACCATTTGGTCATAGTGTAGGTGTGAACACCTGTGCTAAGATTCTAAGATCCAGTCTCTTACTTTTCAGAGCCTTTTTCCCAAGAGAGACAAGAAGGACAAAGTGTTCCTGGTGATGTGTTTGACTATCTTTCCTAGGAAGGAAAGATTTAGTTTCTTTCTGACATGTTGAGGAAAACATCCACTTGGATTCCACGGGCGAAGCTTCACAGAGAAGGTATGGCTTCCTGGAAGTTTGTTTTTTCTTTTTATGGAGTCCTAGACGTGAAAGAAGTGAGACTTACAGGGCTCTTTTTTTTCTTCTCCCACTCCCAACCCCAACCTCTGGTAACCATCAATCTGTTCTCAGTAACTATGAGCTTAGCTTTTTTGTTTTTTGTGGGGGTTTTTTTGGTGGGGGGCTGTTTAGATTTCACATATAAGTGAAAAATACAGTATTTGTCTTTGTCTGACTTACTTCACTTAGCATAATGCCCTTGAGATCTGTCCACATTGTTGCAAATGGCAGGATTTCCTTCTTTTAATGGCTGAATAATATTCCATTGTATATATACCACATCTTCTTTATCCACTCGTCCATCGATGGACACTAGACTGTTTCCATATCTTGGCTATTGTAAATAGTGCTGCAATGAACATGGAAGTGCAGATATCTTTCCAAGTTAGTATTTTTGCTTTCTTTGGATAAATACCCAGAAGTGGGTTTGCTGGATCATATGGTGGTTCTATTTTATTTTTTTGAGGAACCTCCATACTGTTCTCCATAGTGGCTGCACCAATTTACATTCCCACCAACAGTGCAGGAGGGCTCCCCTTTCTCCACACCCTCGCCAACACTTTGTCTTTTCAATAGTAGCCATTCTTACAGGTGTGAAGCGATATCTCATAGTTTTGATTTGCATTTCCTTGATGATTAATGATGTTGAGCATCTTTTCAAGTACCTGTTGGCCGTCTGTATGTCTTCTTCAGAAAAGGTCTATTCAGATCTTCTGCCCATTTTTAAATTGAACTTTTTTTTTTTTTTTAACAAATATGGTGTCTTATAAGGACACCAGTCATAAGGACACCAGTCATAACAGATTTAGGGTCCTTGCTAATACAGTATGACCTCATCTTACCTTGATTACATTTGCAAAAGCCCTATTTTCAAAAAAGGTGACATTCATTAAGTATTGGGGGGTGGTTAGGACTTCAACATATCTTTTGGCGGGGGACACAATTCTACCCATAACTCAGGTCAAGTCAGAACCTGTGACAAGAGAAAAGTCTGAAGACTACATACCCATGGCATGGTCTGTAAAAGTCTTTAAAAGATTCCAACTGATATTCTGTAGTCTTAGAATAACCATTTCATATCTCACAAACCCCCAAATTCCTCATAGTACCATCTCATAGCTTATCTAATTTAAATCATGACCATAGTAATAATAAAAACAACTACACAATCTTCATTTGAAGAAAATGCTAGAGGAAGTTCATTTCCCCCTAAGTCTAGAGAAAGGCATATGAGATGTTGAACTCTTTTCCAACCTGTGAACTTTAATTAATTTCTTGGAAATAATTCTACTTCCATTAAATCAAATTATAGATGATTGCATGTATTTTTAAATTTTATTTATTTATTTTTGGCTGCGCTGGGTCTTTGTTGCTGCACGTGGGCTTTCTCTAGTTGCGGCGAGCGGGGGCTACTCTTCGTTGCGGTGCACGGGCTTCTCATTGTGGTAGCTTCTCTTGTTGAGGAGCACAGGCTCCAGGCGCGTGGGCTTCAGTAGTTGTGGCACGTGGGCTCAGTAGTTGTGGCTCGCAGGCTCTAGAGTACAGGCTCAGTAGTTGTGGTGCCCAGGCTTAGTTGCTCTGTGGCATGTGGGATCTTCCCGGACCAGGGCTTGAACCCATGTCCCCTGCGCTGGCAGGCAGACTCCCAACCACTGCGCCACCAGGGAAGCCCAAGACGACTGCATTTAAAATCAGGCAACCTATGGTTTTCCCCAGACTAGGAACCCATTACTATGTTGGCCATTCCGTCACAATTTTCCACCTCCTTTCTTTGTAACACCTCCAGGACTTTGTATTTCAAGGAAACATGCAGTAAACAGATTTTGGCTGGGCTGCAGCTGGTAATTCTTGTGCAGGCGACGTCCTGTGAGAAAATCCGAGCCTCAGCTGCAAATTTCTTCGTCCTGGTGCATGCAATCCGTTTGCCGTAGGAAGCAGAGGGATCGTATTTTCTTTCACCTTCTAACTCGTATTGTAAAATATATTATTGTTTTCTAAAAAAAATTATGAAAACATGCAGTTTCAGGTTCAATACAGATGAGCCAAGAGCTGAAGGCATTTGCCAAAAAAAAAAAAAAAAGAAAAAAACTAACATGAACTCCAGGTACATACAACACATATCGTGATTTGAGAGCAAATGCATGCCTTTGGGTTGATATCGGCAATAATTCTTGGTACCAAGACATCCACCTAAGAGTAAGACACTCAACTGATAGGCTCTCCACAGTCGGCTAGGGAGGAGGATGAGAGGGTCCTGAAGGCATCTGCAGGAGGAAATGAAGCCTGCTAAGGATGCTTGCAAGAGACGAGGTGGAACATAGTATCTTGTCTTCAAAGATTTCCAAAGCAAGAGGCTGGGAGAGGAAGGAATCCAGCTGGCTTTGCTTTAGCTCTGTTGGTAGAGATGGCACATGGATAGATCACCAGCCCTTTCCAACGGTGAAAGGAACTCCCTTACAGACCTGCAGACGTCTTCATCGGCCAGGTCCAAAAAGGGCTGCATGTCCAGGAACTGTCCGTTGTCCATTTGATCCATACATTCAAGTAGATGGTTCATTAAGCTCACAAATGCTTTCAAAGGTTTACAGTCTCCTAGGGGTGTAGCCTTGTAAAATGACTGGAGTGAAGCTCTAGGAATACGGAGAAGGATGTTTCATCTCTGCTTAGGGCTTCAGGGGATTAATGACCGGAGGAACACTGCATTGAGAAAGTCGGTGAAATGGGTCCCACAGCTCCTTCTACGTGGAAGATTTCACAATTCTGTGATTTATGTGCTAGTTGATGCCATCACTCACCCCCAGGTAATATGATGATTGGGTAGTAGGATATTCAACGTACCACAATCCCTTTCTTTGAAAAAAATGCATGAGATGCAAACATCCTTGTACAATGTGTTACAGTGGAATCTGATCTCATTATCTGATTTAAACTCAGAAGGAAATATCTAATCTAAGCTAATATGTTTTGACCAGTGTAATTTTCTTAGGGAAGATACAGTTTTCTAAGGTTGAATACTTTATTTTTAAATCTAAACTACTTTTTTAAAACACACAAACTATTATAGCAATATCACATTAGTTATCTGGATGTACACATTATAAAATATAGAGTTATGAAAGTATTTCACTAGGTAAAAATTTGGGGGGAGCGGTAAAGCTTCTAATGATTTAAAAAAAAAATTCCAGGCGATAAGTACATCTGAATTTGGTAAGAAAGGAACCTCGTGTTCTTTGATTTAATCTTATTGCACAGTCTGTTGAGAAGAAAAATATGCATTAGCATTCCTTTGGATGGAATTCCATTTATGAATCCTCCAATGTCAAAAATATAACAATGCAAAAAATACCCAAGTGAGTACTTTGCATGTTAAACTATACCATCAAAGCACCTTCCTATAGTTCTGTCATGATTTTATCCCTCCCTCTTTCCCCATTTTATACTTTTTATGTCTTGGTCCATCTAGAGAAGCAACAAATAAGAAGCTTCATTTTGGGGGATTCAGAAAGCCCTTCTTCATTGCACAACACAGGCGTACATGCCTCGGATATTCATCTCGAGATTGGTGGAAACCTTTTCATCATGGGTCCTCAATGGAAAACATAACTTTCAAACTCTTTTCTTTTTCCTTTTTTTTTTTCTCGTGGAAACTTAAAGCATTCCCTGCTTGAATTCACTGTGCCTAATGATCCGTTTCTGAAACTTTAGTTTTTCTTGGGACTCATTTACTTTCCCATCAAAGGGCTTACATTTCTTTACATCACCTCTTGGGCTTACCCAAAGCCTTGCATATGTTAAATGCAAATAGTGATTTATCAATATTTTTCAATGAATCACCTAAAAAGGTTGTAGAGAGAATAAGGAATGGAGGAGAGAAGAAAACACACAAAGCATCAGAGTTGGGATCTGGAGATCCATAGACTATCTGGCTGGGGTTAGAACTACAGTGAACACATAGCAGGTAGATGGGATGTCAGGTGAATACGCTCATTTTTTGATGGAATGATGGATTATGTCATGTCATAAAACAGACAGAACAGAACATAGCTCAAAGCCTACATTTTAAAGAAAACTGATAGGAGTGTTTCAGAACATGTAATTTTCAGATTGTGTCGAAACCGACTACAAAAGCTCCTTTGCTTGAGACAAATCAATACTTTCAGTGTTCCTCTCTTTCTGATGGGAACACACAGTCTTCCCCAGGGCAAACTTGACTATTGTACACACAACCACATTCACAACGGACGAGAGAGTATCTTGATTAAGGGAAACTTCAGAGCGCTTGGAATTCAGAGAGGAAGGCAGAGTCTTGTCATCTCCATGTGCTTTTTGGCTTTTTCCAGAAAACTGTAACACATTGGATCTTAAAGGAATTACGGATGTTTTTTCCTGTGGTCTTTCCTCCAACATCCTACACACAAACAGAGCCACACAGACACACACACACACACACCACAAACTATATACCAATGCCAGTCATCACCACTCAAAATAATCAGACATGTGATATCTAACAAGAAAAATTCTTTTCATTTTTTTTTTCTCTGTTTCCAGTTGTGGAAACTTACTTCGCCAAGCCTAAATAGAATATTCGATTGAATTATAATAAGACAGAGACTACCGTGTCTCTCGTCTTCATTTTGTCTTAACAGGTGGTTAGCACATGAATAGATCACTCTCTTTCAGACTCTCTCTCTGCCTCAGTTGCCTGTGAGTTCCTGGATGATTTGTAGGTCTGATTTATTTACGCAGGGCTGCTGTTTTGCGCTCCTCACAAATCCCCCATGGTTCTCAACTCCAAAGCTAACGAATTCTCAGCTCTGTTCACTTTCACTGCAGTTTGGATGTCACTGCACACAGAATAAGGATTCTTAACCGTAAAGGAGAAAACATGAAACTAATTCTTTATGAAGACAGCCTGGTTTAGGAAAACCAAACAACAAACTAGATACACAGGAACCTACTCCCCATCTTGGCACCCAAGGAACTTCAGTCTTCGGACGACAGATACTGTAATGAGATGAACACTGAATTACCCGAAAATTAAAGTTGTAAGAACATACTGATCTTTTCTATTTTATAATCATTTCTTACACAGTAGCTTACTCCAAAATCACTATAACCCTAACATTCACAGGAGGTACAGTACTATTATTATTCATAACTGAGGTCACTCAATATTAAAAAGGATGGAGGCTTTGCCAAGACAGTATGCAAAATAAACAACAGTGTCCAAACCAGCAGTGTCTTTGGCAACAAATGAAGCTATTACATGTCCTGGGGGCGAGACTGCACGAGTAAATAAGGAGGAGATTTCTGGACACCGGACACATACTCTAGAGGACTAATTGCACCTCAACTTTCTATCTTGAACAGTTTGTTTGTAATGTTTATAATACGCATGCCTAGCAAAGGGGTTTTTTAATACATCCTAAGTCATTTGGACTTGTTCTAATTGTGAAAAAAATTATAAATTGCTAATGGAATTGAGTTAAAACTCATGTTTTGGAAAATGACAAGTGTAAGGGGAAATTCTCTTCTTTAGAGAACAGTTTTTCTGAATTACTCAAACAAGTATAAGGCATACTAACCAAATAGCATTATTCATAATATATATAATTTCTAAACCCACCACAGGATTATTTTTCTATTGGTGAATCTCTTAAGCTGGGAGAGAGACACATGTTGCCAGAAATCTACTCTAGTTTAATCGTGTTCACAAAATACTAAATTCTTTTCAATTAATCCTTGTCAGGGAGCTATTTATTAAATAATCTTTCCTAATTATCTTCACTTACAAGCCACGTCTACACAACGTCAAAAATCCCCCGACAGATGAAAATGGGAAGCATTTAATGATTTTCACGTAGCTGCGTGCTGACGTGGATTGGCTAAAACATCTTTCTCACTGTGTTAACTTAGTCAACTTTTAGTTTTTGCCACTAAAACTAAGCTTTGCCACTCTGCACACAACTTTGCCACTCTGCCTACAACTGAACTAGACTTTGCCACTCTGCATACAACTGAACTATTTGTGACTTGACGAAAAGAGAAAGGCAATTAATTTTTCCGTTATCTCACAGAAAAAAATAGTGCTATTGTCGTTGGATGTTCTCAGTTCCTCTTCCAAGAAATGAATTTTAATGCTTCCTTGATGATTAATTTCTGTACGTCAAACAGGATGCTAAAAATCCATTTGACAACTCAGGCTAAAAAAGATAAAGCTTAGGAATAAAGCAGAACAAGATAATACTCTGCTCTTTAAAAAAAAAAATGCCATTCCCGAAATAATGCCATTTGCAGTGACGTGGATGGAGCAAGAGATTATCATACTAAGTGAAGTAAGTCAGACAAAGACAAATATGATATCACTTATATGTGGAATCTAAAATATGATACAAATGACCTTATCTACAAAACAGAAATAGACTCACAGACAGAGACAACAGACTTGTGGTTACCAAGGGGGAGGGGGATGGAGGAGGGTTGGACTGGGAGTTTGGAGTTAGCAGATGGAAACTATCATATATAGAATGGATAAACAACAAGGTCCTACTTTAGAGCACAGGGAACTATATTCAGTATCCTGTGATAAACCAAATGGAAATGAATATGAAAAAGAATATATATGTATAACTGAGTCACTTTGCTGTATGGCAGAAATTAACACAACATTGTAAATCAACTATACCTTCTATTTTAAAAATGCCATTCCTCAAAATTCCCTTTTGTTAAAGCCATACTAGGAACTGTCGGAAGTGATGGATGCTTGGTCCCGTTTCTTAAGCTGACCCCTCCAATACTACAGTAAATACTTATGTTATAGACAATACACATTTATTATGTACTGGACATTATATTAGACCAATATGCATATGCAAATTAGCTGAAAAGTTCTGGTTCTCTTTTCTAGTATTAACTATGCTCCACTAACATCAGATTACAGAGTCGTTATAGGTACAAGATACCAGACAAAGCACTTCATATGGATTAATACCTTAAATCTCCCAGCTCATCTTTATTTTACACACAAGGAAACTGAGGCATGTACTAGCTAAGGAACTTGTCCATAATCACTCAACTGGTAAGGGAAGAGGCTGGCATTTGCACCCTGGCAGGCAAGTTCCTGACCAATCCTCCAAGCTGAGCTGACGGAGTGAACCAAACTGACATTAGAAAGGGTACAGAAAAGGTATCTGCATCCCTCATGTTCACAGCAGCACCCTCCATAACAGTCGAGCAATGGAAACAACCTAAGTGTCCATCTATGCATGGACAGGTAAAGAATCTGTGGTGTAGATACATAATGGAATATCATTGAGCCATAAAAAAAGGAAATTCCTGCTATTTGTGGCAACGTGGATGGACCCTGATGGCATTATGCTAAGTGAAATTAGTCAGAAAATGGCAAATACTGTATTCACTTCTATGTGGAATCTACACAAAAAACACATGATATCACTTATATGTAGAATCTTAAAAATATATTACAAATGAACTTATTTACAAAACAGAAATAGAGTCACAGATGTAGAAAACAAACTCATGGTTACCAACAAGGGGGAAAGCGGGGGAGGGGTAAATTGGGAGATTGGGATTAACATATACACAACTATATATAAAACAGGTAACTAATAAGGACCCACTGTAGCGCACAGGGAACTCTACTCAATTCTCTGTAATGACCTATATGGGAAAAAGAATCTAAAAAAAGAGTGGATCTATGTATATGGATAACTGATTCACTTTGCTGTACAGCAGAAACTAACACAACATTGTAAATCAGCTATACTCCAATAAAAAAATTGATTGAAAAAATAAAAAATAAACAAAAAAACAAACAAAACCACCAAACTCGTAGAGAAAGAGATCAGATTTGTTGCAGCCAGAGGTGGGGGTAGAGGAATGGGGGATTGAATGAAGGGGGTTGAAAGGTACAAACATCCAGTTCCAAGACAAATAAGTACTAGGGGTATAATGTACAGTGTTGATGACTCTAGTTACCACTGCTCTATGAGATACAGCAAAGTTGTAAAGAAAGTAAATCCTAAGACTTCTCAACACAAGGAAAAAAAATCTTTTCCTTTTTTTCTTTTTCTCGTACCTATATGAGAAGATGTATGTTAGCTGAAACTACTGTGATCGTTTCATAATATGCGGAAGCCATACCATCATGCTGTCCCCCTTAAACTTGTACAGCAATGTATGTCAACTGTATGTCAATAAAACCAGGGGGCGGGTAAGAATTAACTGACATTCTGTCAAATAAATTCATCAATAAATTATTTTTTAAAAGGATAGAGAATCACTTTCCCCATAACAGATCAGATCTTGAGGTCTAGAGGGAAGGAATGGGGAGCCCAAAAGATTTTGCTAACACAGAAGAAGACATTTAGAGGTACAGCTGTCATCGTGAGGGACATTTTGCGGAGACAGATGAGAAAAGAGGACCATTTGGATGTTCTGCTCCATGCCATTCACTGACACCTACTCTGGACATCTGTTTTAGATGCCTGGGAAATCTTAAATGCCCATTCATTATGTTCCTGTGTAAAATCAGTGTATCTTTTGAATATGACATTTAGTAAGAGTTGCCATAAATCTGTTCTAAAACGAGGAACCAAAAGTTGGGTATCTACTTTGTACAGGTTAAACCTCAAATCTGCAAAATATCCACCCACCAATTGGAACCAACTTTGTCTCCTTGATATAATATTGCTTCTGTTTTATGTTTTGGTTTTTTGGCCACAAGGCATGTGGGATCTTAGCTCCCCGACCAGGGATGGAACCTGCACCCTCTGCATTGGAAGGCAAAGTCTTAACCACTGGACTGCCAGGGAAGTCCCTCCTTGATATATATAAGGGAAAGCAGCAAATTTTAACTACCCAGTGTTAAAATGAGTGTGTGTGTTGTTTTTTTTTTTTTTAACCAGTTACTCTGGAGGTCGAAAGGGTAACAAACAAATTAGCATCTCAGAATGGGTAGTAACTCAGAAAGCTCAGAACAACTCTTTAGTGATGTGTATGTTGTTTTCAATTAGGGTATTTATATTAAAGGCTGGCAAAACTCTATGAGTTTCCTGTTGTCGCTGTAACAAATTGCCACCAATGTTGTGGCTTCGAGTGGCAGATATTTAGGATCTTAGAGTTCTGAAGGTCAGAGTTCCACTGGGCTAAAACTGAAGGGTGGGCAGGGCTATGCTTCTTTCTGGGGCTCAAGGAGAGAACCCATTTCTTGTCTTTTCCAGCTTTGACAGGCTTCAGGGTTCCTCGACTCCTGGCTCTGCCTTGTCCTCGAAGGCAGCAATGGCCACTGTGCCTTTTTTCCATTGCTTCCCTCTGGTCCTCATCACCTTTTCTGCTTCCTTATTCACAATGAAGAGTTTTTGTTATTAAATATGGACCCACCCAGATAAACCAGAATATATTCCCTCCATCTTAAAGTCAATGGATAAGCAAATATCATAACAACAGGGACAGAGTAAAGGGACAAAGTAGGTAATTAAATAGTTAATCCCACTAGGGGATTGTACGTAAAGAAAAAAGTATGGGAGACCCTGTAAGTTAATGATCACTCAAGAAAGCAGGCGTGCTGAACCACAAAGCCAAGCAGGCTCATTGGCAACAAAATCATGCAACAGAAGTACAAGACATGCCCCAAAACAATAAAAAAAAAAAATGGTGGCATGAGACCCACATCCTGCCCAGTGAGCTCAGTAAGTTAATGACCCCTAGGACATGCTCTCTGTAGACATAAAAAACAATAATTTATGGAACAGTGACATTTCAAAGTGAAAGACCCTCACTGTACTGAGACCTGAAATAATTTTTCTACTGTGCCATGGAAGTCCCAACTTGACCATGGGGGGGACAAGAAAACTCCCCTGCCTGATGTGGAGGAGGAGCTAAGGATGGAAGCCTGATGTCTACCCAAGAATGAGGAAGAAGGTGGTCTTCTCCCCCTCCCCACTTTTCCTTTGATTATAAAACTGCAGCCCACTAAGTTCTCAGTGGCGCACGGCACCCTCTCGCCTACCTGATTGTAAGGCTCACAAGTGTCCTATTCTAATAAATCACTTCTTATCTATCACTTTGCCTCTCGCTGAATTCCTTTTCTTCTTTTTAATATTTATTTATTTATTTGGCTGTGCTGGGTCTTAGTTGTAGCATGCAGGATCTAGTTCCTTGACCAGGGATTGAACCCGGGCCCCTTGCATTGGGAGCACAGACTCTTAACCACTGGACCACCAGGGAAGTCCCTCGTTGAATTCTTTCTGCACTGAGACATAAAGAACTGGAGCTCCTCAGAGCCCGCCCGAAAATGCCACCTAGCGGTTTCAATTCCATCAGCAACCTTCATCCCCTTGGCCCTGTAAGGTAACATATTCAAAGGTTCCAGGGATTAGGACATGCCCTTCTTTGGAGGAGGCATTATTCTGCCTAGAACAAGTCTCTGTGTGTCTCTCGAAATTAAGCATGCTTGTCTCTGTTGCCATGCCAACATGTGAAGCTTGACTAGCATAGGATAGGAACTCAGAACTATCATTGGTAGGGAAGTCAGATGGCCACACCGTTGGATGAATGCATCACGACAAATCTAAAAAAAATAATGGAGTACCAAAATGGAACACTGAATTCCAAATAGCCAATACTGCTGTGCACACACTAAATGAAATGCACTGTTATGAATTAAGATATGCCCTAAAGGAAGGTCTTTGGAGAAATCAGCATGATGCCGTAATTTCCATGTGTTATTGTACAAGTGGGGTTTATTCATTTAGTAATAACCAATAATTAAATATCTAAACCTCCATGTTGATTCACAAATGGATGCAAGTCATCTATTTTTAAACCCTCAAAACTCCTGACCCAATAGGCTGTGATTTTCTGTTTCTGCAAACACACGGGCATATAGCTTCCCTCACCAGCAAAATTCCATTATGTATCTATTGTAGGGAGATCAAATTTACCTATTCAGCCCCGATTAGATTTCTGATTCTCCCACCAAGATGGTGTGAGATATTGCGTGCCAGAGTGCTCTAAAAAGCCCAGAGGAATCAACAGGTAGCACTGCCTTTATTCTTAAATTTAGATTGCTTCTCTATTCGGCAGCTTTTTTCGCGTGTTTCTATTCCCAAATTCCTATTCAATCCTGAACCACAAAGAAACGGCCGAATCGTTTATGGGTTCAATCCACACAATTGCACATCTATGGGTCTGTCATCAAGGAAGCTACTGATTTGTCTTCCTGGGCGGTGTAACTGTACCCTGACCTCTCAGAAGCAGGCATTCTATTTGAAGTACATTCCTTGTTTGGAAGGTTAATGCTATAAAGTCACCGGTTCAGAGACACCAGCATATCAAATTTATGATGAAAGCAATTTTATTTTATTTTATTTTTTAAAGATTTTTGTTTGATGTGGACCATTTTTTAACATCTTTATTGAATTTGTTACAATATTGCTTCTGTTTTATGTTTGTTTGTTTGGTTTTCTGTTTTGGCCGTGAGGCATGTGGGATCGTAGCTCCCCGACCAGGGATCAAACCGCACCCCCTGCACTGGAAGACGAAGTCTTAACCACTGGCCCGCCAGGGAAGTCCCATGAAAGCAATTTTAATCCTTTACCCTGTTTTGTTTCCACCACCCTGTCTTTGTTTCTTTTTATTCCTTTCTTTGAATAGTTCATGATGAGAAAGACCATGACCCAGGTGGCTTTGAAATGAGAACTCTAATTGGTTTGGGGTGCGGTTATCCATCCTCTTACATATGCACCAAGCAGCTACTGCGGGCTACTGCGCACTAGGGCAGCTCAGCACCGGGCATGGACGTAAGGCGTCCAGTGTCAGTTTAACCCCTTGAACCCTATTCAAGACCTAGACTTTATAAGGTAATTGTGAGATCTGTCACCATAGTGACAATAGCCACATGCCAGACGCTACTAACATAATGAAGCTCAACCCTTTCACTTTCCCTGGGCATTCTTTGTCATCTCCCTAACAGACGCCCCCGTCCTGGTTTCTCGAGAAAGGTACCCACACCACCTCTCTGCATCTGCACGGAGCAAGAACAACATGGCAGATGCGATCCGACTTTGGAGATCACTGAATAATGTCATCGTTTATGGCAGACTTCCAGCCAAAGCTCACTGACAAACATCTCCCAAGGATTAAAGGTAAAAAAAGGAAAAGAAATGTCTGCATGAAAGTTACTAAGGACAAGGACACACTTCAGTTTCTATAGCAGACGGTGATGGCTATGATTCCTCTCAATTACTTTTTTTTAAGTTCCAGGAAGATTTCATTCTATGTTTTTCCTTCTCCTTGTATAAAAAAGAGCACATGCAAACAAGAAATGAGAAATGGACTTTCATTGTAGACTACCTTGAGTCTGGTTGGTCTGGTTAGCAAACATTTTAATTTGAGGTCTACACAAACAAGGAGATATCCAAGTTTTACTAGTACTGGATTAAGTTAATATATGGAACATGATTGTTTTCACAGATTTTCACTGTTGTGTTATCCAAAAGAAAAGGGGCATTTTGTTCAAGCAAGAAAATCATTTTTCTAACGTAGTTAGAATCATCTGATGACACACATTTGCCATTTGATTGCAGTGAATATTGGCAGGAAATAAAGTCCAAATTTATATCAACAACATGGATTCTAAACAAACAAGTCCAATAGTTTTATCAAATATCCCTTGCTTGTGTATTTAAAACAATCAGTGGTTCCTTTTAAGACTCAAAAAGTACTAATATCTTAAGGCATTAAAGCCAAAGGAACCATTCCTTATATAATTTTCAGGTGCTCACGTCAGCATGCTAATATTCTTAATTCTATTAGTTTCTCTAGATCCATTCCTTTTTTTTTTTTTTAACATCTTTCTTGGCGTATAAGTGCTTTACAATGGTGTGTTAGTTTCTGCTTTATAACAAAGTGAATCAGCTATACATATACATATATCCCCATATCTCCTCCCTCTTGCATCTCCCTCCCACCCTCCCTATCCCACCCCTCTAGGTGGTCACAAAGCACCGAGCTGATCTCCCAGTGCTATGCGGCTGCTTCCCAATAGCTATCTGTTTTACGTTTGGTAGTGTATATATGTCCATGCCACTCTCTAACTTTGTCCCAGCTTCCCTTCCCCCTCCCCGTGTCCTCAAGTCCATTCTCTAGTAGGTCTGTGTCTGTATTCCCGTCTTACCACTAGGTTCTTCATGACCCTTTTTTTTTTTCCCTTAGATTCCATATATACGTGTTAGCATACTGTATTCGTCATACAGAGTGAAGTGAGTCAGAAAGAGAAAAACAAATAGATCCGTTCCTTGACAGATGATTCAGGTATAACATAGAAGACTATATGCTCACACTGGCTATCACCTACAAATAAAGACTACAGCAGTGCTAAATAGGCAATATATGGAAAGAATTAAGTCATTAATTATGATACTCTCCATCGATTAGACACTGTGTAAATTCAAGTCGAACAAATGGTACGTTACTGAGATAACTCAATATGAAAAAAAATGAATGGTTATAGAAAATATCATGCACAGGACATTATACAACCCTCTTGGCAAATTTGAGGCTGAGCGAGCAGGTGTTTTCTGTTTAGAATAAGTACTTACCATCCTCCGTGGGCACATAGATATTCAAATAAAGGCAGTCTTCATTCTGATCTTGAACGTAGGTCATCAGAGTATCCAGATTGGCAGTAAACCAGATGGGCAGCATGTCATGCAAGAGAGACCGCTCATCCAGGTGCTGGGGGCACACGGCAGCAAACTGAGTGGCGTTCCGAACCCCAGTCCATGAGGAGGGGGGTTCCGGGGGCTGAAACCGCCTTTCCCCGGTAGGAGGCGAGGCATAAGGGACCCCCAAGTATTGCTCCACTGGACCCAAAATCTCATTGGGCAGCGGTGTTCTCAAGCCCCGGATTTTGCCGTAATTGGTGTTGACCACAGGATACTGCGCCTGGCTGTCGATGAGCGTGAACTTGATGGCCAGGGCGGTGATCCACAGCAGGACGTTGGAGTTCACCATGACACAGACTGGGGTGAAGACCAGCGGAAGCCATAACAGTCCCTGGGGTCTCGACATGGTTCACCACCACATCCGCGGGCGTCCGTGCGATGCAACTCCAAGCAAAGCAAGCCGTGAAGGGAGCCTGCAGAGAGAGACGGCTTTCCAGGGACCAAGACCCTGGAGAGGGGAAGGGCTTGCTAGGAAGCCTCTCCGATGGGTCATAGACAGAGCCCAAGGTTAACAACAAACCCGGCGGTTTTCTCGGCAGCCCATCACGGGACAGCAGCCCTCTCTTAATCCTGGTGCCGAATTCCAGCCCGTGCGAGGCTCCAAGGAAGCGGTGACCGTCCAACACCTCCCCGGGGCAACGATCACTTAGGAGAAGTCCAAGGCAGAGCGGTCAGCCTAATGGGAGAAAAAAGCAGACAAGGATAAGGAAGGCAAGACCACTGCCACCGATGGCGTTTGCTGTGTGTTCCACGCAACCCTCAACATCACGCAAGGAAATTCTCATTCACCGATGAATTTGTACAGCGGCATCTGCGGGCAGTAGAATTTCGCCAGACAATCGCTTGTCTTAATTTCTACAGTGAGTCCCATCAGCAAGAACGATGCCAATACTCCGGAAACACTCAAGTCTTTGTTGAATGAACAAACACACCGCCAAAAGTTACACACATTGCACAGATAACTGTACTGATGTCTCCTAATTGCACTATTATTGATAATATTGGCCCATCAATGGATAGGAGCTCCCATAACACTGTTTCTCAGATGTTTAAAAAACTGTCACTTTATATATAAAATAAACAAGGACCTACTGTATAGCACAGGGAACTATACTCGGTGTTTTGTAATAACCTATATGGGAAAAGAATCTGAAAAAGAATGGATATAGGTATATGTTTAATTGAATCACTGTGCTGTACACCTGAAACACAACATTGTAAGTCAACTATACTCCAATATAAAGTAAATATATTTTCTCCCATTCTGAGGGTTGTCTTTTCGTCTTGTTTATGGTTTCCTTTGCTGCGCAAATCCTTTTAAGTTTAATTAGGTCCCATTTGTTTATTTTTGTTTTTATTTTCATTACTCTAGGAGGTGGGTCAAAAAAGATATCACTGTGATTTATGTCAAAGAGTGTTGCCCAGCAGAAACAGAGACACAGATGTAGAGAACAAACGTATGGATACCAAGGGGGTAAAGAGGGTGGGATGAATTGGGAGATTGGGATTGACATATATACACCACTATGTATAAAATAGCTAACTAATGAGAACCTGCTGTAGAGCACAGGGAACTCTACTCGATGCTCTGTGGTGACCTAAATGGGAAGGAAATCCAAAAAAGAGGGGATATATGGATACGCACAGCTGATTCACTTTGCTGTACAGTAGAAACTGTAATGCAACACTGTAAAGCAACTGTACCCCAATAGGATTTTTAAATAAATTCATACATACATAAATACACTAATAAATACATAAATAAATGTAAAAAGAACTGTCACTTTTTCCTAAGGTATTAGGAGTGGAGCGCTAGAAGTTTTCCAAGGTGGGTAAAGGGAAGTGTGCACCGAGACCAGGCTGGCTTCATGCCATGTGGGTATTTATCAGCGACCACAAAGGGAGCGACACGCAATGGCGAGAGCACTGACACCGGGTACTCATCCTTCTCGCGCTACGCAGTGGCACGTGTCTGTGGGCTCCAGACATCACCGCCCTGAATCTCAGCCTCCTTGTAAGAAACTGAACAAGATGGTGCATCTCAAGTGCATGCCGTAGTGCTTGTCACATCAAGACACCATTCATAATTAAGAGTGTTGACACAGCAGTCCCGATTTTCACGTAAAGCGCTGCATGCCTTCAAGGGTAAACCCTGCAGCCTATTTAAGAACCTTCTGGTACATTTGAGCCATCTTCCTATTGAGTCTGGGAGGAGTTAACTTTTAAAGAGTGACCTCCTTGGGAATTCCCTGGCGGTCCAGTGGTTAGGACTCCGGCGCTCTCACTGCCAGGGCCACGGGTTCAATCCCTGGTCGGGGAACTGAGACCTGCAAGCCACGTGGCGCCACCAGAATAAAAAAAAAAAAGGGACCACCTCAATTTGTCCCTACGGGGATCACATGACGACTCTCTCCAGATAAACCACTGTGCGTATGACATTCAAGAATGTCGCACATGAGTATTATAAATGATGCATTAGAGACAGAAAACATTTCATGAGGTGTTGCAAGGACTCTACCTTTTTTTTAATCAACATTTTTTTTACTGAAGTAGAGTTGATGTACAACGTTGTGTTAATTTCTGCTGTCCAGCAGAGTGATTCAGTTATACATATACATAGTTTTTTTAATATATTCTTTTCCATGATGGTTTATCGTAGGATACTGAATATAGTTCTCTGTGATACACAGTAGGACCTTGTCGTTTATCCATCCTATACATGAAAGCTTACATCTGCTAACCCCAAACTCCCACTCCATCCCTCCTCCCCCAACCCCCTCCCCCTTGGCAACCACCAGTCTGTTCGCTACAGGACTCTACCTTTAAATACAGCATTCTTCAGCTGAAAATAGACAGATGTGTTTCTAAGGACACAGATTATTCTGGGTTATTCAGAGTCTTTCTGGACTAGAATATAATTATACATTTCATTTCAGGGAATGGTTGAGTAGAATATGTCAAACAGATCATTTATTTTCTAATGAAACATATCTGAGCCAGATCTATCACAGAGCTAGAATACGTCTGGGGGAAATTTTGTCATCCATGACATCCTGGGCCAAGTTAATCAGAGTTGGATGAAAATGCACTACAACACAGGATGGTGGCATTGAGAGTGAAAATTCGCATCACACCCAATGGCTGATTTATGTGTTTGCTTCTGTCTTTGTACTGGAGACAACATTTGGATTTCTGCCACAGCATGATCCAATTGCTGAATAATTAAGAGAAAGACAAAAAACGTGAAAGAGGTGTTGACTTGTCTGAAATCTTGTTTTCCTGAAACTCCTTCTGGTTTAGAACCAGCATCAGTACTTCCTTCTCAAGCCTTCGTCATGGTCATAGGAGATGCCAGTAATTTCTGATTCTGATAGACCTGGGTCCCCAAATGCTACCTCTCTGTGAGCTGGAGAAGTGAGTCAACCTCTCTGAGCTTTAAGTAGATGGCGTGTCATGCCTCCTTTGTGGGGCTGGGCTGAGCCACAAGTGAGCAAAGGGGCAGGGCAGAGAAAAGGTCTCCTCAATATCCATGAAATGCTGGGATTTTGAACGCAGACCTGCTCAAAACACTCCCAGGTACAGAGACAAAATGCACTGAAGTCAGCCCAGGGTTGGCATGAAGCAGGTATAGAGCAAGTAGTTTAAATTCTTTGAGCCTCTCTTTACTTATTTGTTTCTAACTCTCTGGGAATTAACTGAGTTGGTCCACACATGTGGACATCATGCATCATGTAGTCCCTGGACCACAGAATTCCATAAAGGTAGAATTCAGTTGGCGGATCTGTCCCAGGACTTACAACGTGAATGCCTTGAGGAAGTCTGGTCCACTCCATCATTTCTCCAGCTCCATGTGGATGGCAGCACCTCTATGTCACATATTCGTTAAGACTGAGCAAGTGAGGGCACACGCAGACTTCATGCTTCACCTGTATGATCAAGCCTACCTCCCCACAAGGTTCTGAGGGCCAGAGAGAGACCATGAACCAGCCGGACCTAAGAGGAGGGGAATGGGGGGGGGCGGGTATCTGGACACTCACGAAGTCCAGGCTAGGCATTCAAAATAATCATACGTTCTGAGCTATCTTATTTCCCGATGCTTTGGAATTTGGCAGTTTGCGCAAATGGAATACCACCAATGTCGAGCACTGTTTCTCAGACTCTGCACTGCTGACGTTTGGGACCACACTGCCTTTGTGGTGAGGGCCGTGCTGAGCCCTGTAGGGTGTGTAGTAGCACCTCTGGTCTCTACCCACTCGAGGCTGGTAGCACCCGCCTCTCACTTTTAACAATCAAAAATATCTCCAGACATTGCTAAGTGACCCCTGGGGGCAAGATCATCTCAAGGTAAGAACCACGGGTGTAAATCATCAAATATGGGTACACCTGTGGGTACATTTGAAAATTATCATCAGTGGCACTAGATTTACGTTTCTGTGTGTATATATATGTGTATGTGTGTGTTTGTGTGTGTCACATTCAAATATTTGGCAACTGTAAAAGTTTTAGCAATGAAGATTTAAAAAATAAACCTATTTTAAACATGCATCCTCAACCTCGTTTAAAAATCATTATAAATTTATTTTGGGGAGGACAAAAAAAAGACTTCTCATGTAAACGTCACACTGAAAATAATTTTACAAGGAGTGAAATGTTATAGCTACACATAATATATGTGTACAGTTAGGATATGTATAATACACATATTTATAAATATGCTATTTTCTCTATAATATGTATTTATATATTTTTCAAAATTTTCCAAAATAAAAACAAGATACTACAAAGGAAATTCTTGAAGAAAAAAATTTTAATGAAAAAAATGAGAACAAAACTGAAACTTCACTGCATACATACAACTGGGGAGTTAGGAAGGCCTTGATAGCATGGTCTCCCTGCAAAAGCTGCACACAGACTAATTTCTCAGAGTGGCGTTTCGACTTGATTCATAACTTGATTAGGTAGTTTAGAATGATCTCTACAGGACAGTCATTCTGTATGAGGTTGTAATTAAGACTTGGCTCCCACTACTCAGGCATGCTAAACTATAAATGAGTCAAAATAAAAATTGCAATAAATTTCTTTCCAAAGTGCAGATCACTCAAACTGAGATTGGTTTAATTTTACAATACGTATTTAATGTAGGTGAGCCCTGATCAAATTTATCTTGGTGTTTTGGCCTTCCAAGGAATGAAATCATGTCTCCTGGGTGTTCACGGCTTCACCTTTCTGTGGCTGCAAAATACATTACAAGACAGAGCTCTGTGGATGCACCTTCCAAAAAAAAGAAAAAAAGAAAAGAAAGGAAAAAAACACGAGAGGATTAATGAGGTGGAAACAGACCTCCCCTGAGGTGACTCTCAGCTCCATCGAAGGTCTGGGACTCGCTATCTGCTATCAACAGTCTGCTGACAACAAGAGGCACTTGGAAGATTCACTTTCATCTCACATCACAAAGCATCAGGAAACCAAGAACAGTAGATGCTGGTAAAATTAATGCGCTTGTACAACAATCCTTCCACACTGTTTCCTAGAAAGTCTGCCGTTGGGGAATAGGCATTCCCCAAACTTTACAACCTGTAGACCTCCCCGGTTTTACTTTTTCTTTTGTTTCTGGAGAGGACACCAATGTTTCATGGTACCCAAGCGGGGTTAGGGTTCATCTTTTATCCTACAGCACAGATGTCTACCGTAAGGTGGCTCAGGGCACCTGTCACCTACGTGAAAAACCTCGACACTCTGCACATGGGCTGACAACACACACGCACACACACAATCCCTATTCAAGATTCCTTGATGCTGGCTATCAGCCAGTTATTATATTTTTGCGTATTTTTTAATATGCTGGCTTTGATTTTATCTCCCACATGAGCACAGTCACAATCTACTGTGTCTTCTGTCAAATCTTCTAGCTCTCCACACATCTATCCATGTACTTCCTTTCAGTTCTAAAAACCAGATCCCAACAAAATCCACCCTTTTGAACCAAGAAGCTTAGATGTAAATAATTACAGAGTGAAGATGCCATATGTACTATCTTCAAGGTGGTTGTATGCCCAGTGGGGGCTTCAAAGCATCAACTCCATCACCTCCATCACCATTTCTGTTCTCATACTGAACTTTAATGGCTCAGGAAAACAACAGGGCCACAGTCGTAGGAACTGGAGTTTGCAACAAGAGCCAGAACCCAGACTAAACCCAGGAAAAAGAGTTAATGGCTTATATGTGGTCCAGTCAAGACACTGGATAGACTGGGCATATATCTGGACAAAACTATAATTCAAAAAGATAGATGCACCCCTATGTTCATAGCAGCCCTAGTTACAATAGCCAAGACATGGAAACAACCTAAATGTCCATCGACAGATGAATGGATAAAGAAGATGTGGTACATATATACAATGGAATACTACTCAGCCGTAAAAAAGAACAAAATAGACAGCAACATGGATGCAACTAGAGATTATCATACTAAGTGAAATAAGTCAGAAAGAGAAAGACAAATACCATATGATATCACTTATATGTGGAATCTACAATATGACAGAAATGAACATACCTATGAAACAGAAACAGACTCATGGACATAGAGAACAGACTTGTGGTTGCCAAGGGGGAGGGGTTTGGGGGAGGGATGGATTGAGAGTTTGGGGTTAGCAGATGCAAACTATTATATATAGGATGGAAAAACAACAAGGAACTATATTCAATATCCTGTGGTAAACCATAATGGAAAATATAAAAAAGAATGTATACATATGTATAACTATATCACTTTGCTGTATAGAAGAAATTAACATTGTAAATCAGCTATACTTCAATTAAAAAAGGACTGATTGGATAGAAAGATACACCATGGATATGTAGGCCAGAGATATGATCAGGAATAAAGCACGGATGTTTTTTCTAGAGCAATTATGTGGACAACAGAATCTACAGTGGTCACCAAAATAAAACACCAAGACTTAGTCATAGATCAGTAAGTATTTCATAAAGATCACTATTGTAAGTTACTGGGACATAGTGGGAGATGAGACAGAATTCCTGCCCACTTGAAGATTATACTCTCATGAAAATGTCCCTAAAAGCGGTGCTTTTTTCCTTATTCATTGTGTGTACATCTAAAGCAAGCACAGGGACTGGCATGTATTAAAAGCTCATTAAATGCTTGACTTTCTGTGTCTAATTCAACTAATACCTAACATGATTTCCAAATCTAAATCAAATGTTCATAGAAGCAATACTATTTACAATAGCCAAGACATGGAAGCAACCTAAATGTCCATAGACAGATGAATGGATAAAGAAGATGTGGTACATATATACCATGGAATACTACTCAGCCATCAAAAAGAAAGAAATAATGCCATTTGCAGCAACATGGATGCAACTAGAGATCATCATACTACGTGAAGTCAGTCAGACAGAGAAAGACAAATATCATACGATATCACTTATATGTGGAATCTAAGAAAACATGATACGAATGAATTTACATACAAAACAGAAATAGACCCACAGACATAGAAAACAACATAGAAAACATGGTTACCAAAGGGGAAGGGTGGGAGGGATAAATTAGGAGTTTGGGATTAACAGATACACACTTCTATATATAAAATAGATAAACAACTAGGTCCTACTGTATAGCACAGGGAACTCTGCTCAATATTTTGTAATAACCTATCAGAGAAAAGAATCTGAAACAGTATATATATATGTGTGTCTGTGTGTATATATATATATATATATATATATATATATGTATATATATATAAAACTGACTCACTTTTCTGCACACCTGAAACTAACACAACATTGTAAATCAACTATACTTCAATAAAAAATAAATTTCAAAAAATCTATTTTGATCACTATAGCCCTAGGGCAAAGAAAAATGTTCAACACTTAACAGAAAATTTAATAAATACATGTTTAATTTTTTAAAAACTATTTATTACCAAACATGATTCCCAAATCTAAATCAAGTAATCTGCAAATATGTCCAGGGTTTGTGTGGAGCTCTCTCACCGAACTCAAGTCACAGATCATCAAGGTCAAACTGTCATGTCTTCAAGACATCTGGTCTCTGAAAAATCTCTTTTCTGTGCTCCTCTAACTGTCTCCATGCTTTTGTTCCACAGTTCAATAATCAGTACCATCCTTTTTCTAGTTATTTAGGTAAATTCAAAGCCACCTGTGGTGCTCCCTTTCCAAGATTCCACATACACTAAGTCCTCACATCTGCTGAGGGTCTTAACACAGGACCAGAGACGTGGTTACTGGTAACCTCACTGGTTACTGGTCAGAGAGAGGAGAGATCACAAAAGGTTAGCGAAAATGCAAAAGCCCAATAGTACCAAGTGTTGAGCAAGGATATGGAGCAGTTCCCATGCTATGCCGGTGACAAGTAGAGTGGCCACACAGGAAAAAATTTTGTGTCACAGAGGAAAGTCGAGCATGCAGAAGACTTTGGTGTAGATAAGCATACACACACATATATACAAACTATATAGTTTAAATAGTTTGTATCTGTCCCATAGAGCTTCTTGAATATTCATGTCGGGAGACATACACAGACATTTCCATTTGCAGCCGTAGCCATAATAGGAAAAGAACTGGAAGAACCCAGACGTCCACGAAGAGGTGAATGGATAAATAAATGTTGGCATATTAAAACAATACTACACACAGTGAAAAATAAAAAACGGATCTGTAAGTTAAAATGGATAAATCCCCCAAATAAAAAGCAAGTCACAGAAGAATACATATGGTGTGATGTTACTGATATGATATTACATAAAACTAAACAGTACATTACTTAGAGCTGTATTTGTACTGAAATACAAAAAACAGGAAGGGCATTATTAAGACCAAATGCTGGGACAGTTAACTCCTACCCAGGGTCACAATTCACAATTCACAATACAAAGATATTGGTAATGTTCTATTTTCTAGTATGGCCGTATGTATATTTGTTTAGCTTCTATGTGGGTATTTATATATTTCCATGTAGTGCACATTTTATGAGCATGGTTATTTCACAGTGCAGATTTCCATCAAGAGATGCATGTCTATATATAAGTTTGCCCTCACTTCATTTTCCCAAGCACTTAAAAAAGTATCTGAAATTTTAAATGAAAATATCTGAAATTTTAAAAGGGAAGGAAAAAGATCAACGCCAAGGTTACATGCCAAGCCCAAGGCAATGGGCCATCCGCCCACAGAATCCTTAAGACGCAGCAGTGGCTGACGGCATCGCTAAAACTAGAGTCAGGTCACCTAAGACGCTACTGCCTAGGTCGCTAATTAGCCAGGCGACCTGTGACCCATCACTTAGCGCCCAGAGCTTCAGGCCCCTGGACCGCGCCATGAGGACCTGGAGGATGTGCCCTCTTCGGCTGCCTTCATCCTGAGGATCATCTGAAACCACAGACGGCTATCCTCAAAACTGAGTGTACATGAAATAGCGAAGCGGTGGGCACAGAAAGTTCTCCAATGAGGTAGGAAGCCATAATTCAGGGGAGACCATTGGCACTGAAGAATACGGGAAGATGTGTGGTGTCAGAAGCAGATAAAACAGGCTTACAACCCTATTCCTAAAAAATGTACTCTTCAGGACCACAAAACCTCTATGGGCAGGATAAAAATGTCACTAGATTTACATTCACCTGAATTCTACACCCAGATTCAGAATGAATATTAATTCTTGTTTCCCCCGATATTCATGGATTCCTTGTACTCACTATCTTATACAAATAATCCATTGTCGTCTTCTCATATCTGACCATATGGAGTTATTTCACAAGAGTTTGTACTGGAAATTATGCATACATATATATAACTATATGTATATAGTTTTAAAGTATACACATATCTACATCTAAACTAATAATACAATATGATGCACGTGTGTGTGTGTGTATGTCTCCAAACCAACCCACTGAGGTATTAAGTTCCTTTTGTTCCGGTACTATGCCTTCTCCATTCTTTGTAAATCTCTCCGGCACCTTGTGCAAGGCCCTTCACGTTGTACATGATCAATAAAACATATTATACGTGATGCCGATTACCCATTGCTAGATAGTTCGGTCTAAGTGTGAGCAATCTGAAAAACAGGCTCAAATATACACCGCTGGGCATCGCAACATTTACTCATCCAGCTGTTAAATATCTGGAAGGAGTACGGGCAAGGATTAGGAAAGTGCCTTCTGGACTTGGGCTGCCTAGAATTCAACGCCATCAGCAACCACTGAAGGCTGTAAACCATCGATGCCTCCACATTCCTACCTATAAAATGGGCACAGCATAGGATGTAACTTAAGGATATTACTGCACGTAGGTATATGGGCAGATACGTGTGTGTGAATATATACACCACATATGCATATGTATGTGTATGTAAATATATATACATTTGGAACAAGAAGTGTTCCCCAAAGAAACGAGAGCTAATTATAACTACTTCCTGAGGTTTCACTCAATGCTTCCACTGTGACCCACTTTGATCAATATGACGATACATCATCAAACTCCCACCTGAATACAGTCTACATCCAGATGATGAGGTCAAGCCTGCATTTAAATTATTACAATTAAGCAAATGCGTGGCCCACTTCTTCCCATCCCCTCCTTCTGTGGGACTGTGGGCTTCTGCAGGTTGGAATTTGGGATGGAGTGTCTAAGAGACGTATTGAAACTTCTAGATATGTAGAGAGAGCTGGCCCCAAGGGGTTCTGTCAGATGGTAACAGAGACGTGAAGGACTGAAACTCAAGAATGTGAATACAAGCCTACCGAGATTTACAGACAGTGGGAAAGATGTACCAGAAGGAACACACATTATTTCAGAGTCAATTCACATTCATTGCTAGACGATGAGCAGTTGAAAGGCAAAGACCACAGATGATTAATAGTTAAACTTGGGAAAGAGAAGGTCCTCAGCACAGGTTATTCAATCAAAAGGAAGAGACAGATACCGAAGGAAGTCATAAGGAACCTGGACAAGAAAGGCAGAAAAATGGCAAGTCAGCATTCACGATGCTCTCCTTAGCTGATCTCCTGTGGGTACCATAGTAAACCCCCCTACCAGCGACTCCATTCATACCCCCAACATAAACCTCCTGTGGGGCCCATGATTTAGCCCCTATGGTTTTTGCCTGTATGAGCTTCATCATGAAGACAGAGTGTCTTGGGTTTGCCCGTTGACACAAGAATAAAAAGTGTTAGTCTGTGGCACTTTACCAGTTTCAGTCAATTTTGATGGAACCTAACTTTAGAAACTAAGGTACAGATCCATTTCCGAGGATCTACTTGTGAGATCTCTGCAAGTAAAGTAAGGAGTCCCAGATGTTAAGCACTCTTTATTTTTTTTTTCTGCTTATTATATCTCTTTTAGCCATTTTTTAAATTGAAGTATAGCTGATTTACAATGTTGTGTTAATTACTGCTGTACAGCAAAGCGATTCATTTATGCATATATATATATATATATATATATGTTCTCTTTTTATATTCTTTTCCAATGGTTTATCACAGGATATTGAATATACTTTTCTGTGCTATACAGTAGAACCTTGTTGTTTATCCATCCTATATGTAATAGCTTACATCTACCTGCTAACCCCAACTTCCCACTCCATCCCTCCCCCACCCCCTCCCCTTTGGCAACCACCAGTCTGTTCTCTGTGTCTGTGATTCTGTTTCTGTTTCATAGATAGGTTCATCTGAAGCACTCTTAATACCATTCGGTATAAAAGGTGTTCCCAGAGCTGTATAACGGGGGCTGAAGTAATCTTGATCACCAAAAGGAGATATTTACGACAAGAAGTTGAGTGAGTTCTCCTGCAAAGGAAAGCTACTAGTGTGAGCAAAAAAGAGGAGTCCCTTTATAGACAGCCCAGTTTCACCTTAGATGTCATAAGGAACCTTAGATGTGGTGGGACCTCACCCAGTCAGACGGTGGGCCTGACGATCGATGGTTGAACACCTGCACACTTTGGGGTTAGTCTGGATGAGAAGAACCAAGTCTTCCCAAAGGAGACAACAATCAAGAACAATTTCAGGCGATAATGATAAGTGTGTGTATTTGGGTCTTTAATAAGTAGCTTTGAAACGGTTGTCTATAGCCTCTACCGATGAACTGTACAGTGTCCAACAATAGAGAGTGTCTTCAGGATGTTTCCCGAGACACCATCCATGACTCAAGGACTGGCTCAAGCTTATATAACCCCAGCTGGAGTGTCCCACTTTTCCTCTGAAGCCTGTATCCTATTTGCCTAAAGCATACTTCATCTTATGGGGAAGGCTGTTTCATCGTATATGGAAGACGCTGTATCTTGGAAATTACTATTTTCAGTGTGATGTTCACTGTGACAGTTGGAATTCTTCTCTCATGTGTTTCTGACGGTGTAGAGTCACTTCAAGTGATGAGAGCTGATGTGCTTATACACTGTAGGACTCTGGGTGATTAAACAATCCTGTTCCCACACACTGTACTCGCCAAGCACGACTCTGTCTAAGCTCCCAGAAGAGGCGGGTTTGTTTTCTGTCTTGACCACCACCATCTCCACCCGTTCCCCAGCACGTTTCCTCTGCCTTCCTCAAACAGGAAGATTCATGTGTGAAAACCAACCCTTTTCCCAGGGATTGAGACACTCCAGAGAGGTTTCCTGTCTTAACATCAGAAACTACCTGAGATGAGACCTTCCATCTCTAGGAATTGACCGGGTCATCCAAGATGTGGAACGTAGGCGAGGGTTCTTCCCTGAAAACCTTTGTGTCTCACGATAGTGTGGAGAGGGAGCAGAGGAAGGAAGAAAAGGGATGCAAAAGGAAGGAGAGAATTCACAAAGGGAGGAAAGAATAAGAAGTCTGTAGTCAAGAGACAGAGTCAGGGTCAAGGCTCAAAGGCATCTCCTTGTTAACCTACCCCCAAAGCCTTACAAGCATTATAACAAAAGTAAAATTCATGCAAATGAAATTTATTGTGCCAATAAATGCAGTAAATAGCATTCAACTATCATTGCTCCTGACACCTTTACTTTTTTAAATAAAAATGAGGGAAGATTCTAATCCACTAGATTCCTTACTTTATCTTCACACGCAAAGACTCTCACACTGTACCCTCTCTACTGGGGCCTAATTACTCTCTCATCCCCAGCCTCTGGCAAAATTCCTACCTACACATGCAGGTTTTAAAAAGAAAAGCTGAATAAACTAAATTTTTAAATCCTTTCCTCTACCCAGTTCCAAATTCAGTTTCTCTACCCAGAGTCCGTGATTCCCATTCCCACCCAGGTGCCCCTGAATAGAACTCAGGGGCTCTATAAACTAGAACAGATGAGAGAGATTACATCTTTGTTTTCAGTAAATGTGAACTGAAATTTAGGCTTTGCTTCAATTATGAATGTAGGTGTAACATACACACAAACACACACTCAGTAATAGGAGAAGTCCCTGTAACTTTGCCCCAACAGAAGTCACATATTTTCTTATCAAATTAATGCTATGGCAGATATCACAAAATGCTGTCTATAGTCACCATTACTTTCCAGTTGTGACAATTATCAGCCTCTAACTAGATCTGGTTACTTAATACACAAAAAAGAAGCACATAAAATACTATGACACATTTTACAATCCAGCAATCCCACTCCTGGGCATATATCCAGAGAAAACTCTAATTCATAAAGATACGTGCAGGGACTTCCTTGGTGGTCCAGGGGTTAAAACTCCATGCTCCCAGTGCAGGGGGCCCGGGTTTCATCCCTGGCCAGGGAACTAGATCCCACATGCTGCAACTAAAAAAAGATCCCACCTCACTGAAGATCCCGCATGCAACTAAGACCCAGCACAGTGAAATAAATAAATATTAAAAAATACATGCACCCCAATGTTCATAGCAGTACTATGCACAATAGCCAAGACATGGAAGCAACCTAAGTGTCCATCGACAGATGAATGGATAAAGAAAATGTGGTACAAATATACAATGGAATACTACTCAGCCATGAAAAAGAACAAAGCATTGCCATTTGCAGCAACATGGATGGACCTAGAGATGATCATACTAAGTGAAGTAAATCGGACAGAGAAAGACAAATACCATATGATATCACTTATATGTGGAATCTAAAAAAATGATATAAATGAACTCATTTACAAAACAGAAACAGACTCACAGACATAGAAAACAAACTTATGGTTATCAAAGGGGAAAGAGGGGAAAATAAATTAGGAGTTTGGGATTAGCATATACAAACTACTATATATAAAACAGATAAACAAGGTCCTACTATAGAGGCACAGGGAACTATATTCAATATCCTGTAATAAACCATAATGGAAAAGAATATGAAAAATAACGTATATATATGTATAACTGAGTCACTTTGCTGTACAGCAGAAATTAACACAATGTTGCAAATCGGCTATACTTCAATAATAAAATACTATGGCACATTTAAAGAATATCTTTATAACTATGTCAATAAAACTGGTTTCCTTTTAAGGTTATTTATCTTATGAATTAAAATACTATGTTCAGAAAGGGTGTATATTTTTCCCCAAACTGACAAAGGGATCTCTCTCTCTCACACACACACACACACACACACACACACACACACACAAAAACACACACACCCCCTCTGAGTAGGCATGGTTAAAATCCCTTGACTAACTGCCAAACTACTAATACCGCCTGCATCTCCAGCTACCCTGACCTGGTTATAGGAGGGTTTTCTGCTGGTGGATAAGGTACATGTGGTTGAGTGAAAAAAGATCACCCACTCAGCAATCTTGTATCAAGGCTTTTCTGGCTCTTCTGCCCTCCCTTCGGAAAATGTGCCCTGAGCCTAAGTCCCCCGTGAGAAGGCATGACACCTCCACCTGAAGGTCTTGCTTTGCTGTGGTCACACCTGTCCAGGTCAGGGAAGTCTTCCTGGGCATCCCTCCCCACAGACCTTTGCTGGAACCTGACACCACCTCAGCCTGGCTTCCCTAGTGGTCAAAGCTATGCCCACGACAAGTGACTGATAGGAATACTGGGACCAGGAATTCATCCTTTATCTACACCACTTGTATACAGAAGAGGCAGGGATCAACTCCAAGGCCAGGGCACCCCTTCACCTCTGGAATGATTCCAGCAAAGGCAGCGTCCTTCTCTCTTTCTGAACCAAAGCCACTTAAATTTTAAACCTAAAATTTGAGAATAAAGGAATGTTGAAAACTCACACGTCTTTCTAATCCTAGATACATAGAACACGATAGCTAACGTGAGTTTCCATTTGAAATACCACAAGTGAACGGAGGAAGGGAAAGAGTCAGAAGAAGAGAAGTTAATTAATTTGCCACTGGATTCAAACCGGTCAGAGTGGCCATCATCAAAAAGTCTACAAACAACAAATGCTGGAGAGGTGTGGAGAAAAGGGAACCCTCCTGCACTGTTGGTGGGAATGTAAATTGGTGCAGCCACTATGGAGAACAGTATGGAGGTTCTTTAAAAAACTAAAAATAGAGTTTCCATATGATCCAGTAATCCAACTCCTGGGCATATACCCTGAGAAAACCATAATTCGAAAAGATACATGCACCCCAATGTTCACTGCAGCACTATTTACAATAGCCAAGACATGGAAGCAACCTATGTGTCCACTGACAGATGAATGGATAAAGAAGATGTGGTACATATACACAACGGAATATTACTCAGCCATAAAAAACAAACAAAATAATGCCATTTGCAGCAACATGGATGGACCTAGAGATTATCATACTAAGTGAAGTAAGCCAGACAGAGAAAGACAAATATCTTATGATATCACTTATATGTGGAATCTAAAAAAAGGGTACAAATGAACTTATCTACAAAACAGAAATGGAGTCACAGATGTAGAACACAATCTTATAGTTACCGGGGAGAAACGGGGGGAAGAATAAATTGGGAGATTGGGATTAAGATATACACAATACTATATATAAAGTAGATAGCTAATAAGGACTTACTGTATAGCACAGGGAACTCTACTCAATACTCTGTAATGACCTATATGGGAAAAGAATCTAAAAAAGATTGGATATATGTATATGCATAACTGATTCACTTTGCTGTACACCTGAAACTAATAACATTGTAAATCAACTATACTCCCACAAAAAAAAAATTTGCCATTGGATGCTGGGTAACCAGAGTCTGAACTCATTAAAGCCATCGAGAAGAAATCCAGTGATGAACAGCATTGATGGAGGCGTGCATAAACCCACTGCTTCTCTCTGTGTCCTACCTATTCCCTATGGTCCATTTCTAAGACAAAGGATGCGGGAAGACTCAAAGTTACATAAGCTCCAATGTGTTTAACAAATGGCAAAATCCTGAAACTCTAAAAAGGGAAGTCTATCCCTTCTGACTTATAACCTGTACCACCTCCCTTTTGCACCTGAAAACTCTCCCTTGCTTTTCTTCAGTGCATATGTGGGAAGATTTCTTTCTTCCCTTCACCTCTTTCTGTACAGAGAAGGATATAAAAAGGTTGATTTTTTTTTTTCACTACAATAATCAGATGCCACAGATTTTTTTTTTTGCGATGAATGCTTTCCTTGGCTATTTTTCAGACCTCCTATTAAGAGCTATTCTTTCATTCTGGCCTATTCCTCTTAACCCAATTAAACCCAATTAAATCCTCTGCCATGATGGTTCTATTTCCCTTACGTCTAATTATCCTTTAACTAGTCTCTGTTACTGCATGTTCTTTTCCACTGGCCCACCCCTGACGGTAGCACGAAGAGGACGTGATACACACACAAACAAAACCTTGATGTTAAATTTTCATCTGGCAAATTCCCCTGAGTGGAAATTTACCAACAGCCAGGGTGCCATTTGAAGACTAAATTCCTTTGCAGCTTCAAATACTGGAGGAGCACAGGCTGATTGCGTCAAAGAGGTTTTAAAACGACCACATGCAAAACAATTTGCCTCTGTTAAGAATGTCCTTTGAGTTAATTAGGTCATTAGGAAAACACACTGAATTTATGGCGGCTCAGATAACTGCCTTCAATATGTATTAACAAATAAACTTTACGTGTGTACGTGTGTATGTGTGTACGTGTGTGTGTGTACGTGTGTGTGTGTGTGTGTGTGTGTGTGGCTGCTTTCCCCGAGATTTTTACAGCCTAGATTAAAATTAGAAGCCTCCTTCCGAGGAGGCCCATTTTGATGCTTGATTTTACTCACAAATAAAGAGCTTTTAAAAATATACTCAAGAACATCAGAGATTCATTAGCTTTAAGGATATTCTAAGAGTAAAGTTAGGAAGCCGGAACTCTTCAAAAAAGGTAAAGGAAAATCAGAAGAGGCAGGACGGAGACACAGCCCTGAATCCAAGTAGAACCGTCTCCTGGAAATAGGCTGGTTTTCCAGATCACAGGACGGGACCTCAAGGCAGGAGGGAACACAGATGTCTGTAACCGAAGACCAAGTACATAAGTTCTAGTGACATCCATCATTTAAGAGACTCAAGGATTAGATCCTATCACAAAGCCAGCTCTGTCAGCACTGCACGGGTTTCGTGAGTGGGCTTCTCCTGGGATAAAAGGGACTTCTCAAAAATAAACACTTTGGGGATTTCCCTGGCAGTCTAGTGGTTAAGAAAGACTCTGCGCTCCCAATGCAGGGGGCAAGGGTTCGATCCCTGGTCGGGGAACTAAGATCCCGCGTGCCACACGCTGCGGCCAAAAAATAAAATAAAATAAAAAATAAACACTTTGGTGAGCCCCTGGCTTCTCAGCTAATAATATAGAGACCTACACCCCACCTGATATTTATCGCGTATAAAGTGCATTGAAGAAATGTAGGCTATACTAGCTGCGAAAGATAAAGCATGCTATTCATAACGGCCAGTGCTGACTGGTAGAAAATACTCCTCACTGTAGAAGCTCGGGAAAGGCCAGATTATACTGAAAGGCATTTTGGCTTCCACGCAAGCATGCTCGACCGCTGAACACATTTCTAGGGCCGGTAATGACGTCCCTCGCTCCCGAGTGAAAGGACCTCCTGGAATCAGACCAGAGGAACGCAAGGAGCTCCTCCACGGAGCCGCTTAGGGTGACCGACGGCCCGGGAAACACAAACTGAGATAACTGTATTTAATTCAACTCCATGCGCCACTCCAGAAACAGGAAAAAGTGGAACAATTAAATCGCAACGGTGCCATTGAACCAGCCCAGTGGCCTTCCTGTAGGACAGACAAAGCCCTCCACAACGAGAACATTCTGTGACTTCAGTTTAAAAAAGAAAAAAGAAAAAAGAAAACAACCGGAAAAATGAAAGGCTTTTTGAGAGAAGCATTAGGTCATTTTTCAGCAGTGACTGCCTTTCTATAAAGAACACATCCGATAATAAGGAATAAAAAACAACTGAGTGATGAAGTTTGCTCAGGTTATATCCTCATTTTATCTTTTAAGGGAAAGCGCCTTACCTCGGTGAAGGGAACCGTGGATGGGATTTTCAAAGAGGCAGGAATCTGTGTTACTGTAGGTCCCTGGTTCTTAAAGGTGGCTGTTGATTAGAATCCTTGGGGAGAAGTGAAAAATCCCACTACTCAGGCTGCACTCCAGACCGCGTCTGTCAGCGTCTCCGGGCTGGGGGCGGGTCGAGGCACAGGTGTTGGTATTTATCAAATCCTCCAGGTGATTCTAATGGGTCGCCCGATTGGCCAAACGATGCTTTAGAAAAGGGTATCCACCTACACACCCTGGGAAATTTGGGTCTTATTTTATTTTATTTTTCCTTTAGAAAAATTTCGTTTCAACAAGGAAAGACTCGTATGCTGTCTTCAAAGCCAAACTATAAGTATTATTTCAGCAGCAACAATAGCATCAAACAGCAAATTCCTCCCCCAAGGTCCACCCGCTCCCCCATCACCATGGCTACCTCAGGAGGGAAAGACTTTCAGGTGTCTCAGCTTTACTTCTCAAAATATGCCCCATCGTAGTTCTAAACAGTTTGCTCCTTTTTCTGGACAAGTCTTTTTTAGATACTATCTAGAGATGATCCAACCTATTTGCCTCTAAATTTCCCGATACAGTTCCAACACTTTTGCTTATCTCATTTTCTAGTACAAACACCGTTGTAACCGTGCAATTAATGGTCACTCTTGAACCAAGCTCTGTACGCTAACAAAAATCTTCTTTTTTGAATCACCTGTTTTAACTGGAGACAATTACAGCCTCAGAGTTTCACTTTCACACTTTCTGTGAATCTACTCTTCATTTTTCTTAATGCTCATCTCAAGGACGGTCTCCACGGGATCAAATGCTTCATTTCCTTTATTTTTTTTCCTTGATGTCTCTCTGGAGCATCCTTTTGTGTCCCAGTCTCCCCCCGGAATTCATTGGGGACTCAGTTCCTCTGGCTATTTTCTGTGAAGTCCATTGTTTCTTGGAAACCATTTCCATTCACTATGTATTCTGCTATTTGAAGGAACACATTATCACACGGCCTTCTGAGAAAAAAGACAATGAAAAGTCGATCTTTGGAGACCATGCACGAGTTCAAATTCTAGACTCTGACCTCACATGCATAGTTTGGTTCAGAGTGGAGTTCTAAGTCGGAAATCAGTTCTATCTGGGGTTCTGGAAGTTTCTGTCGTTGAATCTTTGGGAAAGACTTTGAAGGGCCTGTGGCATTCTAACTACTGATTATTCGGGGTTTTTTCTCTTTTTTTACTTGCCCTTCCAACTGCTCTGAGGATCCCAATCTCTTAGGATCTTCTCCGTGTAGCTGCTGTTCTGAAATTTCACAGCAGTGTGCTTCGGGCGTGAATTTCATTTCATTCTCACGCTGGGCATCCAATGTGCCACGTAAGTGTGAAAGCTTATATCTTTCAATGATGGGGGGAAAATGAAGATTATTTACAAGTCTTTTCTGCCCCTTTTATTCTTTGTCACCCTTTGCTGGAACCACTGTTTGGATGATGAATTCCTAGATTGAGACTTAATTTTCTTTCTTTCCTTTTTTTTCCATCAGGTTTTATCCATAGGAAATATCTTCATATTTATGTCTGGCTCCATTTTTTTTTTTTAATTTGGCTATTATGTTACTTTTTCAAAGGAGTCCCACTTTTTTAAAGGATTTGTATTTTAGCATATCTCCCACAAGTTATAGATGAGAGGGTTGTTTTCTTTTTTTACGTTTCTACTTGGTGCTGTGTATGTTTCCTCCAGATAACTTTTTTCCGTTGTCCATTTTTTTTTAAGACTCTCTTATTGGAAGCTACCCTAAAATATCTAGGATGTAAGGCTATCTTTTCTCATCGATGAACAAGCTCTGCGTCAGTAGGTTGTGGTCCTCAGCAGGTGGACTTCTATACAGTGAAAAAGCAAGTTACTCAAATGGCTTTCAAATGCTGTTTATGGAATTCTTTTCACTGCTCATTCAGTTTCCCCATAAAAAGGTGCCTCCCATACGTGTTTGGACAAGCCTAGGGGCTTTCAACTTGGGAGGGAAGTAGGGGGCAGTAGGATACCCCTTGCCACTGGGATGCAGAATGCACGTAATTCCCTAGTTGTTCTGTCTGGGGACAGTCCTCACTCCACTAATTCTGAAGTCCCTGGGTCCTTCTCTCTTGCATTCAATTCTCCAAATAAACATCTTCTATTTCCTTGGCAGCAGGGGGAAAAACAGTACTTTGCCACATGGATGGAAACCTCTGGTCTAACAGAAGATCAACGGAGCTTAGAGTTTTAAAAGAGGTTAAAAAATGCTTGCGTTCAATCTAACTTGGATTAAAAACAATACGTGTGTTCAATCCAAATTCTGCACCATCCAAGGAAGTCATTTATCTTTCTTACTCTGAGAAAAATACCACTATACAAGGACCTGGATTTAATATAAACGGCATATAAATGGCAGGGTGGCATACAATTAGGTAGTATTAACAAACTAGTGAATACAACAGAAAGGAAGCAGACTCACAGATATACAGAATAACCTAGTGGTTCCCAGTGAGGAGAGGGGAGGGGGGAAGGAGCAAGATAGGGGGAGGGGGGTAAGAGGAACAAACTCTTAGGTATAAAATAAGCTACAAGGATATATTGCACAACACGTGGAATATACCCAAAGTTTTATAAAAACTATAAATGGAGTATAACCTTTAAAACTGTGAATCATTATGTTGTACACCTGTAACTTACATAATATTGTACAGCAACTATACTTCAATAAAAAACAAATTAGGTGGTATTACACCACCTTGAAGTAGGGAGAATGCACACTCCATGAAATAGAGTTCATTACACTGAATTAAATGCTTTCCAAAGTCATTGAATAAATAGCTTGATGTAATGTTTTTCATGTACATATCAAATCCTAAAGCATTTAATTTCTTTTCTTCATTTTTATCTGGCAAAGATGCCTCTAAGAAAAAAGAAAAAAAAAAAAAAAAAAGGGAATTCCCTGGAGGTCCAGTGGTTAAGACTCTGTGCTTTCACTGCAGGGGACACAGGTTCGATCCCTGGTCTGGGAACTAAGATCTCGCGTGCCACATGGCCAAACAAAATTTTAAAAAAAGATTAAAACAATTTTTAAATAAGTAAGAAATAGGACATCTGCAGAAACATGGATGGACCCAGAGATGGTCATACTGAGTGAAGTAAGTCAGCCAGAGAAAGACAAATAACATATGATATCGCTTATATATGGAATCTAAAAAAAAAGGGTACAAATGAATGAACTTATTTACAAAATAGAAATAGAGTCACAGATGTAGAAAACAAACTTATGGTTACCAAACGATGGGGAGGAGGGATAAATCGGGAGATCAGGATGGACATATACACACTACTATATATAAAATAGATAACTAATGAGGACCTACTGTAGAGCACAGGGAACTCTACTCAATACTCTGCAACGGCCTATACGGGAAAAGAATCTTAAAAAAATAAAAGAGTGGATATATGTATATATAAATCACTTTGCTGTATACCTGGTATTAAGCAAACATTGTAAATCAACTATACTCCGATAAAAATATGTTTTTTAAATGGGGAAAATAAAACCAACCTCAAAGAACGTAAGAAATAGGACTAAAAGTGAAAATTTACACAGACAAATTATCTGGAATCAGGAATGAGGGTAGGCATGTTAGATGCTCATCAAAATACATTTGCCAACATTGAGCTCTGACGTTTCCTCAATGAATTTCCTCACTTTCTGCCATCTTTGTCATCCAATCAATTCAAGATCACAAGCTGTATCTTCTCCTGTTCATTTTACTTGTAAAGGGTTCATAATGGCCATGAGTGTTTTCACTCAGCCCAGGGGTCTTTAATCAAAAATTGAGTCAGCATAAACATAGAGAACAGACTGGTGGTTGCCAAGGCGGGGGGAGGGGTAGGGAAGGACTGGGAACTATATCCAATCTCCTGGGATAAACCATCATGGAAAAGAATATGAAAAAGAATATATATGTGTATAACTGAATCCCTTTGCTGGACAGCAGAGATTGGCCCAACACTGTAAATCAACTATACTTCCATAATTTTTTTTAAAAAAATTGAGTCAGAATCTCATTTATATCTCTAGAAAATACAATATCCAGGGACTTCCCTGGTAGCGCAGTGGTTAAGAATCCGCCTGCCAATGCAGGGGACACGGGTTCGAGCCCTGGTCCGGGAAGATCCCACATGCCACGGAGCAACTAAGCCCATGAGCCACAACTACTGAGCCTGTGCTCTAGAGCCCGTGAGCCACAACTACTGAGCCCGCGTGCCACAGCTACTGAAGCCTGCGTGCCTAGAGCCCGTGCTCCACAACAAGAGAAGCCACTGCGACGAGAAGCCCACGCACCTCAACAAAGGGTAGCCCCCGCTCACTGCAACGAGAGAAAGCCTGTGCACAGCAACGAAAACCCAACACAGCCAAAAATAAATAAATAAATTTATAAAAAAAAAAAAAGCACTTGGAATAGGTCCTAGCACAGAGGAAGAGCTATGTAATTGTTAGCCTCTGCTATGACTGATAACCCAAAGAGAGAAGGCTAAATTCAGGAGGCAGAATGCTAGGGTGGCAAAGTCCAAGGGGAAATGATGATATGGGGGCAAACACTTCCCCTTATATGATTCATTTAAATAAATAACCTATTTGGAACCCTCCTGCACTGTTGGTGGGAATGTAAGTTGGTGCAGCCATTATGGAGAGCAGTACAGAGGTTCCTTAGAAAACTAAAAATAGAACTACCATATGATCCAGCAATCCCACTCCTGGGCATATATCCAGACAAAACTCTAATTCAAAAAGATACATGCACCCCTATGTTCACAGCAGCACTATTTACAATAGCCAAGACATGGAAACAACCTAAATGTCCATCGACAGGTGAATGGATAAAGAAGATGTGGTACAAATATACAATGGAATATTACTCAGCCATGAAAAGGAATGAAATAATGCCATTTGCAGCAACATGGATGCAACTAGAGATTATCAATACTAAGTGAAGCAAGTCAGACACAGAAAGACAAATACCATATGACATTGCTTATATGTGGAATCTAAAATATGACACAAATGAACCTACCTATGAAACAGAAACAGACTCATGGACATAGAGAACAGACTTGTGGTTGCCAAGGGGAAGGAGGGGTGGGGGAGGGATGGAGTGGGGGTTTGGGGTTAGCAGATGCAAACTGGTATATATAGGATGGATAAACAACAAGGTCCTACTGTAGAGCACAGGGAACTATATTCAACATCCTGTGATAAACCATAATGGAAAAGAATGTATGTAAATGTATAACAGAATCACTTTCCTGTATAGCAGTAGTTAACACAACATTGTAATTCAACTATATTTCAATAAAAAATAAATTAAAAAAATAATACTCTGTTTATCATCATTTTTGATGACACAAGCATAATACCTTGATGTGTGGTCAAGATTTATGAATAATTCTAGTCAATGGTCAAATCACAGCAGACAACGCAGGCAGAATCATGTCCTTTGAACACGAAAAAATTGCTGGTTGATAGTAGGAACTCCAGAACTTTGTAAAGAACACCAGGAGGCATCTTTTAAATTTCATACACCCAGCATTTAAAAGGTGGGAAGATGACTGAGGCTGACAGAATTCAGATGGTTTCATGGAGATAGGTAAATCTTAGCTGTCTCCCTATGTGTTCTCAGATATTACTGTGGATTCTGTGCCCGTCTGCAATAAAGCACGCATGCCCATCTTTTGGTCACACAAATGCAGAAAACTTGTGACTCCAAAACCAATGGCTGGGGTACAGATGAGGATACATTACCAGAATTCCATGTTGAAAAATATCTTAAGAAGGGCAGTTAGCCCATCTTGCTTATATGACATAACTTAGCGTGATTAAATGTGATCATGTTCACCGACTGAGTTCTGATACTAGACTAAGTATCACAATACGTTTTACTGCGAATACAGGTGGATTCCTATCTGCATTAATATATTGATTTTGTCACTCTCAACTCCCTGTGGGAAGGCACCATCTCCTAGGATCCTTCTGTACACAATGGACAAGATAATCACTGCAAAGGAGCCCACGGTGACTTTTTTCCAGCAACCATTTCAAGCCCTTACACCTCAGGATCTACTCCTGGAAAATGGACAAGATATGCCAGCCTAACCTGTTGCCAGAATCCAATAAAACCATGACTATGAAGGCAAGTTTGAAAACTGTCAAGCAACACATGCATGTAAAATTATTCTAGTGGGCACTGACTCATTTATATGAAATAAAGTATTGCAATGTAGTGGTGGCCACCATCAGAACCATGGTGCACATGATTGCACATCAAGCGTTGAGTCCAAAAGAGCTCGGGAAGACAACACTCCTTCAATGACTTTTTCTAAAAAAGGGTAAAATATAGAAATGCTAAGCATGTATTCATCTTTGTAGGTGTGTGTGTGTGCACACACACGCACACGTGCTAAAATAGTTTACTAACTCAGGTAAAATGGCGGAAACCTAAATTCCATGGGACTGGCAAAGACAGAACATCAACTCAATCTTTTTAAGTCCTGAGCTAAGAAAGCTCCCACAGACTAAAAACTAAAAGACACCAAACCACTGATTATAGCATGACAAGGGAAAAAGGCAGATTTTGTTCACCAAGGTTACAAAGTATTAATAAACTCAAGGGTAATGGATAAGGCTTCAGGTCATGTCATCTTACCATCAAGATCATTCCAGACACATGGGACTGGAGTATCCTAAATGTCAACCATCTCCTGTGAGTGTCAAGGGCTCAGAGTAACTCATTTTTTAAAACCATGATAGTAGGCTAAAATTTAGAATGTTGCTCCTTGTATACATTTTGTGGCATTCCAATGCGAGGAGAGCAATCGCGTGGTGTGCATGAGGGGGCGCCTTGGTCTCATAAGTGGACGAGGCTGCTCTGACTGTAATGTCCCAATGTGACCCGAGTTGGGTTCACACCCTATTACAGGGCTGCCACTGATGGCAGGTTTATCCGTCATGACCACTGGGCACTTGAAGCCCGACCTCTCAGATCTGTCAGCTGGAGGGAGCAAGTGCTTCTCTCTCAGGACTGAAAAGCAATTGCAAATCACAGAGACACGAGCAAAGCTCGGGTTCATGTCGTGGGCAAAAAAGAAGATGGAGAAAGAGGTGGCTTGTTCCTGCCGTACAGGGCTGGGATGTGGTCTCCCTTTGATCCTTTCTTCCTTCCCAGAGACATTTCCTTATTACTCCCTGTCATCTAATAGTTACCATGCTGAAGGCAGCTACCTTTTCTTTTTTTTTTTTTAATAAATAAATTTATTTATTTTATTTATTTATTTTTGGCTGCGTTGGGTCTTCGTTGCTGCACGTGGGCTTTCTCTAGTTGCGGCGAGCGGGCTTCTCATTGCAGTGGCTTCTCTTGCTGCGGAGCACGGGCTCTAGGCACGTGGGCTTCAGTAGTTGTGGCTCACGGTCTCAGTAGTTGTGGCTCGCGGGCTCTAGAGCGCAGGCTCAGTAGTTGTGGTGCACGGGCTTAGTTGCTCCGCGGCATGTGGGATCTTCCTGGACCAGGGCGCGAACCCGTGTCCCCTGCCTTGGCAGGCGGATTCTTAACCACTGCGCCACCAGGGAAGCCCAGCAGCTACGTTTTTAAGAGCACGTAGGAAATGACTGATAAGTTAATGTCCGGACAGTAAGAGCCCTTCAAGTTTTAAGTAAATTTAGCTCCTTTTGTCTTAGAAATTTAAATGTGTAGCTTTAATTCCAATCCTGGCTCTACCACTGTGTGCTGTGTGTCCTTGGGCAAGTTGATTAACAACATCTAGCTGTGTGCCCTTGGGGAAGTTGATTAACGTCTCTGGGCCTCAACTCCCTTATCTGTAAAATGGGAATAATAATAATAATAATACTTAGCTCAAAAAAAATGCGTAGCTTTAGGAAATAAGTTCAGTTTAGAAATTAAAACAAGAGCCCTTCGAGAGAACAAAAGGACTAAGTGAATTTCCACATGGGAGAGGCCTCAACTAAACCTTCCTTTACAAAACTACACCAGGGACTTCCCTGGTAGTGCAGCGGTTAAGAATACGCCTGCCAATGCAGGGGACACGGGTTCGAGCCTTGGTCCGGGAAGATCCCACATGCCATGGAGCAACTAAGCCCGTGCACCACAACTACTGAGCCTGCGCTCTAGAGCCCTCGAGCCACAACTACTGAGCCCGCATGCCACAACTACTGAAGCACGCGTGTCTAGAACCCATGCTCTGCAACAAGAGAAGCCACCGCTCACAGCAACTAGAGAAAGCCCGCGTGCAGCAACGAAGACCCAACGCACCCAAAAATAATAATAATAATAAATAAATAAATTTATAAACAAACAAACAAAAAACCACACCAGGATACAAATTAAGATGAACGTGGGGGAAGATGGCGGAAGAGTAAGACGCGGAGATCACCTTCCTTCCCACAGATACAGTAGAAATACATCTACACGTGGAACTGCTCCTACAGAACACCCACTGAACGCTGGCAGAAGACGTCCGACCTCCAAAAAGGCAAGAAACTCCCCCCGTACTTGGGTAGGGCAAAAGAAAAAAGAAATAACAGAGACAAAAGATTAGGGACGGCACCTGCACTAGTGGGAGGGAGCCGTGAAGGAGGAAAGATTTCCACGCACTAGGAAGCCCCTTCGCGGGCGGAGACTGCGGGTGGCAGAGGGGGGAAGCTTCGGAGCCACGGAGGAGAGCGCAGCCACAGGGGTGCGGAGGGCAAAGCGGAGAGGTTCCCGCACGGAGGCTCGGCGCCGAGCAGCACTCTCCAGCCCGAGAGGCTTGTCTGCTCACCCGCCGGGGCGGGCGGGGCTGGGAGCTGAGGCTCGGGCTTCGGTCGGATCGCAGGGAGAGGACTGGGGTTGGCGACGTGAACACAGACTGAAGGCGTTAGTGCACCACAGCTAGCCAAGAGGGAGTCCGGGAAAAAGTCTGCAGCTGCCGAAGAGGCAGGAGACTTTTTCTTCCCTCTTTGTTTCCGGGTGCGCGAGGAGAGGGGATTCAGAGCGCTGCCTAAACGAACTTCAGAGACGGGCGCGAGCCGCAGCTACCAACGCGGATCCCACAGCAACAGGGGCGCAGAGGGAAAAACGGAGAGATTCCCGCACAGAGGCTCGGCGCCGAGCAGCACTCTCCAGCCCGAGAGGCTTGTCTGCTCCCCCGCCGGGGCGGGCGGGGCTGGGAGCTGAGGCTCGGCTTCGGTCGGATCGCAGGGAGAGGACTGAGGCTGGCGGCGTGAACACAGCCTGAAGGGATTAGCGCACAACAGCTGGCTGGGAGGGAGACCGGGAAAAAGTCTGCAGCTGCCGAAGAGGCAAGGGACTTTTTCTTGCCTCTTTGTTTCGCGGCGCGCAAGGAGAGGGGATTCAGAGCGCCGCCTAAACGAACTCCAGAGAAAGGCGTGAGCCGCGGCAATCACCGCAGACCCCACAGCAACAGGGGCGCAGAGGAAAAAAACGGAGAGACTCCCGCACAGAGGCTCGGCGCGGAGCAGCACTCACCAGCCCGAGAGGCTTGTCTGCTCGGCGGGCGGGGCTGGGAGCTGAGGCTCGGGTTTCGGTTTCGGTTTCGGTTGGATCGCAGGGAGAGGACTGGGGCTGGCGGCGTGAACACAGCCTGAAGGGGTTAGCGCACCACAGCTGGCTGGTAGGGAGTCCGGGAAAAAGTCTGCAGCTGCCGAAGAGGCAAGAGACGTTTTCTTGCCTCTTTGTTTCGCGGCGCGCAAGGAGAGGGGATTCAGAGTGCCGCCTAAACGAACTCCAGAGAAAGGCGTGAGCCGCGGCGATCAGCACGGACCCCAGAGACGGGCGTGAGACGCTGGGGCTGCTGCTGCCGCCTCCAAAAAGCCTGTGTGTGAGCACAAGTCACTCTCCACATCGCCCCTCCCGGGAGCCTGTGCAGCCCGCCACTGCCAGGGTCCCGTGATCCGGGGACAAGTTCCCCGGGAGAACGCACTGCCCGCCTCAGGCTGGTGCAACGTCACGCCGGCCTCGGCCGCCGCAGGCTCACCCCGCCTCCTCTGTACACCTCCCTCCCCGCGGCCTGAGGGAGCCAGAGCCCCCGAAGCAGCTGCTCCTTTAACCCCGTCCTGTCTGTGCGGGGAATAGACGCCCTCAGGCGACCTACACGCAGAGGCGGGTCCAAATCCAAAGCTGAACCCCAGGAACTGTGCGAACAGGGAAGATAAGGGGAAATCTCTCCCAGCAACCTTAGAAGCAGCGGATTAAAACTCCACAAACAACTTGATGTGCCTGCATCTGGTGAATACCTGAATAGACAACGAATCATCCCAAATTCAGGAGGTGGACTTTGGGAGCAGGATATATTAATTTTTCCCCTTTTCCTTTATTTGTGAGTGTATATGTATATGCTTCTGGGTGCGATTTTGTCTGTATAGCTTTGCTTTACAATAGCTTTATTTTACTTCACTATATTATAGCCTCTTTCTTTCTTTCTTTCTTTCTTTCTATTTTTTCTCCCTTTTACTCTGAGCCGTGTGGACGAAAGGCTCTTGGTACTCCAGCCAGGCATCAGGGCCGTGCCTCTGAAGTGGGAGAGCCAACTTCAGGACACTGGTCCACAAGAGACCTCCCAGCTTCACGTAATACCAAACGGCAAAAATCTCTCAGAGATCTCCATCTCAACATCAAGACCCAGCTTCACTCAACGACCAACAAGCTACAGTGCTGGACACCATATGCCAAACAACTAGCAAGACAGGAACACAGCCCCATCCATTAGCAGAGAGGCTGCCTAAAATCATAATAAGGCCACAGACACCCCAAAATACACCACCAGACGTGGACGTGCCCACCAGAAAGACAAGAGCCAACCTCATCCACCAGAGCTCAGGCACTAGTTCCCTCCACCAGGAAGCCTACACAACCCACTGAACCAACCTTAGCCACTGGGGACAGATACCAAAAACAACAGGAACTACGAACCTGCAGCCTGTGAAAAGGAGACCCCAAACACAGTAAGATAAGCAAAATGAGACGACAGAAAAACACACAGCAGATGAAGGAGCAGGGTCAGAACATACCAGACTTAACAAATGAAGAGGAAATAGGTAGTCTACCTGAAAAAGAATTCAGAATAATGATAGTAAGGATGATCCAAAATCTTGGAAATAGAATAGACAAAATGCAAGAAACATTTAACAAGGACGTAGAAGAACTAAAGAGGAACCAAGCAATGATGAAAACCACAATAAATGAAATTAAAAATACTCTAGATGGGATCAATAGCAGAATAACTGAGGCAGAAGAAAGGATAAGTGACCTGGAAGATAAAATGGTGGAAATAACTACTGCAGAGCAGGATAAAGAAAAAAGAATGAAAAGAACTGAGGACAGTCTCAGAGACCTCTGGGACAACATTAAACGCGCCAACATTCGAATTATAGGGGTCCCAGAAGAAGAAGAGAAAAAGAAAGGGACTGAGAAGATATTTGAAGAGATTATAGTTGAAAACTTCCCTAATATGGGAAAGGAAATAGTTAATCAAGTCCTGGAAGCACAGAGAGTCCCATACAGGATAAACCCAAGGAGAAACACACCAAGACACATATTAATCAAACTATCAAAAATTAAATATAAGGAAAACATATTAAAGGCAGCAAGGGAAAAAAAACAAATAACACACAAGGGAATCCCCATAAGGTTAACATCTGATCTTTCAGCAGAAACTCTGCAAGCCAGAAGGGAGTGGCAGGATATACTTAAAGTGATGAAGGAGAAAAACCTGCAACCAAGATTACACTACCCAGCAAGGATCTCATTCAGATTCGATGGAGAAATTAAAACCTTTACAGACAAGCAAAAGCTGAGAGAGTTCAGCACCACCAAACCAGCTTTACAACAAATGCTAAAGGAACTTCTCTAGGCAAGAAACACAAGAGAAGGAAAACACCTACAATAACAAACCCAAAACATTTAAGAAAATGGGAATAGGAACATACATATCGATAATTACCTTGAATGTAAATGGATTAAATGCTCCCACCAAAAGACACAGGCTGGCTGAATGGATACAAAAACAAGACCCATATATATGCTGTCTACAAGAGACCCACTTCAGACCTAGAGACACATATAGACTGAAAGTGAGGGGATGGAAAAAGATATTCCATGCAAATGGAAATCAAAAGAAAGCTGGAGTAGCAATTCTCATATCAGACAAAATAGACTTTAAAATAAAGACTATTACAAGAGACAAAGAAGGACACTATATAATGATCAAGGGATCGATCCAAGAGGAAGGTATAACAATTGTAAATATTTATGCACCCAACATAGGAGCACCTCAATACATAAGGCAAATACTAACAGCCATAAAAGGGGAAATCGACAGCAACACAATCATAGTAGGGGACTTTAACACCCCACTCTCACCAATGGACAGATCATCCAAAATGAAAATAAATAAGGAAACACAAGCTTTAAATGATACATTAAACAAGATAGACTTAATTGATATTTATAGGACATTCCATCCAAAAACAACAGAATACACATTTTTCTCAAGTGCTCATGGAACATTCTCCAGGATAGATCATATCTTGGGTCACAAATCAAGCCTTGGTAAATTTAAGAAAATTGAAATCGTATCAAGTATCTTTTCCGACCACAACGCTATGAGACTAGATATCAATTACAGGAAAAGACCTGTAAAAAATACAAACACATGGAGGCTACACAATACATTACTTAATAACGAAGTGATCACTGAAGAAATCAAAGGGGAAATCAAAAAATACCTAGAAACAAATGACAATGGAGATACGACGACCCAAAACCTATGGGACGCAGCAAAAGCAGTGCTAAGAGGGAAGTTTATAGCAATACAAGCCTACCTCAAGAAACAGGAAACATCTCGAATAAACAACCTAACCTTGCACCTAAAGCAATTAGAGAAAGAAGAACAAAAAAACCCCAAAGCCAGCAGAAGGAAAGAAATTATAAAGATCAGGTCAGAAATAAATGAAAAAGAAATGAAGGAAACAATAGCAAAAATCAATGAAACTAAAAGCTGGTTCTTTGAGAAGATAAACAAAATTGATAAACCATTAGCCAGACTCATCAAGAGAAAAAGGGAGAAGACTCAGATCAATAGAATTAGAAATGAAAAAGGAGAAGTAACCACTGACACTGCAGAAATACAAAAGATCATGAGAGATTACTACAAGCAACTCTATGCCAATAAAATGGACAACCTGGAAGAAATGGACAGATTCTTAGAAAGGCACAAACTGCCGAGACTGAACCAGGAAGAAATAGAAAATATGAACAGACCAATCACGAGCACTGAAATTGAAACTGTGATTAAAAACCTTCCAACAAACAAAAGCCCAGGACCAGATGGCTTCACAGGTGAATTCTATCAAACATTTAGAGAAGAGCTAACACCTATCCTTCTCAAACTCTTCCAAAATATTGCAGAGGGAGGAACACTCCCAAACTCATTCTACGAGGCCACCATCACCCTGATACCAAAACCAGACAAAGATGTCACAAAGAAAGAAAACTACAGGCCAATATCACTGATGAACATAGATGCAAAAATCCTCAACAAAATACTAGCAAACAGAATCCAACAGCACATTAAAAGGATCATACACCATGATCAAGTGGGGTTTATCCCAGGAATGCAAGGATTCTTCAATATACGCAAATCAATCAATGTGATACATCATATTAACAAACTGAAGGAGAAAAACCATATGATCATCTCAATAGATGCAGAGAAAGCTTTCGACAAAATTCAACACCCATTTATGATAAAAGCCCTGCAGAAAGTAGGCATAGAGGGAACTTTCCTCAACATAATAAAGGCCATATATGACAAACCCACAGCCAACATTGTCCTCAATGGTGAAAAACTGAAACCATTTCCACTAAGATCAGGAACAAGACAAGGTTGCCCACTCTCACCACTATTATTCAACATAGTTTTGGAAGTGTTAGCCACAGCAATCAGAGAAGACAAAGAAATAAAAGGAATCCAAATCGGAAAAGAAGAAGTAAAGCTGTCACTATTTGCAGATGACATGATACTATACATAGAGAATCCTAAAGATGCTACCAGAAAACTCCTAGAGCTAATCAATGAATTTGGTAAAGTAGCAGGATACAAAATTAATGCACAGAAATCTCTTGCATTTCTATACACTAATGACGAAAAATCTGAAAGTGAAATTAAGAAAACACTCCCGTTTACCATCGCAACAAAAAGAATAAAATATCTAGGAATAAACCTACCTAAGGAGACAAAAGACCTGTATGCAGAAAATTATAAGACACTGATGAAAGAAATTAAAGATGATACAAATAGATGGAGAGATATACCATGTTCCTGGATTGGAAGAATCAACATTGTGAAAATGACTCTACTACCCAAAGCAATCTACAGATTCAATGCAATCCCTATCAAACTACCACTGGCATTTTTCACAGAACTAGAACAAAAAATTTCACAATTTGTATGGAAACACAAAAGACCCCGAATAGCCAAAGCAATCTTGAGAACGAAAAATGGAGCTGGGGGAATCAGGCTCCCTGACTTCAGACTATATTACAAAGCTTCAGTAATCAAGACAGTTTGGTACTGGCACAAAAACAGAAATATAGATCAATGGAACAGGATAGAAAGCCCAGAGATAAACCCACACACATATGGGCACCTTATTTTTGATAAAGGAGGCAAGCATATACAGTGGAGAAAAGACAGCCTCTTCAATAAGTGGTGCTGGGAAAATTGGACAGGTACATGTAAAAGTATGAAAATAGAACACTCCCTGACACCATGCACAAAAATAAACTCAAAATGGATTAAAGACCTAAGTGTAAGGGCAGACACTATCAAACTCTTAGAGGAAAACATAGGCAGAACACTCTATGACATACATCACAGCAAGATTCTTTTTGACCCAGCTCCCAGAGAAATGGAAATAAGAACACAAATAAACAAATGGGACCTAATGAAACTTAAAAGCTTTTGCACAGCAAAGGAAACCATAAACAAGACCAAAAGACAACCATCAGAATGGGAGAAAATATTTGCAAATGAAGCAACTGACAAAGGATTAATCTCCAAGATTTACAAGCAGCTCATGCAGCTCAATAACAAAAAAACGAATAACCCAATCCAAAAATGGGCCGAAGACCTAAATAGACATTTCTCCAAAGAAGATATACAGATGGCCTACAGACACATGAAAGAATGCTCAACATCATTAATCATTAGAGAAATGCAAATCAAAACTACAATGAGATATCATCTCACACCGGTCAGAATGGCCATCATCAAAAAATCTAGAAACAATAAATGCTGGAGAGGGTGTGGAGGAAAGGGAACACTCTTGCACTGTTGGTGGGAATGTAAATTGATACAGCCACTATGGAGAACAGTATGGAGGTTCCTTAAAAAACTACAAATAGAACTACCATACGACCCAGCAATCCCACTACTGGGCATATACCCTGAGAAAACCATAGGTCAAAAAGAGTCATGTACCAAAATGTTCATTGCAGCTCTATTTACAATAGCCAGGACATGGAAGCAATCTAAATGTCCATCGACAGATGAATGGATAAAGAAGATGTGGCACATATATACAATGGAATATTACTCAGCCATAAAAAGAAATGAAATGGAGGTATTTGTAATGAGGTGGATGGAGTTAGAGTCTGTCATACAGAGTGAAGTAAGTCAGAAAGAGAAAAACAAATACAGTATGCTAACACATATATACGGAATCTAAGGGGAAAAAAAAAAAAAAAAAAGAGGCCATGAAGAACCTAGTGGCAAGACGGGAATAAAGACACAGACCTACTAGAGAATGGACTTGAGGATATGGGGAGGGGGTGGGGTGAGATGTGACAGGGTAAGAGAGTGTCATGGACATATATACACCACCAAATGTAAAATAGATAACTAGTGGGAAGCAGCCGCATAGCACAGGGAGATCAGCTCGGTGCTTTGTAACCATCTAGAGGGATGGGATGGGGAGGGTGGGAGGGAGGGAGATGCAAGAGGGAAGAGAAATGGGAACATATTGTATATGTATAACTGATTCACTTTGTTATAAAGCAGAAGCTAACACACCATTGTAAGGCAATTATACTTCAATAAAGATGTTAAAAAAAAAAAAAAAAAAAAAAAAAAGATGAACGTGTTCCAATGTAATGTGTCCGTTTATTGTCATTAACATCGGGCATGTCTGTTTACTATTTATAAAAAGAAAGTTAGCAGCAGAACTGGGTTAAGAAAAAGAATCTTTGGCTAGGCCATTCCTCAAAAAAGAAAAAGTTACTGCTCATAGCTGCAATAACTCCAGTTAAGCAATTCTCCACATGACCTTCAGAAGGTCTAAACTGCTGACAGCATTTCTTTTTTTTTAAAGTTCACTTTCATCTCTCGACGTTATGTTGAAAATATGACTCTTTAGTAATCTTCCCTGGAGCAGAGTCGTATCCACCAGCACAAGGTTATCCGTTCATTTCCACCACCCTGGCCGACATTTTTCTTTAAGTAAAGTGAAGGCAACGCGTTCTTGGAGGAAAACACTGTTGCCTCAGGAGACACCGGTATTTTGCCTCATTCCCTTGGAGTGACAGCAACAATCACTCTCTGCTGAGCTCAGGATGGAACATAATTCTCAGCTCCCTTGCGGCATCGACAGCGCTCAGGAACGTGAGGACGAACCCGTGGGGAATGAGGAACGCTCAGGTCATGTGAACACCTGCCCTCTTTTGACAACTCCGTAGAGACTTGCTCAATTTCAGCAGGCGGCACAAAGAACTCTCAAGGGGATCGTAACTTCTTCAATAATCTATTATAATTTACATAGACACACGTACTACGGAACTAATACAAATACATAAAAGTGTAAGAGATTGACGGCAGCGCAGTGAGATTACCTCTACACACGGTCTTCGCCGCTACTATTTTATCATAATATTAATTTGATCAATAAGTTTTCACTGTGTAGGGGACACTGTGTCAGATGAGGTGAGGGTTAGAGCAATATAAAATATTTCCAATACTTAGATTTTTAGTCTAGGAGAGAAGTGAGACATTAAAGAGGCAGGGGGACCCCATTATCACGGAGATGCTCTCTTCAGTAATGGATTTTAGGGGAGGAGCAAGGCTTCCCTGAGAAGCGATGTCAGGTGCAAATGGAATCAGAAGGTTGGACTGAATTTTTGCAGCTGCAAGAACGGTCAGCTGAGGGAGGAAAGCGGGGCATCCCTGCAAGAGACATGGAGGTTTGAAATGGAACAGGGCTGGGTCTGGAAGGTTCTGAATGGTATGACATGCCTGGGACAGAGTGTATGGGGAGGGATGTCAGAGATGGCGTAGAGAGGGGAGCCTGAGGTCAAGTTACCAAAGGCCTCCAGTCTTTGTTCACACGTGTGAGGATCTTGTACACACGGCCTCCATCAAGGGCAGAGGGCGAGATTCCAAAGGGAGAGGAGCAAAGAAGAAGGAAGGGGCGTGGGGAAGAAAGGAAGTGAAGAGGATGCTAGGAAGGGGGGAAAACGAGAAACAAGAATGTTGTCAAAGAGATGGAGGAGAGGGGACTTCCCCGGCAGTCCAGTGCTTAGGACTCCGAGCTTCCAATGCAGGGGGCGCTGTAGGTTCGATCCCTGCTCGGGGAGTTAAGATCCCGCATGCCGCAGGGCACAGCCAAAAAATAAAAAAGAGAGAGAGATGGAGGAGAGAGCATGCCAATGAAGGAGATGGATGGTGTAGAGGTCCATGAAGGTGACAGGTGAGATGTATCTCCTGGCACTCACAGGATCATAGCCTGCTAAGTGTGGCGGGTTCAACAATGCCTTCCAAAGTCATCTGCTTCTGACTTTCCAGAATCCCTGAGAACATACAACCTTCCCTGGCAGAGAACTTTACATGGACTGTGCAGATGGGATTAAATTAAGGGTCTTGAGATGGGGATACGCCCCTGGGTTATCTGGGCAAGCCCAGTGGAATTACAAGGTCCTTCAAAGGAGGGGGCAGGGGTCAGAGTCAGAGAAGGAGATGTGAGAACTGAAGCAGAGAGAGGTGGTGATGGGATGTGGGACCGTGAACCAAGGTACGCTAGAAATGAGAGAAGGCAACACAATGGATCCGCCCCTACTCCTTCCAGAAGGAACCAACCCTGCTGACATTGGTCTTTGCCCCAGACATCTGACCTCCAGAACTGAATTTGTTAATAATGTGTCCTGTGTGTCAAACCATTAAGCTTGAGATCACCAGTTACAGTGGCAGTAGGAAATTAATAGATTGCAAAAAGAGTGGAAAGTGAGGAAAATGCATTTTGACTTCTTCTTCCTTCAAGAAGACTGGCTGAGAAAAATAAAGCAGATGTAGCGGCGAGGCTTCAGGAGGGTGCCTTTCAGATGTGAAAGACTGACATTGCATCTCCCAACAGAGGGGCCCTTAGAAAGAACCTGCAGAAAGATTCTCAACCAGCAGCTAGCGGAAAACATTTCTGAGAAAGTCTACAGCATCAGGGCTTTACAGTGGTCTCCCTAAGTCCTGAAACATCACATCATTTTGATGTTTCTTTCCAAAGCAGTTTAGCCATTTCAACATGAAAAAGAATTATTCCAATTTATTCTGAAGATAGAAGATCAATTCATTGATCTTCAGCTGTGCAAGAACAAGATGGCGCCACCGTGGAAAATGACTTCCACTGTCGTCTCTGTACTTTGAAAGGCAATGCAATGAAATGGACTTTATCCTCAAATCAGTTCAATTCTGGTCAGATATCCCTGGATCCTCACTCATTCTGTGCTACTTTACGCCTTTCAAAAAAATTTTTAAATGGTTCACGTCACATCATTTCAGAGACGGGTTCAAAGACTTGACCACTGAAATGGTAATGATTTCAAAATACCTGAGAAGATTAAGCTACAGTAAACAACGATCACTACTGGGATTGGTTTCAGTAAAATGCTCCAACGATAATCTGACGTTTCCAAGCATAAAATAACAAATGACCATGATTCCACGTTCAGCCTCAATTTACCCTCATTCATTGCTTTTTGAGCAAGTACTTGGTTTAAATACTTTAAAAATATAACTTACAATATCGAAAGAATTAAATTAGTTGAGACTTTTAATTAACTATGGATTATAAAAGACTCCATGTAAATACCAGCAGCAAAAGAGAGCAAAGGAACACCTGTTAGGAAATTTAAACTCTGTAGCGGATGTATTTCCCATTTGCAAGTTTACCCTCAGGATGAACCTGCAACTTTGGGAAGGTGAGAAATTAATCAGGACACGTATCCAGGACAGAGTGCTCTTCGTTCATCGGACGCCATTTGCTTATTACCTTGCCAGATTCTGTTAACCTTCTTCCCAGAACAGCATAATTTGAACAAGCCAATCAATTACCATTAAAAGGACAAGTGAAAGACTAACCATTCCCCAAGGAAGGCTTAAATTTTCTAAGTAACTGAGAAGAAAATATATCAGCTAAATATCATAGTTCATTTCGAAGACTTAATTACAGATAAGTCAGTGCTAAATAATTTATATTTTCTTCCATGCATATTAACCAGACCAGAACAAACAGCAGGAAAAAAAAAAAATCTCTAGAATCAACACTCCACTGCTTCCAAGTTGTTATCACCCGTAGAAAAATGTCATGAGACACGGCATATATTTTTCTTATCCATCCAGATTCACAAAATGCAAGGAGTAAAATAATACCGATTCATCCCTGGGTGAAAAGAAGATGTTTGGTTTCCTAAAGCATGACTACATGGGCCGGAATGACTTTGTTTTCTCCATCTGATATGAAAGGGTCACAGAAGGATTTTCTGCACGATGGAAAAGAGCCGCATCCACTCAGAGGCTGGGCAGCTCTGGACCAATGTGCAGGGAAACGTCCTGCACAGGACAGGACCTTCTATAGTTGGATAAAGCTGACATCACGCAGGCTGAGGGCGCAGGAGGGGGTAAGAGGAGTAGTCCAAGGTCACTTGCCCACTTGCGCTCCTCAGCCCGAGCTAGACCTTATGGTACTGGTTTCCAGGAAGCACCTGTCCCTGTTAAACTACAGCGTGAAGGATGTTGACCTGCATTTATCCAGCATTTACTGAGAATCTTCTACATTCCTTGTGCTGTGACAGAAACAAAGAAGACTGAATTTTCTCTGCTTAAATTTCCAATCGCCTGCCAAGAAGGACCCTGGGAAGGTTCACGTAAGGGAATGGGACCACTTCTCCAGTCCCATGCGCTAACAGTTTTCATGTAGATTATGTTACATGCTGCCTCATTGAAGCCCTAAGTGTTCCATATTCCCCATTGCCCCACATCATGCTTAAAAAAATATTTAGGAACACAACGGAAAATCTTATTTCAGCAGTCATCGTGGAAAGGGAAAAAAGTAGGGCACATGAAAGGCGTATGTTTAGGCAAACGATCCTTAATCATCTACAACAAAAATATACTTTGTTAATATTTACTACAGGTCCACAGCACACCCAAGTGTGTGACATTCAACAGCCTGCCAGAGAAAGACAAAACAATTCCATTCCCTCTTGATATTAATTACCCACTTCAAGGAAGCGTGCTGAGTCAGAATTACCTGGCTCGCAAATGCTTTCACACACACAAAAATGGAATCAGTGAACTCCCTGGTTTTAACGGTATGGAATGCACTTCATTAAAAAGTTGAGCAAGGGACTTCCCTGGTGGCACGGTGGTTAAGAATCCACTTGCCAATGCAGGGGACACGGGTTCGAGCCCTGGTCCGGGAAGATCCCGCATGCCGCGGAGCAACTAAGCCCGTGCGCCACATCTACTGAGCCTGCCCTCTAGAGCCCGCGAGCCACAACTACTGAGCCCGCGAGCCACAACTACTGAAGCCTGTGCACCTAGAGCTCGTGCTCTGCAACAAGAGAAGCCACTGCAATGAGAAGCCCGCGCACCGCAACGAACAGCAGCCCCCGCTCGCCACAACTAGAGAAAGCCCACGCCCAGCAACGAAGACCAAACACAGCCAAAAATAAATAAATAAAATAAATAAATTTATTAAAAAAAAAAATGTGAGCGAAGCAAAATAAAAAAAAATCACAATAATTACTTGTGCTTAATCAAGCATTCCCTTCCTCTAGATCATGAAACAAATGAACAGAGGCACGGCAAAACCAGTCAAGATGGTTCCCCATGGTCAAGGTACGCAATTATGAACCTTAGACTAAAGGATCAGAGAGCCACGGGAAGCTGCCACTACAACAGCCAGAGGCGGCCCACGCTCATCAGCATGGCTGCACCACGCGCGCTTTCTTGTGGACGGCCGTGGGCGCTCCCCCTGGTGCAGACAGAGTCGGCTCACATGTAAACGTCCAGGGAGCTCCCAGACCCCAGGGACGCGTGCAGCCCAGATTCCAGATGACAAACACCTGCTGTATGAGACTGTAGCAGTGCACTCATAGAACTCCTAACATGAAAGCAGATATCTACAGTATTGATAACTTGTTATATGTTCATATTTGTTACCAATTTGTGGATCCAGAATAATCACCATGAAGTACCCTCCCAACTGCCCAGAGAATCCGGTCATGGCCTTAAACATGGATCAGCAAACTCACTGTAAAGGGTCAAAGGATGTAAAGGGTCAGAGGATGGCCATGCCATCTCTATTGCAACCATTCAATTCTGGCACTGTCGTATAAAAGGCGCTACTCCTAAAAACTGAGTCACCCACAGGCCACAGCTGGCTCACCTTAGCCTAGGTCACGTTCCATGGTCACTTACTCAAGACTGAGTTTATTGATTGCCTCCAAAAATCAAACATAATTAGCTTATGCATAAAAAAAGCTTATAGGGACTTCCCTGGCGGTCCAACGGTTAAGGCTCCACGCTTGCACGGCATGGGGTGCGGGTTTGATCCCTGCTTGGGCAACTAAGAACCAGCATGCCACGTGGCATGGCCAAAAAAAAAAAAAAAACTATAAATAGTGTAAGATGATCTGTTTAATGATACATTTGCCCCTTTTTTCCAGTCTAACACATACCTTTTCGGCAGAAAGGAAGCATTAAACTAGGAAAAAAATAGGCAGTGTAGTATTGGTACAAGGTAATATTACGGGTTTGGATAATAGTTAAGAAGAAAAGGATCAAGGAGGCCCCCAAATAATGTCTATTTATATTAGTTTATTGTTATATTTGTAACATATTTATATTATACATTATTATGTATTACCTATATTTATATTATTTAACATTATTATTTTTAATCATTGTATTTAAGTCTATAACTCAGTTACTATACCAAATTGATTTACATAACTAATCTGTGTCCCTCGGAATCACAAAATGTTTTAATAAAAGATTCATTTGGACAATGTGTGTCCAGAACTAAGTAGCGTATAAACAAACTACCTCAATGTTCGAATGTATTAGCCCCTAGCATAACCCTGAGTGTCAGGATCTTCAATAGACTAGCAAATTCAGTCCAAACATAAAATACCAGACATCCTAATTCTGGTTCATCCCTCGATCCCTTCACTTAGAAACGAAAATCATGGTTCGAATACATACATCGCTATTATTTAAACATGTCAGAAGCCTGACCATCGAAAACATGCTAATGAGCAGCAAACCTAGATAACGACATAAATGCCCTGATTCACAGGTTTTTGTGTTTCCCCACTGAACCCTGTACCCCTTGTAAATGACAATCAGTCCAGTTAAAGAGTCACAGAGATTTTAGCTGTCACTTGGGGTCTTGAGGTTTCTGGGAAAGGAAAACTCAAAATTCTGTCTTTAGTTCTTCAGCCAAGCCATCCTTGGGAGACAGTAAAGTTCCAACATAGCAGCACCGCTCATCAAGCCCGCCCCAAAACTGGCACTCCAAAGGGCTCCCCTTATCAGAGAAGCAGTTAGACTCTAGCACAAACGCACAGATGAATTAACACCCAGTGCTTTCAAACGCAGAGTATGGACACCAAGGGGGGGAAAGCGGGGAGGGGGTGGTGGTGGGATGAATTGGGAGGTTGGGATTGACATGTATAGACTAATATGTATAAAATAGATAACTAATGAGAACCTGCTGTATAAAAAATAAATTAATTAAATTTTAAAAAAAAACCAAACAATAAGGAGTCTTCCCCAGTTCATAAGTTCTCATTTCCTTCCCCCGATGGTGCACTTTATATCACATTCCCTCCGGGTTTCATAATCCAAGCTGTCATATTTGGAGCTGTGCTGTCTACAGCTCTGAGTCTGATGCCAGACACATGACGAGCACTTCTCCTCAGAACCAGGATGGGCTGGTTACATTAAACTGACTGCTCCTTGCACGGCAGCTCCGGAAATGATTACAATCAAGGCTGCACAGGCTTGTTGTTCGAAAGGCTGGTGGTGCGACAAGGGAGACAAATATTTGTGCACCTTCATGCCTTGGTTATATATTAATGCTCCTCCAGATTGAAAAAAGAAAATGACAATGAAAAAAAAAAGGGGGTTTCAAAATTCAGAAGACAAAGGGATTTACATAATGTGCTCTTATGGATTGTTGAACTGTATATCCTCATCTGTTTCATCTTCCAAATTTGCATGTTAACCACAAAAAGGGGGACAGTAGTAGTCTTTCTTTATTTATTACAAATTATCTTTGGGGAAAAAAAACCTAGCACTTTTTTAATAGCAGGAAATAGGAAAAGGAGTTTGGAAATCTAGTTTTTAGAAATAGGAGTTCAATGAAGGACGTGACCTTGACAATCTTTTAGAATCCAGGAAAGGTGCAGAAGTTTGTTACAGGGTAAAAATAGGGAAATTAGGTGGTTAACTGTAAAGAGATACTCAAAAGCCACTGGTGGTCTAAATTTCGAAAAATGTTTAGAAGTTATGGCACTCAAAATGGTAAGGAAGTAGGTAAATAGCCAGTCTTTAATCCATGTAATCACATAAATGGCCTCAGCAGGGCTTGAATTGACAGCTGAGCCATGAAAAGTCTTAACCATTTACTTGCAATATATTAAAACACATCCTTTCTGAAATTTAAATGGGGGGAAAGGGTCCCGATTTTGACTTGTAAAAATATCTTCATTAATGTATGCTCACAAACATAGATTGTCAAAGTATTCTACCCATTTCCCCTTCCTTGGGCTATGCTCTATTTCTGGCTTTCAGAGAAAGAGAAGGATCCCGTGGCCTCAGTGGGCCCACAGCCTGCGTTCGAAGCAGGTCTGATATTTTGGATCGCACTCTTCAGGGGCTACACACAAAAGTGATAAAATGAAATGCTGAGGCCATTCAAAGGCCCCAGTGGCTTGAGATGCTTACTGTAGAAGAAAGTGGGTTTTCAGTGGCCAATGGGGATGAGGGTGAATTTCAGAAGGAGGGCTGACTTTCTTGTCTCATCAATGAGATATACTCTGCACTGTGGCTATTTGGAGAAACAAATAATTATCACGAAATCCTAAATTCACAAAGCATGCCAGTATGCATACTCCCAATGAGCTTGAAACCTCTGCTTTGTACTTTGGTGAATTTCAAATAGATTTTTTTAAAAAAGAAAACAATTTTTACCACGAAAGTAATCTGAAAGCACTGCCAGATTTGAATTAACCAGGCTGTAAATGCATCCACAAAATAAGCCAGTGGAGAACAATGATTATTTTTTTCATACTTACCATTACATTGTCCTTCTAAGAAGATGCTTTTAAAAATGCCACCATGGAAATCTACTTGATTTCTTTTCCATCTCAGCACATTTTTCCCTGTTAAAATGAAACAGAGAGAGAGACAGACAGAGACAGAGAGAGAGACAGAGAGAGAGAAATACACTCAGTAAAAGAGTTGGTGCCATTGTTTCAAAACCCTTGTTACATTCCTTCTAAGCTTTCTTTTGGGTAATTACAAAACCTAGCGAGTAGTGTCATAAAGTAATTCTTAACTGATTCCCTAATAATTCAAGCAACTAGTCAAGAAAGGACACCTACACAGTTATGGCAAACTGTAGATTCTATATCCAACCACTTGAGTCCACAGGCAATTTGAGAATTCAGAATAAAGCGAGACAGCTGGAGGTCACCAATCTACTTCTCACCTGCCTTCACCTGGCCACCATTAAATTTTCGTCCAAGATGAATAATCAATTTAGTCCATGTCTATGTTCGATGTAGTTTACTTAAATTAAGAATTTAAAATCCTTGCACAATTTAATTTGCGAAAGCCACTCAGTATGTTAGATGTCGTTTGTTTGCAGAAGTGATCCTCAGCCGGCAGAGATTTTTTTTTTTTCCCTTACAGCAGTGGGTCAGATGGGCAAGATCCAAGCTGCCTCGTTCTCTCGGCTCTCGTACGACAAAACGAGGCTCTAACTGATCAGTACTCATCTTAGGACCATTTGGCACATTTCTTGTCATCTCACCATGGAATCTTCTCTTTAAAGGATGACTCTCAAGCAACCCGGCTTCTTTCCACTTACGAGTGAGAGGATCACAACAAAGCAAGTGACTCCTTGTGAGATATCTGGACAGACTACCCACTTAATCACTCACCATTCTACATCTCTAGGAAGGATGGTGAGCGGGACAAAAGGATAAACCACTGAACGCATTTCAACCCTTAAGGAATGTTAGTACCAAGCACGTAAAGTGTTTGGGTTTCATAGCTAATGAGTCAGCCCATTATTAAGTTGTAGGAAGGGAGGGTCATAGTCTAATTATGGTTTTGATAGAACATGTAGTTACTATTTCATAAATATTGTGTTTTTTAAAATTTTTATTGGCGTGTATAGTTGCTTTACAATGTTGCATTAGTTTCTGCTGTACAGCAAAGTGAAACAGTCATACGTATACCTGTATCCCCTCTTTTTTAGATTTCCTTCCCATTTACGTCACCACAGAGCACTGAGTAGAGTTCCCTGTGCTACACAGTAAATACTGTTGGTCAAAATATATTTGTGGAAATGACTTCATATGTGCCAACAATCTTAATTGCATTCACTATTCCTGACCCTTCTACAGCCGCGCAGGGTAGGTATCACAGCATGTATTTTGCATTTAGGAAAACTGATATTCAGACGTTAGCTCACACGATCCGTTTAAGCCATAGGCAGAGTCAGACCTACGTCCATCCTGAGTTCAAAGACCACACGCTTTTCACAGAATCAAGCCGCCTCCTCATCCAAATAGAATAGGAATTGTTATAACAGGTAACATGTATATGGTGGGTCAACCTTTAACGTACCGTTTTATACATGGACTCCCTATTTATTGATTGATTTATTTGGCTACGCAGCATGGCTTGCGGGATCTTAGTTCCCGGACCAAGGATGGCAGCCGCGGCCCCCAGCAATGAAAGCGCTGAGTCCTAACCACTGGACCGCCAGGGAATTCCCATACAGACTCTTTCTAATCTTCTCAGTGAGCACAAAAGGGAGTGTTATCTCCACCGTTTGAAAAAACGAAATCCTGGCCAAGATCACAGAGCTGTCAAGGGTGGGGTAGGGCTCAAAGCAGGTAGTTCGGCTATCAGCATACATTGTCTCAGGTGGAGCCACTAATACCTTTTCTCTTCCCCAGGCTCGGTCCCCGGTCTGTGGGAATCTGCACCTGACACAGTTTTCATCAGGGACAAAAAGGTTATTTGGTATCAGGCCCAAAGACAGCCTCACTGCATGAGTGATGCGTACAGCAAACACTCACATGCTATTAGCTATTGTAACACTGCGTGATTAATACCACAACTTCGAAATTGGCTCTGTTTCTGTTTCACTTGATCAGAGGTCATATCTTGGCTCACACCCACAGGTCGCTGTCAAATTCACAGCTGCAAAGTTAACTAGGTGTGTGTCAGGAGAGGTCTACAAAAATTAGTGAGTTATGTCTGGTAGATGACTCTTTTCTGCCTTGGGATTGGGTTGAGAAACATGTATTCGAATTATTATTTTAGGGTGAGTTTTTTTTTGCCTCTTGGCTTGCTGGATTTCGTGTATGTGTTTTTTAGGTGCACAAGGGAGAGAGAAATATTCAGTAACTAGTATGTGCATGACTTTCCTTTTTTTTTTGCAAATCTGATACTGGTGGAACAAAATATTCACATCCTGTAGGGTTTAATTCACGTGTCAGGAATGATTCCATCCACCCTGCTTGCCTATCTCACCAACTCCACTTCTCTTACTGGGCCCTGGTCACTACCATCAACACAGACTCCGTAACGGAGCAGGACCCTAGGGGCCCTTCCCGGGACAGAGACCCCTCCCCGGGACAGAGACCCCTCCCCAAGACAGAGACCCCTCCCCCATATCTCCTGCTGTAGCTCCTCTCTGAAGTACCTAGGTCCTAGGTCTAGTATCTCATGCTTATTTCCTGAGCTTTTTCAGATGCTAAAAACCATCACATGGAAGAAATTAACTACTTGATGACCACGAGCACACAGCCCCCAGACCAACTGGCACCCTTGTGACACTGCCCTGTGACCTCACCATCAACCCATCAGAGAACTGTGCAGGAGCTGAGCACACACCCTGGGATGCCCATCCCTCACCGGGCCTTTAAAAATGCTTTGCTGAAAGTTGTGGGTTTTTTGGAGAGGAGCCACCTGTCTCCTTTCAGGGTCCTGCAGTAAACCTCTGTCTGCTCCAAACTCCGAAGTTTCTGTTTGTTTGGCCTCACCGTGCATAGGGCAGACGAATTTGTGTTTGGTAACAATTCTACTATTTTTCCTGCTGTGCAAGGCGAAATACATTCTAATTTTTTTTTTAATTTTAATTTCTTCTCAAAGGATAGCCCCACATGTGTGAATTTACAACATAACATTCTCCCAGACGGCTTTGGGTATTAGAAACCTCCAAACACCAAAGGGTCAGAGAAGGGCAATGACCATGTATTACGCGTGCCTATTACGGCATTTTGCTGCTAATGACTGTTATCCAAGCAGAATACTGATCACTAACACTGACCTACGTTCCAGTAATCACGTCTTCAATTTTCTCATTTGTTTTCTGCTACATGATTCATGGGGGTCCATGAGGTAATAAGCTTTGCTTCATGGAAGCTAAGTTATAAGATAGAGTCGTGTGGCTAATAAGATATTTCAAAGGTTAAAGGCTCAGTTCTCTAGATTAAAACACTATTGATGTTACCAGTAAATTTGGGCTGGATGACCTATTACAGAAGTCCTGAAGACAGGTAAATATGATGACAGAGAGCTGATTATTTGGAAATTAATAAGAAATTACATTTTGTGATCTGTTTTCATGTGAAACTACACCCTACCGTATACAGACCATTTGTGAAGACTTACGCTATACTTAGTATGTTATCGACTCATCTATAAAAGCTTCTTGTAAAAACAAATATTGCCTGAGATGATTGATATTAAATACTCAAGGCAAACCAATATTTATGAGTTACCAATATATTAGCAAACATTACCATAAATATCTTATGTCATTTTATTGGAATTTTACCATACAGAGAATACATTAGTCAAAGCATACAGACCTTTGGCGGAATATCGGACGTAGAAGCTAAGAATGATCTATTCCACGCTATGACAATGTTTCAAAGAAGCCTCTCCATATAATTTCACCTTTACAACTAAAGACTTGGGGTTTCATAGAGACATTCACAGCCATTCCAATTCGCCCTGGGTAGTAGGTCAAACAGATACCTAGAACATAAGGTGAAAGCGTATAAATATTTTCATAAAGGAGGACATTGATGGAGTTAGGACTCTTCAGTAGGTTACGAATATGATTTTATTCTCTGGTACCTAAATAATGTACAGTAAACTCTGTCTAGAAATCCTAAGATGTTTCACTTCGCGAATGTGCGTTGAACACAGGCTGTGCACAAGGTATGAGGATAGAAAAGAAATTCCAAAGATGAATGTGACACAGTCCTTGTTCTCAAGGAGCTTGTGGTGTCCTGGGGGAAAACGTCATCAAGGCAAGGACTTGGATATAATTGCAGGAGCTCCTATATCCAGAGATAAAGGAATAGAGAGGGCCAAGCTCAGAAGAGGTGGCAGCTCTGGGAAACTCTTAGGAGATGGCACGGAAGATGGCTTTGAAGGAGGAGAGAGAGGAGGACCAAGTTTGTCATGGGGAAAGAAGGAGATGGTAGCTACACTAGACTCTCCAGGGTCCTCACGAAGTCTGTGCCAGGATTACACCTAAGGGGTCCCAAGGTTTTGACATCACTCATGACCAATGTCTGCATCTAGCCCTGCACACACATACACAAAAACAGGAAAATCTAAACTTCTTTTTAAAACCTAAAGATATTTCAGAGGTATTTTAAATTAAAAAAAAAAAAAAAACTACTATCATTCATCATTTATTTAGTTGTCTTTTGAGTCACAATGACCTGCTAAATTTCTAAAAGAAAATGGGAGGAATAAGTTTAATTTTGATAGACGTTCATAAGTAGCTAAAAAAATAAAATAAAATGCATGCTCAAATGGGAAGAGTACTTATCGGTAGGTTTTTAGCAGGGTTGTCCTGGATATGTCTAGATGTATATATAAACGTTCCAATTAACATAAATCACTTTAATTTGCACCCAAATTTATCTAACCCAGACTTTATCTTTCTCTCAAACAGAACAATCTTCCAAACCACATTCATTTTTGAAAAGATGCATATTTAATAAAACGTCTGTTTTCTGTCTTGGATTTGCTCCCAATTTTATGCAATGCTCAAATTGTTTAATTTTTAGCATTAGGAAAATCCGGGGGGTGGAGAGAAACAGAGAAAAATTTTCCTGAGAATTTAAAGTGAGTAACTGAAAATACAGATAATCAACTTTACACAGATCTACTCCTCCCGAATCACCACAGAATTCTGATGAACTCTCAAGAAATTCATTTCCTGTCCACGTTTCTAATTTTGATGCAAATCTTTAAAACAAAATAAAAAAGTACTAATGTCATCATCCAGTAAACAGTGGAAACAAACAGCGCCACAGAGTATATTTACAGCTTTCATGTAAGACTTAAAATAGTCAAGGTCCAGAATCCTTAACAATCCTAAAATGTATGCCTCTAAATTTTCTAGGCATGGACTAGAATGGGAAATTTTTCTATGACACTGTCTTTAAAAGAAAAAAATACAGGAAAAAAATGTGTACAAATTCTAGGGATGTGAAGACTGGCAAAGATTTTGAAAGATAAATAGGCATTTAGAAACAAATCACGTTAAGTATGTTGAACGACCCGTACATTTCAGTAAATCATGCTAGCCTATAACCAACCTGAACCATCAAGGAAGACCCCCATCTTCCCGTAGATGAAAGACCAACTCTGCCGACCACAAATTGATTCAATAATCAAAGGTGTTCTCTCAGTCTCTCTGACTTGGCTACATGTCTCAAAAAACTGTGACGCCTCGGTTGCTAACACTTGCTAACACGCAAGATTTGATGTTCTTATTCCCTCAATGAGTATTTATATAGAGTTATAGAGTTATATAACAACTACTCATTTCTTCAACAAATACCCAATGAGTACCCCATCTAGGCTGGACTCATGAAACACACATTTTAAGGAAAAGCCGGAAAACATTTAAACACACACCACACGTGGTCAAAAAGGAAAAACGCAGTCGAGTGTGGGTGAGCACAGAGAAGGAAGTGAACAGCAGACGAAACATGAAAAGGACAGAGCGTGCAGCCCACTCGAAGTGGGAAGAGGGCAGGGGGAGCGGCACAGGCCGGGTCCTGATTTGCTTAGTTGGAAACCGAAAGACAACTGGTAGACCAGCAGTGCAGTCATCAGAGAACAATGCAGGACGGAGCTTGCAGGTAGGCAGGAAGCTCATTCTGCAAAGCCAGACAGGTCACTGAAAGGAATTTGGAGTGAACGCTAAGCATAATACGAAGCCATTCTTTGTGAAATATTTTAGGCTAAGAAGGAGGAACATAAGGTCAAAGACAAATAATCTGAAAAGCCTGCCTCTAGTGGCTATGTGCCTCTATTTTAAGGCACATTCGATGCTTCAGTAACTTATTTTGCAAACATCTCTAGAGGTAGGTACTCTCGTATAACCCTCTTAACAGAGGAGAAAACGGAAACGTGAAAAAGTCAGCTACTGCAATTCACACAGCGAGGAAGTATCAGGTGGTCTGGCTCCTCTGGTGGAAACTGGTGAGTACCAAAGAGGACTGCCAATAATGCATGTCAAAGTGAGTGAGTGGAACAGAATCGTGGCCCCATGTGATAGACAAAGGGTGGTTATGTGTGAAATAGTGGAAAATATACATACAAGTCCTGCCCCCTGTTCTAGCATGGAGCTCCTAAAACCCTTGTAAATTCCCAAGTGATAAGAATACTAGCAGCATCTTTTGTTCTGCTATTTGGTCTTTGACTCTGGTTCCTGACTCAGAGCTCCTAAATCCCTTGGAATTTCCTGGGCGATAGGGGTGTGTTTTGCTCTAATGAGGTGACTCCTGGTGGGGTCCTGGGTGGCTTCAGGATGGGGGCTGAGCACCAGAAACACCAAGCCATAGTTAGAAGCTTGGAACTTTCAGCCTCACCGTCCACACTCTGGACAGGGGGATGGGCTGCAGACTGAGTCCATGATCAGTAAAGCCCATGTGACGAAGCGTCCATGAAAATCCCCAAAGTACAGAGTTCAGTGTCCTTCCTAGTTGGTGAACACATCCCCATGCAGAGAGGTTGGTGCACCCCAACTCCACGAGGACAGAAGCTCCTGCTGTCAGGCTCCTTCCACAGCTGGCTTTCTGTATCTCTTCATCTGGCTGTTCACCTGTATCCTATATCATAGCCTTTATTATAAAATAACCGGGAAAGCATTAAGGAAACGTTTCCCTGAGTGCCATGAACTGTTCTAGCAAATGATGGAATCCAAGGAGGAAGTTATGAGACTCTCCGATGTATAGCCAAGTGAGAGAAAAGTTGTGGGTAAGCTGGGGACCCACTGCCTGCAATTGGCTTCTGAAGTGTGGGTAGGGGGGGCCATCCTGTGAGCCCTTAATCTGTGGGGTCTGCACTAACTCCATGTTAGTGTCAGACTGAATTGAATCACAGGACACCCAGCTGGTGTCACAGAGAACAGCTTGGTGTGCGGGCACCTGGAGTGGGGGGGGGGCACAGCGCACACATCTGTTGTCAGAAGTATTGTTGACTCTATGAGTAAAAGAATCACAGGAGAGTTTTTCCCAAGCAATGTGGGAGAGGGGAATACAAGAGCAGAAAGTAGAGACGTGGCGGTCTCCGGGGTGGAAGGCATTATTAACCAGGAGTAGGTACAAACCTATGCGGGATGGTCTGGAAGCTGCAATTTAAGGAGCAACGTGAACTGAAGAAGCAGGGAAGTCAGAAAAGCTAAGTAAAGGAATAGAAGAAAGCCAGAGAGGCGAGTTTTGGAATTCAAGGAAGGATAAAGTCCCTTAGCGGAGGGTCAGTGAACATGTCAGAGGCTACAGAGAAACTCCAAGGAGGAAGAGGGCTTTGTTGAGTGGTCAGCCCCTCCAGAGGGCAACTGATGGGGTCCAGGTGTGCTGTCTGAAAAGAAAGCAGAAGGGATGTGAGGGTAAATAAAGAAATGTTCCTTCTTAAGAGTCCCTTCAGGGCATACCTGTCAGGGCACCAATAGGATTTTGGAAAGACGATTAGAGCCATTGAGAAGGTCTTGATAATGAAAATGTAAGACCAGTTTCAAAAGGAAAAGACTATCAAGAGAATAGGTAGGATTAGGGACTTTCCCGGGGTCCAGTGGTTGACTCTGCACTTCCACTGCAGGGGGCGCAGGTTCGATCCCCTGTCGGGGAACTTAGTTAGATCCCACGTGCCGCAGAGCGTGGCCAAAAAAAAAAAAAAAAAAAAAGAAAAAGAAAAAGAGAGAGGGAGAGAATAGGTAGGATTAAAAAATGATCATCTGGGACTTCCCCGGCGACACAATGGTTAAGAATCTGCCTGCCAATGCAGGGGACACGGGATCGAGCCCTGGTCCGGGAAGATCCCACAGGGCATGGAGCAACTAAGCCCGTGCGCCACAACTACTGAGCCTGCGCTCTAGAACCCACGAGCCACAACGACTGAGCCCGCGAGCCACAACGACTGAGCCCGCTAGCCTAGAGCCCGTGCTCCACAACAAGAGAAACCACCACAATAAGAAGCCCACGCACCTCAACGAAGAGTAGCCCCTGCTCGCTGCAACTAGAGAAAGCCCGGGAACAGCAACAAAGACCCAACGCAGCCAAAAATAAATAAATAAATTTATTTAAAATAAATAATGATCATCTTTTACAGTCTATCCATTTCATTATAATCACCAAAACACAGCACGTTCCCCATCAGTGTCATCGACGTGAGGACGTTGTATCTGACAATGATGAGCGCCTCCTTGGCTTCTGAGCCTTCTCTCTCCCCTTCATTAAAGTACCTAAAATATCACCCCAACTTCCGACAGTTACTTCCTTGGCTTGTTCTCTGTCTAATAGGAGGCCAGGTCCCGTCAATACCATATTCCCAGCGCCTCTGGGGAATGTGAAACCTTCTCCGTTTCTGCAGTCTCTGCCATCATTCCATCTTAATGTACATTATTAGCCTGATGTCATCAATGTTTACCTACATTGCTACCTGCCTCAATCATATGCACCAGCACAAAGGTGGCGTTCCATAAATGATTCCACGCTGCTGATTCCAGGGCTCTCCACAGCCTACAGAAGAACATCCATTGGCTTGACCATTGGGGTCCACCACCTACAATGCTCTGATTTCAGTTTAATTGTCTGTACCCAGCAACAAGCACTTGAAAGCGCGCTCAACCCACCCCTTCACTCAACACTTGCTGCGTCCACGTGTTTACTCACTGTTCCCTTTGCCCTTCTGAAAAAATCCTCTCCATCCTCTGAGATGCAGCTCACAAGCCATCTCCTTGGGAAAAGCTTTGGTGCTAGCCTAGCTCCCAAGGTGTATCAACACCCTCCCGTTGACCGCTTCCCCAATGTACCTGCTCTGGACTGTGTGACCGGTAGCGTGCGGCAGAAGCGATCATGTGTCTCTTCCAAGGTCAAGGTATCAAAGACTTCGGCGGGTCCTAGGATTCCTCTCAGCCACTCCCTCTTACTCTCCCTTCTCTCCCTGCCCAGAAAGCCACTGCCAACGCCGTGTGACCAGCCCTAAGGTGAGGTCCGCGGGACAGCTTACTGAAGCCCTCTGCTGATGGTCACACGCGAGAGGCTCTCTTACGCCTTCAAAGAACTGCATCCCTGGTCCACAAGTGGACGGCAGCATCCTGAGAGGCCCTGCATCAGAACCACCCAGCTATGCAGCTCTTGAATCCCTGACTTACAGAAAATGTATGAGATAAGAAATATTGGCAGTTTGGGGTCATTCTTTAAGCGGCCATTGGCAAATACGGAACTGTCCTACGTGATACCGGTTTTCTAGTGGAAAATAAGATTCTATATTCCCAAGGTCTGTGTGTTTTCCCTTCTCACGGCATGTAGGATGTGCTTGCCTTGTGGTGTAGGTGTTCTCAAGGATTATTTTGTCTTCTCTACTAAGAATGTGATCTCGCTGGGATCAGGTCAGGGGTTGAATCTTATCAATGTTTCTATGTTCTCTGGTATCTAGCACAGTGACCTTCTCAAAATAAGATGTGAACACAAGGCTATCAAATGAATGAATGGATGGATGGATGAATGAATGATGAGAAATGCATGGTGAGAAACTCTATTCAGTTTCTCACTCTCTGAAGGAGGAATAGCCCCACGCAGCCCAGAGTGACCACAACTTTAAGACAGAAAGTGCTCTTGGATCCCTGAAACGGGAAACAATCACTGTCTTCAAGTTACTCTACTGTTTTGAATTACGAGCCAAGCACTTGGAGGCCACGGAGGAATAAATAACATCTAGCCTCTGATGAGGTTTTATGGGGGTTATTATTCATCTTTACACCCCTCACGGTCCATAGCACATGGTAGACGTCCAATAAATATGCATTGGCTTGAATGGTCCAGGGACCTGAGAACATAAAGATAACCTGTAAATCCAGAGCAAGCCTGAATGCCCAAAGCAAACGAGGAGACCCAGAGATTTTAATACCACCTTCCGAACAGGAAAGACCAACGTAGGAGGTGGCCGTCAAAAATCAAACAGGATGCCTGTGGACATACAACCTGAAAGGGTTGGAATGCAGTGGTCCTCACCGTGTGACCCCTGCACCAGCAGAAGCAAGTTCACGTGGGAACATATTGGGTCCCACCTTTGATCTGGCGACTCGGAGACTCAGATGGGTGGATCCCAGGGGTCTGTGTTCAACAAGCCCCCCAGGGGATACTGATGCTGAATTTGGAGAAACACTGCATTCCATCATCTGCTCCAAAAGCAATAAAGATTTAAGACCTGAAGCCTCCTTCCAGGAATAATCTTTCCAATAGTATTATTCTGAGGTCAGATTATAAAATGGATGGGAATTGACCCCAAAGCCACGGACCTAAGGACACAGCAATCAGGCAAAACCAGGAGACCAGAAGCCAACTCTTTCATCCACATCACTTAGGTTTTTTCAGCACCTGCTCTGAACTCTACCCACTTCTGTCCCCCAAGTCTTCCCCTCTCCCACCATCCCTTCAAGACCCTCCCAATTGGTGGTCTCAGTTCTTTCCGAAGACGTCCCGTGAACCAGACCTAAGGCAGCATCCCCTACCAGGAACCCTCCCATTCTCCTGGCTCCGTACACATTGACTTCGCCACCTTCATTAAAGGAATGATGTCACCTGCACGTATGTCATCACCTGAGAAGTGCCATGCTCCTCCAACAGACCACGTTATCCGTGACGGAGCTGGTGTCTCCCTCTTACCTACCGACCGTCACGGAAAGTCCAGAGCCTGCCAGGCATCAGACACTCAATGCCCCATGTATTAAACATACGATCGTGCTTCTAAAGGTTCTGACATTCATGCCGATTGGGAGATTTTTAAAGTTCCCATTCAGCCACTTTATAAAGGTCAAGAAATACCTCCTCAGGGAGAAGAAAAGAGAAGGCCTGAATAACTGGACAGTATGTCACGTCGTGCACACAAGCAGGGGAAAGACAAAATGCTTGCTCTCTCGCTTAATTGTTTACAATGCACAAGCTACAAGCGGAAAATATACTGAGGCAAACAGACGTGGGACCCTATATTTCCTCAGCACCAGACACAGCAGAAAAAGAGGCAAAGACAAAATACGACGAATCGTACCTCCCTCCAGTTTCAATTTTTGTGCCATTTTGATTTTCTAACATAAGTGTCACCCTGTGTTTTACGATCCAGGCTTTGGACAGGCTACATGTCACTCAGAGGCCCATCCCTCTGAATTCGCTTTATTTTTTTTCCTTTTATTTATTTATTTGCTCTGTATTTTTTTTTTTATTGGAGTATACCTGATTTACAATGTGTGTTACTTTCAGGGGTACAGCAAAGTGAATCAGTTATAGACATGTATCTATTCTTTTTCAGATTCTGTTCTCATATAGGTTATCACAGAGTATTGAGTAGAGTTCCCTGTGCTACACAGTAGGTCCTTATTAGTTACCTATTTTATATGGAGTAGTGTGTATATGCCAATATGAATTTGTTTTAAATGACACAATTCTGAGTTGCACACCCCCTCCCCTCCCAGTTTGCCTCTGACGTTTCACCGGGTCACAAAGACGTTTATTGAGAAAAATCCCTGAAGCCTGTGGTCTCGCTAATTATGGTGTAAAACGAGCCGTATTCACATCAAGAGTCTTAATTACAATGACCATGGCTCTCGATTCAGGCGGAATTAGAATGGGAGAGGACACGGAGATGGGTGCCACCCACTCATTTTACAGTTGAGGGGCAGGAGCTCGTTTCCCTTCCAAGGACTGTGATTCAGAAGGGGGTCCCACGCCGTCCCAGGAGGTGAGATGCTGTGATAGGATGCAGTAGCATCCTTAAAGTCTGGATGAAACGGAGGTGATCGTGGGAGACAAGTATCCCCCCGCACCCAGCCCCGACGGGAGGAAGGTATCGGAGAGACAGGACCAGGCTGAGAATAGGCACAAAGCTGGCTGAGGGGTCTGCACTTCACCTCAGCTCTACCCCAACCGGCTGCGGCACTTTGGACAAATCCTATAGAGAGCCTTGCATGCTGGTGTATGAGATTCCTAAGGCTGCTGTAACTAAGGGCCACAGGCTTGATGGTTTAAAACAACAGGAATTTATTCTGGGAGCCGGAAGTCCTAGATCAAGGTGTCCCAGGGTCTCCCTCCTTTCTGAAGGCTCCCGGGGAGGGTCCCTCCTGGTCTGTTCTAGCTTCAGGTGGCCGCTGGCCATCCATTCAGCTGGTTCCTTGGCTTGCAGCTGAATCCCTCCAATCTCTGCCTCGGCACTCATGTCGCCGTCTTCTCCCCGTGTGACTCTGCCTTCACGCTGGCTCCCACTACGCATGCCTGTGTCTTCTCGCGGCAGTTTCCCCTCTTAAAAGGACCCCAGTCGTATTGGATCAGAGCCCACTCGATGACCTCATCTTCGTTACATCTGCAAAGACTCTACTTTCAACCTCACATTCTGAGGTCCTCGGGGTTAGGAATGCATCGTATCTCTTGGAGAAACATAGTTCAACCCACCATACTGGGTTTATTTGTAAAATGAGATGGTCGGGCTCATGAATTTTTGGCTTTAGTTTCTAAGTGTTAAACCTGAAAAGAAATTTATGAACACTGCTCTAGTTCTCTCTTTCTTTCTCTCTCTCTCTCTCCCTCCCTCCTTCCCTCCCTCCCTCCCTCCCCCCACCGCACCTCCCACACACATTTGGAATTGTGGAATTGGAACAGTCTGATGACTGGCTGGATGTATTTACCTTCAACCAGGTATTTACTGTATTTTTTATACAGAAACCACCTTCTACACATTTGCATGGAGTCAGAATGTGTGCTATCTGCAGAATTCACATCCACACATGCATCCACCAGAAACGTGAGGCTAACAGTCACCAGATTGCATGTGGGAACCATATGCGTACAGGTATCAAAAGCTCTTTGCAATAAGTGCATAATAAATTCACTTTTCCTTGTCTTTTTGTATTTTCCTGGAGCCCAGCTTCTTTGCCTCTTTCCTTGTGGAGCAGACACTTATTTTAAGTCTGTTGCATTGATTAATTTGAACATTGTAGCCATGGCATCAACATCTCAAACATATAACCCAGTCTTAAAAATGTAGACAGGGAAAAGTAAAACATTTCTATTTAGGAACTATGAAATGAATACAATGAAATACTACTCATTGTAGCAAACATAAATACTGAAGAAATGTGTGAGGAAGAAAGAACAGCATACATCTCCACAATCCAATTTTACAGAATCAAACTCTTAATCATTAGTTAGGGTATCTCATCCAGACTTTCAGGAACAATTATGGAGTTGATATCAGCAGTTTAAATGAAGCACGGCAATGTACTGCTATTTTATTACCATCTGAACAAAAAAATCGCTGTTTTTGCATAATCCTTTTATCATAAAAAATGCAGACGGTGCTCATTTATTATTGAAATTTAAAACAATAATATAAAGCAACCTATTATGCAGTCATTTATGACAAATCTTACACTGCCTTCTTTGGGGTGAGTGATATTAAGTCTGAGCCTCTAAGCTTAACAATGCATTTCTCAAAAACACATTTTTCCACACAAATCCATCCTGTATTCACTCACAGAATATTAAGTCTTCTTATGTTGAAGGATCTAATTTTAATCCATCAATGCAACAGTTCAGAAAACATAACACCATTTTCAAGGAGTCTGAAATTCTCTGCACTGAACGTTTCTACCGCTTCCACTGATGCCAATAACTTCTCAATAACGGACAGCTCTCACCAATTTGTGCTCATCTATAGAACTGCAAATCATATTCTGGGCGTCAGATGTTCACATACTGTCTCCCCATCTACTGAGCTTTCCAATTGCAATGCGATTTTGCCCAATTTTAGATAAGCTAGCTGCATTTCGCTCGGCCCTTTGTTCTGAGAGATACCTATCGAGGATTTTTCTGTTCTTGTTTTCTGTTTTGATTTGCTCGAAAGCTCTCCCTTACATAAATCAATTCCATCTTCCTCTGTGATAAAGTGCATGATAATCACTATCCCCAAACATCACCCTCATTACAACCGACACAATTCATAAAGTCGACTCTGTATGAAAAAAGAGCTTCCAAAATAATACGGTTACTACCTCTCATTGTGAATAGTTGGCCCAAGTGTTCTGATCACACCCAGCACACAAATGGGCTAATAGAATCCCAAAGACAATGACATTCCCTGTGTAAAAACTCATTTTATAACAGAGGTCCTTCACTTGGATGCATTTTTACCCCCAGGGGACGGATGTGTCACTGACACCTAGAGGCTTGAGGGACACGACTAAGCATGTGACAATGCACAGGCCAGGTACCTACAAAAACGAATTAGCCACCCCAATATCAAGAGCACCAAGGTGCAAACATCTTTCATAAGAAAGGTGTATTCCTGCCATATCTGAGTAAATCAAATCACATTTTAAATATTATACGGCACCTACTAGATTGCAAAATTCTCTAAAGCATCCTTCTGTAATAGACTCCAATGATCTTCTACCAATGGTAGTTTAATATCCCTAATCTATGTTATGGGAACTTGGGTTTATGAAGCATGCGTGTGTGTGTGCACACACACACATACAAACGTACAAATATGTGTAGGGCATATCTTGCTGTTTCTTGCAAGACCATTTTTTAAAAAGGTTGATACGTCATTCATTTTATTTTGCTCTATAAGTTGAATATCTAATAAGTATCATTTTTCTCAAATATGCAGTCTTTTACCGAAAGGGTCTCTGCCATTGCGCTAAAGGATGAAATAAACTTAGAACCAAAGAGCACAACGGTAATTGCCAGGGGCTGGGGGGTAGAGTAAGTGGGAAGACGGTGGTCAAAAGATACAAACTTCCAGTTAGAAGATGAATAAGCTCTGGGGTCTACTGTACAGCAGGGTGATTCTAGTTAACAATAATGTCTTAGACATTTGAAAATTGTTGAGAGTAGATCTTCAATGTTCTCACCACAAAAAAAGACATGGTAATTATATAGCACGACCGGGGTGTTAGCTAATGCTAGGGTGGTAATTATTTTACAATATATAAGTGTATCAGATCATCACACGGTACACCTTCCACTTACAACGTTATGTATCAATTATATCTCAATAAAATGGTGGGAGGAATAAGGATGAAACAAACCAAGAGTGATGACAGACCATCTTGGTCAGCCACCGGCGCCTAAACTGTCTTAATCTGGGGCATAACTATGGCAGCATGAGAATGATGTCCAACTATAATTGTGTAGATTAGGCTGCTACTGCTTAGTCTTTATTTTTGTAAATATGATACGTAGCACGGACTTCAATCAAACTGATATAATTTGGTTAAGTATGAGTTGGCAAAGGGGAAAAAATTGCAGGGGTGTGTGTGTGTGTGCGCGCCTGTGTAATGATGGAACAAAGGTTACCCTCCCCCCTCTCCATCTTTGCCTGTCCACAGTACTATGGGTACCAGATTAAATGAGGTCCAGGAAGCCCAGAGGGCACCCACACACACCTGGCCGTATTTACACAGCTTTCCTTCTGGGGACAGCACTGCCTCAGGGAAGGCAGGCTTCCTCCCTAAGGAGCTGGTAAGCTAAGACCGAGTATTACGGAAAACACTCAGGTTCTTTTAAAAATAACCTGAGCACTCCATTTTGCTGAATCTATAACCTACTTTCATAGAGAGTAAAAAGAAAGAGCAGTTCCTTCAAGAAGAATTTGCATGAAAATGATGGAGAGGGACACAAGCCCTTGAAAAGAAACTCAAAAGATAAATCAACCTACTGCGATGCACAGACCTTGGGTCAGCTAGCAAACTAGTAAAAAAAAACAATCATCTTTGACTTTTATGACTTGATGGTGATATTGAGGAACTGTTGACAATTTTAGGAGTGGTAAAGATACAACAGCTATGTGGGAAAAAATTACTTCTTTTATTTTAAAGCAATATACTGACATATCGTGAGATGAATTACACAGTGCCATAATGAGAATGAGGGAAAAAGATGAGATTAAATAGGAACGCTTAGGCTAGGCGTTCATAATTGTTAAGGGTGAGGGATGGGTACGTGGGATTCATTATTCCATTTTCTTTCCTTTTTTTCTTGCAAGTACTTGAACTCTTCAACCTTAAAAGATTCCATAAGATTTCAAGCACATACAAAAGTTTTTTTTAAAAAAAAAAAGACAAAAGAAAAACAAGTTTACGAATTAAAACAATCTGTACAAATCTACAAAACAAAATAAGTAATGCCCCTTTGATGAAGAATGTGGGATTTATATGTATGGCTTTGAAAATAAGTTATAGGTGCACAACTATATAAACACTCTACCTGTCAAAAAATAAGGAAATTGCATATAAATCAATGAAGTTAGAACACTCACTCACACCATACACAAAAATAAACTTAAAATGGCTTAAAGACTTAAATTTAACACATGACACCATAAAACTCCCAGAAAAAAAACATAGGCACAACATTCTCTGTCATAAACTGTAGCGATGTTTTCCTTGGTCAGTCTCCGAAAGCAAAATAAACAAAAGCAAAAATAAACAAATGGGACCTAATCAAACTTAAAAGCTTTTGCACAGCAAAGGAAACCACAGACAAAATGAAAAGACAATCTACAGAATTGGAGAAAACATTTGCAAATGATGTGACTGACAAGAGCTTATTTTCCAAGATAAACAGCTCACACAACTCAGTAACAGAAAAACAGACAACCCAATCAAAAAACGGGCAGAAGATCTAAACAGACGTTTCTCTAAAGAAGACATACAGATGGCCAACAGGCACACGAAAAGATGCTCAACATCGCTAATTATTAAAGAAATGCAAATCAAAACCACAATGAGATACCTCCTCACACAGATCAGAATGGCCATCATCAAAAAGTGTACAAAATGCTGGAGAGGGTGTGGAGTAAAGGGAACCCACCTACACTACTGGTGGGACTGTAAACTGGTGCAGTCACTATGGAGAACAGTATGGAGGGTCCTTAAGAAACTAAAAATACAGCTACCAAATGATCCTGCAATCTCACTCCCGGGCATATATCTGGAAGCGACATAAACCCTCATTCGAAATGATACATGCACCCCAATGTTCACAGCAGCACTATTTACAATAGCCAAGACATGGAAGCAACCTAAGTGTCCATCAACAGATAAATGGATAAAGAAGATGTGGTACATATATGCAATGGAATACTACTCAGCCATAAAAAAGAATGAAATCATGCCATTTGCAGCAACATGGACGGACCCAGAGATGATCATACTAAGTGAAGTCAGACAGAGACACACAAATATTATATGATATCACTTACATGTGGAATCTAAAAAACTGTACAAATGAATTTATATACAAACCAGAAACAGACTCACAGACATAGAAAACAAACTTAGAGTTACCAAAGGGGAAAGTGGGGGAGGGATAAATTAGCAGTATGGGATTAAGCAGATACGAACCACTATACATAAAATAAACAACAAGGACCTAGTATAGCACAGGGAACTATATTCAGTATTTGTAATAACCTATAATGGAAAAGAAAATAAATGATTTAAGACATAACCTCCTGAGAGAATTAATCATGAAAAATAATGCTTATGAAGACCTGCAACAATCCTAAAGAGGCTTTTGCTACAATATTTTGGGAAATGTAAAGTTCAGAGCGGCATAGATATACTGGGCTGGCCGAAAAGTTCGTTTGGTTTTTTCCATATCATCTTACGGCCAACCCAATAGATATATAATATGTACATAAATAAAGATATGGATAGAGATAGAAAGATGGATGTAATTCAGACATAAATACAGATAGGAACAACATGATATACATAAAGTTATATATATGATATGGTTATGATATAGATTGATATAGAAGATACAGATACATAGATACTGATGGAATATGCATGCATATATATACAAATATATTTATACACACATACAGATAAAGATGTACATATAGATAACTAAAATATTAAAATATTCAGATAATTAAAATATTAAAATATATGAAAAATTCTGAGAGAAATTATACAAGTTGTTTAGTGTTTAACCACTGGTTTATGGAACGAAGACTGATGTTTACATTTTTTTCCCAAACTTCTATACTTCTATAACACTCTTCATCCCTTCTTTGTAAAGAAAATCACACTGTCCTTAAAATCTCCTTGAAAAGGCTACAGTGTGCTTTGATGACTTATTCATAAAATGGACCCATAGAATTCAAAACAGAAGGCTTCTTAAGATACACTTAAGTGATAACCACCTGTGCGCATATTAAAATTTTATATTAAAACCCACACCATAATGTTAAGAGGATGAGATCACTTTTTAAAATATCGATCATGGTGAAAAGATGGCCACACGCCTATGGGCATTTCGGAATCTAACCTCCACGGGGTGCCAGTGGAAATCTGGGCAGGAATACGTTCCCTCAACTTTATGCCTTTTGCTAGAAAAATATTCGGATGAGCTGTGAGAAGGCGTGAACCCCAGGCCGCTCCGAAGCTGTGGAAAGGGCGCCTTGCTTGCTGCCCAGGAGGGCTACAGATTAATGCGATGAGGGACCGTGCAAAACACTGTGGACTCTTGCCAGTCGGCTGAGGTTTCCAGATGGAAGGCGGCGTTCTGTAAGCTGAATACCCCCGGGCCAGCGGGGTGAGCAGAGCTGACCCACACAAGCCAGAGTCTCAAGCAAACAGTAGAGTCACGTTTGCTGCCCCAGATCTTCCGAGAACAGAATCCTCCCCCCACGTCCAAACCCTGGACGGGAGTTTTCCCCTAGCCCTTCTACAATGGAGCATCGTTTAGCAACTACCAAAATGAAAAGACTCTTAGGTGTCCAAGCAATAGCAACAAAGTACAGTAAGTGACAAACAAACAGCAACACAGTATTGGATTGTAATCCTACAATGTAGTTAGTATCCCAAGTATACAATAAATATCCATGAGTCCCGACAGATATAAAGGAATGATTCAATGAATCAATAAATGAATGAGGGAGAAGGGACAGATCTCCCTTTCAGAGGAATTCTAAATAATTGACATCAATACTCCATCATCCAAGACACGCAGCTGAATCGCCCCACCTCCCCACCTTGAGGCACTTTAAATGACCGGCTTCCAAAGAACAGACATCAACATGTTGATAGGCTGTGCCCTTGACAGGACGAGAAAGGCAACTGACCTTTGCGGGTTCCCTCCTCCAGAAATGTACCCCACATCACACAAACTGCAACTGGGAGACTTCCTACATAATATCACAAAACTATTAAAATCATGGAAAACAAGGTCACGAACAGAGGAGAAGAAGGAAACATGACGGCTAAATGCACCGTGTTGCTCTGGAGGGGATTCTACGACAAAAAGGGAGCATTAGGTAAAAACTGGTGAAAACCACATCAAGTCTGGCGCTTACTTAATAGTATTGTGGCAGTGTTGGTTCCTTAGTTCCATCAGATGTCCCATGGTAAAATAAGACATTAAGAGGATATGGGGTAAACAGGCACTCTCTGTACTTTCTTTACAGAGTGTTTTGTACATCCAGAACTATTTTTAATTAAGTTTATTTTTAAAAATGAAAACAGTACAGGCATACCTCGGAGATACTTCAGGTTCCGTTCCAGACCATTTGCGTAAAGCAGGTCACACAAATGTTTTGGTTTCCCAGGGCATATAAAAGTGATATTTATACTAGACTGTAGTCTATTAAGTGTGAGATAGCATTATGTCTTTAAAAATAATGTACAGACCTTAATTTTAAAATAACTTACTGTCCCCAGGGTCTTCTCCGCAGAAAAAAAAGAAAAAAAAAAAAAAAAAAATAACTTACTGCTAAAAGATGCCCACCAACCTCTGAGCCTTCAGCGAGCCGTAGTAGTGACATCAAAGGTCATGGGTCACGGGTACCATGACACATACAGTCATAATGACAAAGTCTGGAATACTGTGCCAATTACCAAAGTATGACACAGAGACACAAAGTAAGCAAATGCTGTTGGAAAAACTGTACCGAGAGACTTGCTCGACACAGGGTTGCCACAAACCTTCAATTTGTAAAAAAAAACAAAAAACAAAAAACACAGTATCTGTGAAGTGCAATGAAACCAGGTCTGCCTGTATTGCAAAACCGTCCTAAAGAAAATAGGTTTCTATTTTGTGAACTTAATCAACGTGGAAGAATCGGAGTGAGCATTATAATCTCAGTGAGGCTGGGAAGCCAACTTCCCACCCTGAAATGTTCTGTCCAATGGAAAAATCAGCTGGTTTTCATCCTGCAGAATCAAAGCCCCATGTAAGCAAACACAACACAGTTAAAATTTTTTAAAAATGCCTCTTACTGAAGTGAGAAAGGATTCATCTCAAGTGTATTTACTTTAAAGCATCATGGAAAAACAGAGGGTCTCAGACACAGAGAGATCTTTACTCCTAGCTCTGTGCTCAAGTTCTTAGGTGGGTAAGAGTAAAAAAGCATAAAAGGGCCATGACAAAGCAAGTACACAAAGCTGTGACACTAACACTCCAGGCTTCTTGGACGCACATTACAACAAACCGTTATCCAAAAATACGGGGGGCGGGGGGGGGAAGGTCACGGGTACTTCCCTGGTGGTCCACTGGTTAAGAATCGGTCTTGCAATGCAGGGGACACTGGTTCGATCCCCGGTTGGGGAACTAAGATCCCACCTGCCACGAGGCAACCACTGAACCTGCTCACTGCAAGTAATGAGCCCGCGGGCTCTGGAGCCCCAGTGCCACCACTAGAGAGAAGCCCGTGCAGTGCGACGAAGAGCCCACGTGCCACAACTAAGACCCAAGGCAGCCAAAAAAAAAAAAAAAAAATTTAAAAAGAAAAAACAAAAACGTGGGGGTCAGGAGGGGACCATGTTGATGCATAAGGTAGAATATTACGCTCATGGTAAGTCAGCATCCCCTTATCCTGATGCCTGTTTCCCTTTGGATCAGCCCTCGGATACATGTGAATCTTCATAAAAATACACATTTTACCGAGTCACCTCCCTACTGGAGAGTCAACAATTGCCCTGGAAACTCCTCAAGGTGAAATGACACAGACCAGCCCCTGTGAGTTGACTGACCTTCCTGTTCTGCCTTCTCCCCGTCCATGCAGATGAAGACCCCTATGTTCACCAGAAAGAGGGGCTCCGGGTGCTTTTTTGCCTCTAGGACCCTTTGATTGTCTTTCAAATTTAGGGGATGGTAGATGTTTCTTTCCTCTTGAGTCTATCTCAACGGACTAGAAAGACATGAACAGAGAAGTAGAATCCACTAGCGTTTGCAGAGGTGAAAGCTACAAAGTTCTCATCTTGGACAAAACCCTATGGGGAGGGACTTCCCTGGTGGCATAGTGGTTAAGAATCCGCCTGCCAGTGCAGGGGACACAGGTTCAAGCCCTGGTCCGGGAAGATCCCACATGCCGCGGAGCAACTAAGCCCGTGCGCCACAACTACTGAGCCTGTACTCTAGAGCCCACAAGTCACAACTACTGAGCCCACGTGCCACAACTACTGAAGCCCGTGCGCCTACAGCCCGCGCACCGCAACGAAGAGCAGCCCCCACTCGCGGCAACTAGAGAAAGCCCGCGTGCAGCAACGAAGACCCAATGCCGCCAAAAACAAACAAACAAACAAAACAGCAACAAAAAAACCCTATGGGGAGAGAGGAGACAGCATCCCTGAAAAAGTTTCATCCCTTCCTACAAATGTGTGAAACATGGCAATGTATAATAAACAAGTGCAATTAATTAACATTTCAAAAAACTGGAGAGGCATTGGGTTCTTACAGATAATTAAGAATCAAGAGACAAGGAAGATCAGAGGCAGCTAAGCTGCTTTCATAGTAACTCAGAAAAAAAAAAAAAGACAACCTGAGTTTCCAGTAACAAGTTTTGCTTTCAATTTTGGAGTTTTTTTTTTCCTGTGTCCTCCCCTAGTTCTTTTCATCAAAAAGATTTCTCTTTTTCAATTGCTGCAGCACAAAATACAGAAAAGTAGCTTTTGAAAATGAAATTATGTGCTTTGTTTTATTAACGTGTTTGATGATGCCTCTGATTTCATATGCTTCTCATAAAACTGGCAAAAAAAGAGATATCAAATCCTGAACTTTCAGGTATTTAATCTTCATTTCCAGAATAGTGTTTAAAAGTACTGTCCAGCTGTGTGGTCTGGGGATAAATCACTGGATGGACCTCTGTGTGACTCAGTTTCCTTCTGTGTAAATGAATGAATACGAATGATTATTCAGTTTCTTTCAAATCCTCATAACCTGTGATTCTAAGGTATTTTCTTATTTTATCACAAATATCCCAACCAACTATACTTTTTATATTTACTACAGGCAAGTCAATCATGGTCTAAGCTCATTTTTATATTCCTGGAGTTAAAGGTGGATAAAAAGGCACACCTTCCTAGAATTATCACATCCTCCATCTCCCCACCCCATGAGCTGAAACAGCCCCCCCAAAAATGTATACTATCAGCTTGAATACTGTTTTTAATTTGAAGAGAGGATTTGTTTTTCCTGCTGAGTAGGTTTGGAAGGATATCAGATGAGAGCAGGAACAGGAAGGAAGGGAAACAGCTGTGTTTCATTCTGACCTGCTCCGGTGAGAATCCCAGCACCACTGGGACCCAGACGGAGACACCTGCCCCCCTACCCTGGCCATGACATCCGTAGGAAGATGTGGGTAATTCCCTCTGAAGAAAGGCCACCCTCAAGAGAAACCGGAAGAAGTAAGGACCATCACTTAGGAATAGATAGTTGTCTCAGCACCAGTAAATCCGGGGATGCCCACCTAGGTGTGACTAAACTCCCCTGGGCTCAGCTCCACGCTTCAGGGATGCCCTTAGGCCCCATTAGATGCTGTGGGTTTTAAGACTGGGCTGTGCAAGGAACACCAAAGATGCCAGTCATCCACCAGAAGCTAGGAAAGAAGCACAGAACAGATTCTCCCTCACAGGGTCAGAAGGACCCAACCCTGTGGACACTTTCATCTCAGACTTCTGGTCTCCAAAACCGTAAGACCATAAATTTCTGTTGTCTAAGCCAATCTGTGGTATTTTGTTACAACAATCCTGGCAAATGAATACAGACATTGTGTTCTTTAATTCTTGAACCTGATAAAAATGTTAATCGCATTTGGGGCATTTTCAAAAGGAGGTTTATCTCCAAAGCAATTTCAATACCCTTCTTCCATTTTACCTTCATAAGACCCTATTAAATAAATAGATACTAACATTCCAGTGTTGAAAAAAAAAAAAAGACTCGGTTGTGATTTCTCTAAATTAACAGCATACTGGGGGGAGGGGAGGGGAGATACGGTTCACAGTTCAATATAATTTTTCAAATTCCTTCCCCTTTTACTTTTCTCTTCCTTCAGTGACATTTAAAGAGAGAAAAGGTAAATACACATCTTGGAATGATTTAGCAATACAACTGTTAAGAGTCAAGTTTTGTCAATACAAAAAATGCATTTGTATTTTTCTGCTGATTCTGTTATGGTATTGTGCAATGCAGAACAACTACTGTCTTTTTATTTAAATCTTCAGGAAGGCGTGTGCCACGATAAAAAGTAAGCTATTAATATTTATACATATGTCAATATATATGTATGTGTTTACATAATTTATATGTGTAAATTACATATAGACATACATCTATTGATTTAATCCGGTCACATCTAAATGAACAAGAAATTGGCTGGCTCTACAAATGGCCAACATGTATCCTGATATTTTATACATATGTTCATAGAACTGAGTAATTTCTTATCAATTTGGATGTGATCAGATTAAACACCCCAAAACCTGTGAAATTAATACACATGCTTACTGATGTTATTTTAATATAATTTTGATAAATTTTAATAGCTGATTCTTGTTATTCATCAAAGGGAGACTTTTCAATCAATATAATCATCACATAAATTCATGGACATCACTTTATCTGTGAAATTGTTTTAGCAGAATCATCATGGAACACCTCCACACAAATCTGAAGCGAAGCAATGTGTAAAGTATGCGTTTCTCCCCATAATATGCTGCTGTTTCCATGATTTCCACCATGAACCGAAATTGTCCGAAGACATGTGCTGAGATGGGATTTTTCCCAGGATAGGCATTGAGACTCTCCTCCGTTGTCGTATTTTTATAACAGCTTTATTGTGATGCACCTACAACTCACCTACCTATCACCCTTTCACTGAGGTTGGTTGGTTTTATGTTCTTAAAACTCAGATTTCTCCCCCATTCTGTTCTGCCATCATAGCTTCTCTGTCTGATAACTTCCTTTGTCTTCTCATTTTAGCTACTATTTAACTTCGTGTAACTGTTACTTTTCCCTGACCCTTGTGTTCAGGGAGAAGTATTTTCTCCTGCCTGGCCTGCTGGGTGACATCACAGCTGCTAACCCTCAACTCTGTGCTAAGAGGCAAAGATCAATCCTTAAGGAAGGTTCTTGCCTTGTGTTCTGTATTTGGTTTTTGTTTTCAAAATGTCCTCTCCTTTTCCATGGTTCTGATTCTCCAGGGGTACCAGTTCCAAATAATTTTCTGTACTGTGACATGAACTATTCCAGCGTAAGCTTGGCTCGCGGGTAATGATACAAGATATAAATATATACAGACCCAGCCTGCTAGCTAAGGGCTGGGATACAGGTGCCATCCCGGGCATCCACTAGGCCATGTAGCCTTCTTTTGCCCAAAGCCCCTGGTTAATCTTCTGAGCCTTTATCAAATCATCTCTTTGCTAATTAACCATAGTAGCCTGTGCTGTTGGAGCTAAAAATTTGAAGGTATGTCATCTCCAGCTGAAAATTATAAAATTCCCCACCTTCTCAATATTTCAGCTATATGGCCCTAATGACTTGCCTTCAACTATTTAAAAAAGATTTGAATTGAGTTGTTATTTTCCTTAACACTGGATATAGAACATGAGAAATTCAGCACACACACAATACAACACACTGACACACAGACACACACACACCCCAGAAGGGAGATTCTGATAGAAAACTTCTTTGTTGTTAACTCTGAGTCTGGTTCCTGTCTTGTCATGCCCACCCATCCCCCGCACACTATTTTTCCTGGGGGGCTTTGTCACATGGATAGTACATGAAAGATAAACAACCTGGTCTTCTTCATCTGCCCCATGTCTCAGCCCTCAATCAATGCTGAATAAGTGAATGAAACGAAAAAAAAAATACCAACAAGTTCATTTTTCCAGATTACCTTGGCAATTTAAACACTTTCAAGTAATCTTAGATCCCCTTACCTCTGTGACAATAAGATATCATAGAAGCCTGCTTTTTGATTCCAGTTAGGTAATCTGGGTAACACTTGTTACAAAGAATCTCAAATTATGCTACGTCTCCCGAATCCATCAGTGTGAGGCTCTTCAAGTCCTTAATGTGTCTGTTTTCCGTGTAAAAGTCAAGACAGGCGTATGACAGGTATTAGAGAGGTTCCCAATTATTTGAACTGGGAGCCTCTCTAAAAGAGAATCCCTTAACAAAGATGTGGTATATATGCATAATGGAGTACTACTCAGCTATAAAAAAGAATGAAATAATGCCATTTGCAGCAACATGGATGGACCTAGAGATTATCAAACTACGTGAAATAAGTCAGAAAGAGAAAGACAAATATCCTATAATACCACTCTGTGGAATCTAAAATAATATAAATGAACTTATTTACAAAACAGAAACAGACTCACAGACATAGAGAACAGACTTGTGGTTGCCAAGGGGGAGGGGGGCTGGGGGAGGGAGGGACTGGGAGTTTGTGGTTAGCAGATGCAAACTATTATATATAGGATGCATAAACAACAAGGTCTTACTGTATAGCACAGGGAACTATACTCAACATCTTGTGATAAATTGTAATGGAAAAGAATATGAAAAAGATTGAATATATACGTATAACTGAACCCCTTTGCTGTACAGCAGAAATTAACACAATGTTGTAAATCAACTATACTTCAGTAAAATAACTTTTAAAAACAGACAATCCCTGATTTGGGAGCTCTTGACAAAGACCTTAACTAGCTGAAAAATAGATTATACGAGGGGTGGTGGAGTTTGAGAACATTATCTTTGATTTTGAGAGTTTGAGACTCTGGTACATCAGAATCCATGATATTTTTCATTATCACAAAAATGCTGAAATGTCTAACTTGCTTATTGATTTTTGCAACAACCATAGGATACAGTCATTAAGATCCACTACCTTATGTTTAAAAAAAACAATATTTGATGGGCCCTCAATTCTTTGTTGAATCAAAGTAATCTGTTTAAATATGTATTCACTCACACAATTTACTTAAAATGAAAATCAATGTTTCACAAATATAGGGTTTGACAACTTTTAAAAATATAAGCAGCTAAACAAATAGGGCATGTGAAAAATTCTATTAAATTGTCCTGGAAAATCTTCTTTGCCATTTCATTTTTCTATTCTTTCCTGACTGATGGAAAGAATTATCCTCTATCTAGTTACCTTCATTGATCCTTTAATCCTTTAAGGACCTCTGAGTTCTCATCCGTCAGCAAACAGAAGAAAGTGAGGGGGGAGGGGGGAGGGGGGAAGGAGGAGGGAGGGAGAGGAAGGCGGGAGGGGGAGAGGGGGAGAGAGATTAAAGAAGGAAAGTCCGTAATATGTACCAGAACATGGGAAGGGGTGATACACATGTGAACTAAATATCTTAACAACTTATTTATGAACATTCACACACAGGCAAGGATTTTTGAGGCGGTATATGCCTAAATCATCTCAACATTACCAGGGCTAAATTTCCCTCCAAGCTTGCAACTTGGACATGCTCAAGAAAAGTGATGAATGAAAGAAGGAATGGGATTCAGAAGCTAGTTTCTAGAAAAAGATGCGTATACCTCAGTCACCAAATTTCTTTCTTGCCAAGACTAAGGAGCTCCATTCCCGAGCCTACCATATTGATTTCCCATCTTGAGCAAGGCCACACAAGACACGTAGCCGACAGAATCTAGCCCACAGAATCTAGCACACACATGCTCAGATGGAGAGCCATGGCGGCCACCACCGCCAACCCGTGCCCGTGGTGGGCAGCACTGACTTGCTGTGGCTTCTGTCCTGCTGAGACAGATTCTCGGGTCTTGTGTTCTAGGGGCAGAAGATGCCTGTTCTTCCAGGCAGGAAAGATACAGGGCTTGACTTGATACATATGTTTCCACTGACAGGAGGCTGCTTACTAAGTATCAACTAATTATGTTTCAGTGAGGGCTGGAATATGCTTGTTACCATAGCAACGTTAATAACTCCTGAACTTCACTTGAAGGCGAAGAGGTAGTTTCTGTGGACCATTAAATGTAGATTCTGGGGACCAGCCTGGAAATGGTCTTACCAGATATGACACAGTTTCTTCTGGAAAATGCACATCAAACTATCTATTCATCCATCTATATATGTAGTCTCTACTTGTATTAATTTTGTATATATATATATATATAGATCTCTTATATAAGTTAAATATGTATATACATTATGTAATACACAATTATATTTATATAATACATTACATGGCTAAATGAATTCTTTTCATTATCTATATAAAGGCTTTCCAATTTTAAGATAAAGCATGTTTTGGGACTTCCCTGGTGGCACAGTGGTTACGACTAGGGGCTCCCAATGCAGGGGGCCTGGGTTCCATCACTGGAACTAGATCCTGCACGCCGCAACTAAAAAAAAAAAAAAAAAGAGATCCCGCATATGACAACTAAAGATCACGCCACAACAAAGGTCCTGCACACGGCAACTAAGACCGGCCCAGCCAAATAAATAAATAAATAAATAGATAGATAGATAAATATTTTTTATAAAAAATAATAAAGTAAAATAAAGCATGTTTTGATGAGTCATCAATTATATAAATTGCATGCAAATACAAATATATAAATGCATAGTGTATACTATATATAGATAACCAACAAGGACCTACTGTATAGCACAGGGAACTATACTCAATATTTTGTAATAACTTATAAGGGAAAAGAATCTGAAAAAGTGTACATATATATATATCTGAATCAGTTTGCTGTACACTTGAAACTAACACAACATTGTAAATCAACTAAACTTCAACTTAAAAATGCATAGTGTATACACATAATTATATAAATATATAAATACAACATAGCAATAATTATATACATACATATTTAAATGAAATTTAGCTAGTTTAGAGGATGAAGTTTTTCTAGATATGATCTGCCAATAAAACGACCCTGTGCAAGAAATAGCTTTATGATGTTGTGGCTCTAACTGTCCTGAGACCACTTGGGTCTACACGCCAGCCTACTGACACGTCAGGGACCTACTACATCTGTTTGCAGTCTACGTGCAATCCTATTTCCAAAGAACCTGAGCCCATTGGCAAAGTGACAACCCAGGACAGGAAATCCTCTGGCATTAGTTCACGGCTGCCGTGGCTCTCCCGTGAGCTGGGGTGTGTCCGTGCTTCTCGGTAGGTGCACCGTGGATGAGTGCTCCGTGTGAAATTGGGGTGCAAAGGGACTGCGGGAAGGCAGGGACCCCAAACCACAAAGAGACTACTATGAGCTTCTCAACTCTGGGGACTTCCAGCTTCTCGGTGTTCATGGCAAGTGAACTCCGGGTTTGTCTGCCGTGCTGATACGATGCTTCTTCGACTGCACCGGGACCTTTCGATGGCGACAGCCTCTCCACAGAGCCCTTGCGTACCGAGAGACACAAAGGCTCGCATCTCCTACCAGGCAGATAAAAGGGCTATTTAGTTTCCCCTTTTTAAAAAAGAGTGTCCAGCATGATCCTTGCAAAAATTGTCAATTTCTATATCCCAGTATGTAACCTGGAGGAATATGGATGGACATGAAAGGGAAGCGTGTTATCACTCCTACCACATAGACTATTTCACCCTGGACCTGGACAATGGTACCTTGTAAGAAACCATTACTCACATCAGAAGAGAAAGCTTCAAGGAAAGTTAGAGAAAGCAGGTGCTTGCCCCTCAACGTACACTCTCAAATTATCTAGGTCTCAGTATCCTGCCATAAACCATCATGGAAAAGAACATGAAAAAGAATATGTATACGTATGTATAGCTGAATCATTGTGCTGTACACGTGAAACTAACACAACACTGTAAACTAATGTCTTCCCCCTCCAATGAGAAGTCTTTGCAGGTCCACCTCAGGTAACTTACATCATCTATTTTCTAATATCACTTACGTTTGGTGAATGATGGAGAGAATAAATGGAAAATGACCAAGACAAAAATCCCATTTTTTATTTTAGTACTTTGTTTTTTTGTTTTTTTGTTTTGATCTAATGTGTTGCCGTGGCTGAGAAAAAACATTTGATGCATGAAATTGCTCTTGGTTATGCTGGTGCATACGGGCATACCTATATGTATAAACATACACAGACACACACACACACACTTCCCTTCTTACCACATGCCTTTAGGCCATGAGGGAGTATGCATCCGAGTGAGAAAAGCAGTTAACAGTGACATACTTTATTTGCTTGAAAAAATGTGTTTCCTCAGACTCACAGATACAGAGAGGACAAACAAGTAACCAGTGCAGAGAGAGAAGGGGGAGGGGAAAGATGGGGATAGGGGATTAAGAGGTACAAACTACCCTCCTACGCTGTCGGTGGGAATGTAAGTTGGTGCAGCTACTATGGAGAACAGTGTGGAGGCTCCTCAGAAAACTAAAAGTAGAGTTACTATGTGAGCCTGCAATCCCACTCCTGGGCATATATCCGGAAAAGACAAAAACTCTAATTCAAAAAGATACATGCACCCCAATTTTCATAGCAGCACTATTTACAATAGCCAAGACATGGAAGCAACCTAAATGGCCATCGACAGATGAACGGATAAAGAAGATGGGGTACATGTATACAATGGAATATTACTCAGCCATAAAAAGAATGAAATCATGCCATTTGCGGCAACATGGATGGACCTAGAGATGATCATACTAAGGGAAGTAAGTCAGACAGAGAAAGGCAAATATCATATGATATCACTTACATGTGGAATCTAAAAAAAGGATACAAACGAACTTATTTACAAAACAGAAACAGACTCACAGACATAGAAGACAAACAGAATACACTTTGCTGTATACCTAAAACTAAAACAACATTGTAAATCAACTATACTTCAATTAAAAAGAGGTACAAACTATTATGTATAAGACAGATAAGCCACAAGTATACATCGTACAGCACAGGAAACAATAGTCATTATTTCGAAATACCTTTTAATGGAGTATAACTGTAAAAATACGGAATCACTATGCTGTCCACCTGAAACTAATAGAATTATGTAAATCAACTTAAATTTTTTAAAAGTGAGTTCATTGCTGCCCACCACCTGGCCCATTCACAGAGGGTACTCGAGTAGGAAAAAACTGAAAACACTATAGACACTCCATCTCAGTGGGTTCTGGTCTCCACACACACACCTCCCCAATGCCCCGCACACCCCCATCCCCACTGGTTGTTTCTGAGACCACAGTTTGACGCTGCAGGCTGAGTAGCCAAAGCTGGCGGACCGTCAAGGTCACATAATCCACGTCCCTGCCACGGGTCTAAACCAAACACTGGTGATGTTGATAGATGAAACCAGGAAAATGACACCATGTGCAAATCCCATCACAGCTGTAAGAACACAACCAAAGAGATCTTTTCCATGCTTCGCAAAAATAAACAGCGACTCACGGTTAATACATCTCTCATCACTGCCCATCACAGTTTCTTTCACTTTCTTTTTTTTTTTTTAAAGGATCCAAAAGCTTAACCAACTTTCTTTTTCATGTAGAAAAATCGGAGGTGCAATTCCCCATTTCAAAGAAGTGCACTTGGCAAAATATGACTTCTTCCCCCAACACCGCGCCCCCCGGAAAAAAAGTCCCAACCAACAAAACAAACGCAAAAATGGTTACCAAAGGGGAAAGTGGGGGAGGGATAAATTAGGAGTTTGGGATTAGATACACACCACTATATACATATAAAATAGATAAACAATGAGAACCTCTTTCAGAGCACAGGGAAGTACACTCAATGTTTTGTAATAACCTATACGGGAAGAGAATCTGAAAAAGAATATACACATTATATATGTATAACTGAATCACTTTGCTGTAGGCCTGAAACACAACAACTATACTCCAATTTAAAAAAAAACATGAGAGATGAGTCGGGATGAGGGTGGATGCCTGCAGAAACCTAAGAGAGTCAATTTCACAGAGCAAAAGAGTAGAATGGGGGTTGTCAGGGGGAAATGGCGAGTTACGAATCAAAGGTCGTAAAGTTTAGATAACGCAAGATGAGTATCTTCTAGATCTGCTGTACAATATTGGACCTACAGTCGACAGGACTATACTGTACACTTAAACATGTGTTTAAGTGTACAGTATAGTGGATTCTCGTGTCACATGTTTTTACCACAAAGCAATAAAATAAAAAACCATACCCTTGGGACGATGACTTCGAGATCGAAGGATGACTTCATCATCCAATCAGGGATTAGCCTCTGGAAACCAAAATGATCACCGACATCAACACATCAAACCAAGAAGGTCCAGTTGCCATCCGAAAAAGAGCGCTCTTTTACCTTGGTAAATCACTATTCATACAACACACATTTTAAATAAAACCACCAAACAAAACTCTGGGTTCTTTCCCTTCATTTCCAAAGAGCTGTGAAAGCACATGCCATTTCATTAATACCATCCTGAAATAAAGATCTGCCTCCAGTGAGGCCCTGTAGGGTTTATTCTTCCTCACTTCTTCCCTAATACGATTACTCTTTTTTCCTCTGGAATCAATTCAATAAAACCTCACCTTACTATACATTTCACGTTTGTTGGGGTTTGGTTCGTGTTGGGTCAGGCACCCCTTCTGGGAGGTGCCGCGGGGCCGGGAGCTGGTGCAGAGAAGATGCTCATTCTGGAAACTGGCCAATTTCCACAGGCAGGTGGCGCTCAGGGGTTCCACAGACACCTGGGCAGGTGATCTCAACAGTGAATGTCTGAAGTCTGCAATCAGAGCCCTAAGTGGCCTGACTATTCTCCACTCATGTGCTGATTTTATGAGCCCTTTATTTCCTTTTTGTGTCATATACCCACTGCAGATACAAATCCTTCTCAGAGATATTTGTTCAAAGCCTATAAATGGCCAACCTCAAACTTATAGGCGGTCCCACTGTTTTTTTCTCCCTTATTCATCTGTCCTACTCTGCCCGTCCCCAAGAAAAAGGAGGAAGGGTTTCCCATCCCGCCACTCACGGAGCACAGAACAGAAGAGGCTTTGAAAGGCCAAATGTAGGTTGTTTAGAGAAAAATGACAAAACTGGAAAATATTCATGGCGTGAATGGCCCATGAATGGTTTGCAGCCCACAACAGATGACCTAATTGCCTAGAACCACGTGGGCTCAATTTTGAGATTCTCACTGTCTCCCCTTATCCGGCCCAAAGCGGAATATCTGATTTGAAACTGGTAGCTGACAAGTTTAAGAAATCAGCTGTCGCTTCATCCAAGGCCTAGTCTGTTTTAGAATTTTTTAACATAATTATGCGGAAAATGAGGTGTCTCTTCTGAAAAGATACAGTATCCAGGATATTTTTTTTTTTAATTGGGCAACTGACTTACACTAAACCCTGAGCGTATTTTTCTCATTTGGGAATAAATGTACACTGTTAAGGATCAAGAGCATTATAGAAAGTATACAGTTGTGGTTGATATATTAAAAATCTGTTCCTTGCCCTGGACTTTCACATACAAAAATCAGCTCTCATCGGGTTTGGAATTTAAGTATATTTTAACCAGAGAAGCCTGTCATCAGAGTGAGGGCATTAAAGGGTTTTAAATATTTTCATACGGTGGCTTCATTGGAATCACATAAATTCTGTCAACAGGTTGTACTGTTGACAATACCTAGCTGTGCAATAAAGGTTTAGAGTCTGGAGTACCAATTAAAACGGAAGAACAGTAAAGCCACGCCAGACTCCGTGCACTTGAATATTTACTTTTGTGAGAACCCTCTCTGGGTTTTTTTGTTGTGGTCCAGGCATCAAAGCACAATATTCTAAAGAGCTCTTAAAGAGATGCTTGCACATTCTGAAAGCAACATAATGTGTATAGAGAGGAGACACTGTCATCTTTGTACAGAGACCGAGAAGCTTTGCACAAATTACTACAAAGGAAGAAACATGAAAAGGCCAAGTTCAGAAATAAAGAAAAACCCCACATACTTACTGCGGGTCTACATTCCAGGCCCCCCAAAAAAGAACTTTTACATTGCCCACATCTATTCACTTGTAAATTTCATAGCATGGAAATACCTGCTGTATCTACCTTATGTAGCAAATCGTCACTTATCAAGTATCTTATATCTGTTTTTAGATTTGGGTAAAAATTAGCTGGGTTTAGGGCCGAATGTACATTCAGCACTCCTTTTATTCAGGGGGAAAAAAAAAAAAAAAACTACAAAGGAAAGCAACAATTCTTCCACCAAAGAAAAACGTGTCAAAACACCTTGAAAATGGCATCAAAGCACAGCCATTAGTATGAAAATGCAATGATCATTAAACTCCCTGCTCGAAATCATTCCAGTTTCCAAAAAATTAAACCTGTCATTTTAATCCAGTAATTTAAAACTGATGAAGTAATTTTCCACTTGCTACTTATTGGCCCTCATGATTTTCTTACATGTCAAGGAAAATATTCTTTAAAATTGCCATATATATATATCTATATATAGAAAGAGAGATAGATATGGATATATATAGAGAGATATCTCCAAGTACATTTATTTGGGTAATAGAATATTGATTGAAGTTTTAATCTAGAAAAAAAAAATATTTGCAGAGGCCTCCGTGAGATTCTTATGTTCTTACTTTAGGGATGCATTTTTAAAATCCACATTTTTTAAACCTGGAAATAAGGGATGAATGCAGCCCTGTGCCAAAACACCCCCCCCACACACACACACACACACACACAAACACACACCTTCTGCTGCATCTACACAGGGAAATCTACCCTGAAGATTTTCAAGGCTGGCTGTTAACCTCTTTCCACAGCCCACTAAAGGCAACTAAAGGCATGAAAAATTCCCCACCCCCTCAATCTGCCCCCAGAAAGATGCAGATTTCTGTGCCACCGGACCCTTTCTCCGGGCTCTCTCATTCTCTAGGAAAAACGCTAAGCATCGCCATTCAAACCACGCCGTTCTCCTAGCAGCTGAGGTTGCTTTGTTCTGATGGAAAGTCAGGTCTTGCAGCCCCGGTTAATTTCTAGCTGAAGTATATACCTACCGACGATGCCTCATGCACGCACTCCTACGTTGCCTGCAGAACCCTACACAAACTGGAAATTCTGCTCCCTCAGATAACTAAGTCTCCCCAAACTTTCTTTTCTTTTTCCTTTCTTTTTTCCTCTGCGTCCCGTCCCTCCAATCGTGGTAAAGGCTGACTCCGAAAAGGAGCTAGCTCGTACCACCTCGCACCACAAAACAGTTGCACGGAGCGCGCTCAGGATGTGGAAGCCGGGTCAGCCAGGGGACCCCTTCCAACAGCCTAGGCTATGAGCACAGAAAGCCGTTTCCCCGCCACTGACCCAGTAGGAAAAAAAAAAAGAAAGAAAGAAATCAAAGGAAGCATCCACACTACCACCTTGTGGATTCTGCTCGCAAGAACAGTACCTGCTGAGTTCGACACCCGCCACCGGACACACCTCACCCCACATCTCCCGAGCTGGGTCCGCATGACGGAGGGCGAGCCGGGCCCGGCTCCACGGCCGACGCGCGCTCCCAGCGCGGGCGCGAGCCGCCTCCCCCGGCCCCCCGGCGCGGCCTCCTGCGGCCCGCCCCCTCCCGCCGGCCCGAGAGAGCGGCCTCGTGGCTCCGAAAATAGATGAAAAGAGGCCCACACCTGCTGGTCGGTTCAGACAAGGGAAGCACACCAGAGGAAAACCCGCAGCCAAAAAAAAAACAAAAAAACAAAAAAAACAAAACGGAAAAGGGGAAGGGGTGGGGGGGAGGCAGAAGACGTCCTCCGGGCGCCCCTCGCCCTCCGAGGGGGGCTTCCGTTCCCAGGGCGGCCCCGGCCAGGCCCCGAGGGTGCGCGGGGGACCCCCGGCTGCCGCCCCCGCCGCTTCGGGGAGAAAGGAGGCTGTGTCTGGCGGCGGGCAGGCGCCGGAATGGTGCGCCGGGCCCAGGGATGCGCGGGGCCCCGGGCCCGGATCCGGGGGCGCAGCGCCCGGGGGGCCGCCCGGGAGAGCCGGGCGGAGAAATGGAACCTACCGGTTCTCGGAGGGGCGAAGAAGCCGGGGGAGGGAGGGGAGGGGTGCGGTCGGGGAAAGAGGGGGCGTCTGGGAGACTGGAGGGTGCCTGCGCGCCCCGAAGAGGCGGCGGGCTTCCCGGAGAGCCGGAGCGGGAGGGAGGGAACACTCGTGGGCTGGGGTCGGGGTGCAGCCGGGACCTCGGCCTCTCCTCCGGCCGCCGCCGGCCCGCGCCCCCCGCGCCGTCTGCAGCCGAGCGGCACGCCGGTTCGGCCCCGGGGGGTCAGGCCGAGCCGCGCGGGAAAGGGCAGGGGGCGGCGGCGGGGGTCGGGATGAAATCGGCTGCGAAAGCGTGGGAGGCGGGCGGGATCTGAAGCGCGGGACGGCGTGGGGGGGGGGGATGGAGCGAGGGAGGGGGGGAGGGTTGTCTGTTACGTGGCCCAAGGCTCTGCGGGTGGTCCGCACATCCGAACCGAGTCCCCGGACCTCCGCCCCCCGCCTCCGGCGAGAGGACCGGCCCGCCGTGCGCCCCGCGGGCTCTGCTCCCGAAACGAGGGTTCTCCGTGGGCACCGACGGGGGTCCGCATCCCCGGAGACCCCGGCTAGGGCGCCCAGCGCCGGTCCCCGCAGCTACCAACTTTTGCGGTCCTCGGGGAGAAGCGGGCAGCTCGGGGACGGTGCTCAGGCGGCAGCTGCGTGCCCCGCGCAGACGTCCAGGCGAGACCCAAAGGCTCCCGAAGCAGCAAAACCACCAGCCGCCCTCACTCCTCCCCCCTCCATCGCCCGCCGCTTGCCTTCCCACAGCCCACACGCACGGGTGAAGGGCGGATGGGAGCGGGAGGACAGGTGGCCCGCTCCCCAGCTTTGCAGAAACGGCGCTAAGCTATGTCGTCTTCACCCGGGGTCTCCAGCGCGCCCGGGTCGCTCCCCAGCAAAGCCCAACCAGGTCCTAATCAATCACGTGCGTTATTTCGTGCATCACACAAGCCGTCATCTTAGCCAAGGCCAGCAGAGGAAGGAGGGAAGAAAAAAAAAAAAAAAACGCTTAATGCAAACCCAGCCAAGCCTGTTTTCCTTTTTTCTCTCTGGTTAACCCAAAAAAACGCACCCCGGGAGGTGGTAGCTGACAGTTTCCTTAAAGAAGAAGGAGGAGAAAAAAGCCCGTGGTGGCTCACAGTTTCCAGAAGTGCTTCTGGCTTCCCCGCCAGTCCTGCTTTGCAGAGATCTGGCACTTTGCTCTTTCTCTCCCTGTACTGCAGATGTATTTTTTTTCCCTCCTGTGTCCGCCACACTCTTCTGTTTATTTGTATGTAACACAGCGCTATTTTGTAAACACATCACACACGGCCCCAGAGCCGTTCAAATAGCTGATTGCAGCAAAATGCTTCCAAACCACGGTGGTCCCAATATTTTTAAGTCATAAGAAAAAAAAAATGTACTGTTTCTGTAGAGATGTGCACGAAGCTTGCACAGGACACGCCGTACATATATATCCACACTCCCACCCACACCTAAGAAACGGAGCGACCGATGGATAAGAAAAAGTCCTATCCAAATTCTCAAAATTAAAAAAAAAAAAAATTTTTTTTTTAAATGTCGGATGCAGTGAAGCGCAAACGTTAGCAGTCGGGCTTATCATCTTTTGCTGGGAAGCACACATGAGTCAAAACGTTAAATAGGCTTTAAAAAAAAAAAAAAAAACCCCACAGACACATCTTAAAACGGCACCTACCTTAGCCGTGGAAAAGCTGCATCGGCTGTAAGTGTTCTTTTTATGCATCCAGATTTTTCCAGGGACCGAGGCTATGATTCAGGAGGATATACTAAGTCCAAGCGCCTTGGCTTTCTCGAATCCCAACTGGATTCGCTCCCCCGAAGAAACGCGAGGACCACCGACGCTGCCGTTTGCAGGAAATTCGTTGTTTCTGTCGTAGTCTGCTGGGGAAGAAGAAACAGGGACACAGTCGGAGCAGGAAGGGCAGCGTTACGTCTGAATAAGAGCTCTGTATGGAGAGACAGAGACCCGTCTGCAAGAAAAAGAGAGATTTAAGCGAGAGGTCCTGATGGCTCCCAGCTCCCCCTCTGCTATTGGACCAAACTGAATGAAATTTACAAAGCCAGCAGCCAATAGATCCCCGCGGTCGGCCCCATCGCTACAGAAACCACATCCACGGCTACAAGCGCATGCAAAGAGCAGCTAATCCCAGTGCAAACCAGCCGGAACAGAGAGATTCCGGTGCCGCCGGGGTGGTGGAACAGGTGAGCGTGCGTCTCACTGGGCCACCGTGCCAGAGCGCACGGGAAAGCTTGCTTCCCTGCCCTCTCCAGATACCCTTCAGAGACACCAAACACGCTGCCGTATTTGCAAACACCTTTAACCCTTTAAGGCTGTGCTATCCAAGGGTGAGTGCCAGCAGTGCAAGCTCTTCCCCGGGGGTCAGGCTGACAAAGGTGTTACTGTTTCTGGATGGTATTCGGCTTGTACTGGGAAACAATGATAGATAGATAGATAGATAGATAAATTAGCAAAATTAGAATGAAGACCTGTAAAGGACAGAACCTCTTTTATGCCCAGGTGATGGGTTAATACCTTTTGGGGTTCTTTTTCTTTTTTTTTTTTTTATTTATATTTTGGCTGCGTTGGGTCTTCGTTGCCGTGCGTGGGCTTCTCGATGTGGTGGCTTCTCTGTGCCGGGCACAGGCTCTAGGCGCACGGGCTTCAGTAGTTGTGGCACGTGGGCTTCAGTAGTTGTGGCTCGTGGGCTCTAGAGCGCAGGCTCAGTAGTTGTGGCACACGGGCTTAGTTGCTCTGAGGCACGTGGGATCTTCCCGGACCAGGGCTCGAACCCCTGTCCCCTGAACTGGCAGGCGGATTCTTAACCACTGCACCATCGGGGGAAGCCCCTGTTTGCTTCTTATACAGTAGTGGTTTTGATGAATAAAATATTGAAGAAGTTTCTAGCATCTGCCAGTTCTATCGAAATACCCCTCTTCACTTTTGGGATCCAGGATTTCATCTTTTCCAGCCAACTCGGAATTTGGTAATAGGACCTGGCATTTATCACTGGGTTAGAGGGAGCTGGCTGTCAATTGCATGATGTCTGAAGCTCCTCTCTGATAAATCAGGGAAGGCTATAGAGTGCTGTGGCAGTCTGAACACAGATTCTCAAACTAGACTGCCTGGGTTCAAGTGGCATATGACCTTCGCTGTGTGTTTAAATACTTCGTCTGGGTTTCCGCCTCTGTAACGTGGAGAAGACAAAAGTAATCACTTTGTGATATCCTTGTGATGTGATATGATATGATACAGGACTAGGCATGCAAGAAGCTCCAAATAAATGTCTGCTTTTCTTAACCTTATTTCACAGGCCTATGGACTTATTTATTAAAGTAAAAACATAATGTCTTCTATCCGTAGGACATCCTCACAATTGCTTCTGCATTTAGGCAGCAAACTCAGGCATCCAATCTGCTGTCATTATTTGGTGTGATGGCACAATTAGGGATTCCTCAGGAGTTTTAAGAGAAGGACTCTTGGGGAACATAGCCAATAGTGGGGGAGGTGATAAACACTGATTTAGGAGACCTAGTTTCAGATCAAGTGTCTTAACCCTGCTAGCTTTAACCTGTTGGAAAGTCTGTTAGGTTCTGTGAACCTCAGGGAATAGATCCTTTAAACAGTGATTAAAATAGCTCTCTGTGGTTCCTTGGGACAAATAAATGAGATAATAGGCACGAAAACACGCATCACCAAAAAGATGTCTATATATATCATACATACAGGTACAGAGAGCATGCTATTTTCATCACTGTTATATATACAATATATATACACAAAATAGATATATAATCTAATAATAGAAGAAACATACATATGTTTTATATACATATATATTTTTCTTCTATCATTTAATAATTATTTAAGATCCAGTAACATAATAGTATCGCTAATAAGTACAGTTTTTCCCCCAAATTAGTAACACACATATAACTGTAGACACAAAAATATATAGACAGATATATATATATATATATATATATATATATAGACATCTATTCTTCCCAAAGTAGAGTTTAGAAGCAGAGACGAGCAGGCCAGAAAGTCACTGGCTTTGCCGAGAAAGTGTGAATTCACTGATTTATTTATAAATTTATCAAGTATCTCTTGAGCACAGGCATAATCCTAAGCACTAAAAATGCATTTGTGAGTAACACACATCCATTTATTTTTGAAGAAGCATACAGTCTAGTGGATAAGGGAGCCAACAGCGTAAGAAAAACATGATCACCGGAAGGTGTGAAAATACCTATGATGTATGAATTCATCGGCACACATGCAGATGGAAATGATGGAGAAAACAGTCTTCAGAGAAAGAGTGCTCTCAGCAGAGAAAGAAGCGTAG